>NW_023458555.1:66321533-66335877 GCF_013731165.1 Rhagoletis pomonella | reverse complement strand
GTTTGTATTACAGAATGAACTATATTTTCTTAAATGATTAATGAAAAAATATTTCCCTGAAAATAATTGTGAATATTACATTACAACTAGGTTTGATACTGATCGTACATATATAGCTCATACACATTTTGACTAGGTTTGACTATTTTTTGTTATTTTATTTATGTTCATATTTTTTTTTTTAAGTATATGTAGCTCATTGTCTAACGAAGACTACATATATAAATTGAAATTTCAAACTTGGTACAAAAATGTCAATCTTTTTATCACAGTTCTAAGGTTTTTAATTAGAGGTTCTAGAAACATTTTTGGTACCCTATAAAAGATTATTAAATATAAGTAAAGCAAAGTACACCTTCCAAGTTGCTTAAAATCCCCTTGATTTTGTATACTTTTTATGGAAGAAAGTTCCTAACACTGTAAGCTAAAAAAAATATAAAAAAATCAACGGGATTTTAAGCAACTTAAAAGGTGTACTTTGCTTTACTTATATTTAATAAGCTTTTATAGCGTACCAAAAATGTTTCTAGAAACTCTAATTAAAAACCTTAGAATTGTGATAAAAAGCTTGTGACATTTTTGTACCAAGTTTGAAATTTTAATTTATATACATATGTAGTCTTCGTTAGACCATGAGCTATATTAAAAAAAAATTATGAACATTAATAAAATAACAAAAAATAGTCAAAGCTTGTCAAAATGTTTATCTGCTGTCTTTTACCGCGGGCTGCAAATGGCTTTTTGAACTCTGACTTTGTGAAAATATCGTTTCTTTATAACTTGTATTGCAGTACGGAGTTCCTGGGTTGGGTCAGGACTAGGGATGTCAGTGGCAAAAATACATCGATGTTATTCCTCGCATCGATGCATCGAAACTTACATCGATATTTGTCGATGCATCGGAGGGCGTACATCGATGCATCGATACGCATAGAGTTTTCCTCCACTATGAAAATAAAACATTAAGAACCTTTTTCGGCATGTAGTAGTTTTATAGCTCTTAAAATTTTAGTATAAAAAAGCGCAAGTCAGCCAAAGAAAAAATATTAAAAATTAAAGCAGTTGAAACTTGCACTTTATTATACTAACATTTTATGAGCTATAAACTGCATCTTCCTCTCTATGAACTTCAGACAAAGCGATGTTCGGCCATTCGATGTACTTGAGATGTCAGTTTACAGAAAACATCGATGCATCGACTATTTATACATCGCGTGGAAAATTTTCGATGCATCGAAGCAAAACATCGATATTTTCGATGCATCGAAGGTTTTTCGGCATCCCTAGTCAGGACTATCGATCGCAGCTGTAAAATAGATACGAATACACATTTTTGGCATGATAACGTCAGTGCTGATTACATTATTAAATTTTTTTTGTTAACTTTCCCTTCGTTAGCTCCTTCAGCGCTTTGATCTGTTAAAGACATGAAAAAAGTTAAATATTTCATATATAATAAACTGTAAGTATATCTTACAAAAATTGGTCTGCTTGCTCCGCATATTTTTTCGTCGATTTCTTTCAAATCCTCCAATGACTTCAAAGGAAAATATTTAAGCACATCATCAGAAATAGATTCCTGTATATAAGCCGCTTTAGTAATATATTATGTTCCGCAAACGTCTGCATAATAATTTTATTTTGACCTTCCACAATACCTAAATGAATAGGCTAGATACAGAGTATTGTGCGAAACAAAAGGAAAGTTAATTAAGTACAATATTTTATAATGGTATAATTAGTTCTGCAAGAAAGCCTAATGGCATTCGAATTTCAAGGTTTTTGCAAAAGTTAGAAAAATTCGGCAAAGTTTTCACTTTCTTTCATATTTTTTAGAAAAAATTAGAGTAACTGTAAAAATTAGCTACTTAATATTTGCCTTTATTACCCTGAAAGAAAGTCAATTCATATAGTGACTCAAACAAGTGTCACGTGTTGATTTTATTTTAATATTTACAATGTTTTTCAAGTTAAAATTGGTTTTTATTTTTTATTTTTAATATTGTTTATGCTTTAACCAAACCCATGTAAATCAAATATTCAAAATTTATGCAGAATTTAAAAAATTGTGTTAATTTGATGAATTTTTCTGCATTCTGCATAAAATTTTAATCTTTGATTTACGTGGGTTTGGTTTAAGCTTGAACAACATTAATACTATGAAATAAAACCCAATTTTAACATGCAAAACATTGTAAATATTAAAATCAAATCAACACGTGAATGGGGTGTTTTGAGAGAATGATGTTTTGTTGACGTAACTAAACTCATTTCTCAGTGTATACTCAATTATTATTAGAAACTTACCTTTAAGTTCCTGTATTTCCGAATGCAGGTTTTTCATATTTTTGCAATTTTCGCATGATTTTGAATCTGAAAAAGATGTAAATATATATACTATATTATTTGATCTAATATACTGTACATATGCTTATGAAAAATGTTACCAAAAAGCCAAAAGCAATACTACGTACCCCTTCCTGGAAGATTTTCATCCACTGCAGCGTTCATCCGAATTAATTACAACGCTTTTATCAACTTGCAATGTTGTGAGTCCAGAAACTTTCAATGTTGTGGATCCAGAAACTTTCAATGTTGTGTGTCCGACACCAAAGCAAAGCTTTGGAAAGTTCCTATAAAAAAGCATAGTGTATAGGGCGACAGCTGTAGTGAATAGGGCGAGGTAGATGACATCTAGATGTCGCCCTATGTACTACGTTTGCTACAGCGGAAATAGACGACACGCCATTTCTTTAAATAAAATTAATTGGTGCTCGTTTGTATGTACATACATATGTAAATGCATGTGTGTGCACCTTTCTATTAATATCGTTGAATTATTTTAATATCTATTGCAAAATTTTATTCAGACAGGACTAAAAAGTAGAAAATAAATAATATAAAAAAAAACTTTTTAATATACAACGCTTTTATAAATGGACTAAAAAGTAGAAAATAATATTTCTCAGTCCCATAGAATTTATTTTGATAACTTTTGATTTTGAAATTTTAGCAAAAGTCATTATAAACAATCTATGAAATTGAAAATGAAAAGCGTGGGGCGCATGTAATTAATGAATTAGTAGCTCTAGAAGAAATTTTATTTTTTAACAATCGTAATAAGACCTTTCTCACCACTCCAAGATCTACGAGGTGCATGGGGTCCAGTGGAACTTGATCAATCATATTTATATTCAAGTTTTCGAAAGGAACTTTGTTTAGTATAACATTTTTTTGTGGTGATGAGGGTACTTTCTACATTCAAAGTCAGCATTAGTTATAAGCTCGACACACTGAACAGAATATGTCAACACATTATTTATTTTTCGTGCAACTTGTATACATTTAGAGCATCCATGGGACGACGTGTAGCTGGGTATTCCACAAACAAATGCTTTGGCTGGTGCATGATAAATGATTGCTCTGATTTTAATTTCGATTAATTTATTTCGAACCACCAAACCGTTCTCTAACAAAATTTTAAGTTCGGTAACCACATCAGATATAAAATTTTTAATACAATCCGGTTTGGTTTTACCCAGATACACACCAACAGGAAAAACTGAAAGATTTGGTATGTTTACCACTTTTACCAAAACCAGCCACAATTGCGTTTTTGAACTTCGGTACAAAGGAAGTCCGTCAATATTTAGGTCTAATATTAATTCATCATATTTAAAAACTACATCTGAGATCTTTAATAGCTGCTGCTCAAAACTAATATGGGTGTAAAAGCCAGCGGAAAATGTTTTTATTACCACCGGTCGTTTGCTGTCCTCAAAAGATTTTCCTCATTTAAAATTAGCAAAAGCTCAGCGGAAAATGTTTTTATTACCACCGGTCGTTTGCTGTCCTCAAAAGATTTTCCTCATTTAAAATTAGCAAAAGCTCTTCAAAGCACTTTCGCGAAGGCTTATTTTTAATGTACCAGGCTTTAATCTTTTCTTTTAAAGATTTTGCTGGCAAGGGCTTGGACAATCAGGGCTAAAATCAGTCACATGAGAATTAACCACTGTGGCCGCAGCCATTGCCTCTGCCACCGCGTCATTTGGGGTTTGCAGTCTTTTCACATACATTTCTTTTTGATTTTTCACTAACCTACTCTGATTTCTTCCACTTCCACCTTTTTTAAACATTTTCACTTAATATTTACTTACTTTTTATATAAATTTCTCGAACGTAGCAAATTTCACTGCTGCGGCGTCACTTTTTCGTTTTCGTTTAATTTTTGGTTTTCATTAAACATCTGATTGTCATGATTGCCATTTGTGCTGCCACATCAGCGATGCTAGCTTGCGGGGAATTTGTCTCGTTGCGGGCAATCGGGGCATGAGCTGCCTTTTGAGGAGAATTTTGACTATTTAATTTTAAACCATTATAGAACTTTCCTAGAGTGCATAGTACTTTTTGTAAAATTTTATTTTTTAGTCACAATTACAACTCTGCTAATTTCGCATTAGCAACTCTATAAAAACATCGGTGTCAGCAAACAAGGCGAATTTAATTGGGAAGTCCACGAACAAGTTAGTTCAATGCACTAGGTCATTGAATTGATCGAACGAACTAGGTAGTTCGAAATTTTAAAAGAAATATTTGCTCCAAGCTGCCGTTTTTTAATTTTACATATTTACATATTAAATATGGCAAATATTTATTCATATAAAAATATGTAATTCAAGAAAGCCGAGTGGAGTAAAGTGTGAAAGGTGCTAGCAAAAGAAAGAAATTCTAAAATCAACTGTAATTTTTAGCCACTAGAATTAAATTGGCTTCTAAAAATTCCGTGTAAAAAGTTGAAAATCTGTATTAATTTTTTTTTAATTTGTTGAATTTTTGAGAGTTTTGCCCAAAGTTTTAAACTTTGACTTATATGGCATATGTTATACAATTAGATATATATTTATAAGAAATTAGTGAAAAAATTAAACATTTAAATATTGTATGTATGTACATTTGTTAATAAATTCAAGCAATTCAATAAACATTTTTTTTTTAATGGTCTTATACCAGTGCGGGGTATTTTACCGAAAATCGCGGAATTTCGTGGTGGCCAAAGGGAAGAAAGAAAAAATGAGTTGGCATCCCTGTGCCACATAGACATTTTAATTTACTGACTAGCACAAGTGGTGCGCGAGTTTTGAATTCCTCTGCATTACTTAAGGACTAATTAGACATCAGTGCATATTTGTTTGCTAAAAATGGGTTATTTTCTACAATTGCCATAAAGTAGTTACCTATAAGCTAGCTATTTTTTGCAATTGATATTATTTACTGCAGGGTACTTACAACTTTTATTACTTTGGGTTAGTAATTTAATAAGCTGCCGGCTTCCTTCGTATGGTTGTTGTTGTTGGTGCTGTTTCCTTCTGTAGTCACCTTTTGTGAATTTTTCAGTTTTATGTGTTTTGATTATTGCTTTATTTCTATTTTTTCCCAGTTTTTGTCTCTTGTTTTGAATTTCAGGTTTTTTGGTTCAACTATGGTGCTAAAGGACCAATGTTTAAACACAAGTTGTATACACTTTTCCAATGTTCACGAATGTATTTATTATTCCATGTACAACTCACTTTATTCGTGTTATCATTAATTCAAAATGTAAAAAAAGTAAGCACAATTTCAGAGATTTAATGTATAAATTAAAGATTAAGTAAACACCGAAAACCGCCGAAATATATTATTTGTTATAATCAAAAAACACCAGAACAGTCACTAGGGATGTGTGTATCGAATCGGCAAAGCAGTCATAAAGGCCCCTACACACGATACAACTGTTTGGATAAAAGGGATTTAGCCAAAATCTATCAAAAAATCTATAACAAAGTCGATAGCAAAATCGATTACAAAGTCGATAACAAAACCGGCAAAGTATCGATAAGCTCCGAAAATATATAATATATAATATAAAAAAATCAATAACGATATCGATAAAAATTTCGATAACAAAATCGATAAAAATATCGATAACGAAACCGAGAAAATATCGATTATTACATCGATAAGTCCCGAGAATCCCGAAAGTCTCTAAAATCCCGAAATAGTTCCCAGATTGAGTCTCTGTGCCTCTATCTATAACCTTTTCTCTACAACTACCTTTATTTTAATATTTCTTCCTCTATCTTCATCTATATCTACTTTTATCGGTATTCGCATCCTCATATTTTTCTTTATATTTATCTTTGTTTTTATTTTTATGTTTATCATATTTTTTATATACATATTCCGCTTCACCTTTTCCTTATATAAGCAAAGTGTTTAAAATTTACTTTGGTCTTCATTTTTGCCTTTATCTTTACGCAACTTTGCTTTTGTTTTTATTTTTACCTTTGCCTTTATCCTTTTCTTTATCTATGTGCGTACTCACCTTTACTTTTATTCTTGGATTCGTCTTTTTCTAAGTGTTGTTTCAGATCAAAAAGTTTTCGCGAATTATGCATGCATGTGTTCATACATATATGTATGTACATATATAATATGTATAGACATACATATATAGTTTACTAAAAAATAGAAACAGATCCACATTAACTGCAATCAACATATGTGCGTATGTATGTATTTACATACATTTACATTATACATTCGCTGCGATTAGGTTATAAATATTGCGCCATCTGTTTATCAAAAATCGAAATATGTACTTACGCACACATACATACTTTTGGTCTCCTTCCCTCACTTCCAACGTGCACGTGTTTTCAAAACGATGACGAAGTGATTTTGTATGGAAAATCATTTATGCCGATATATTTGAATCAAATAAAGATACTTAGAAGATATCATCCAATACTTCCCTTATACCAAACGAAAGGATGACTCTTGAATTTTTGATTAAAGAAAAGAAAAACAAAATATTCGAGCTGTTTTCGAGCATTTTGGTAATAAAAAAAATTTGCTAATTTTTTCAACAATCTTTTGCCTTAAAATGCTCAATATTTGTTGAATTTATGTATAATCTGTACACGATAATATTTCCATTGCTCCAAAGAATCTATATCCCGAAAATGAAAGTTATATCTGCAAATCATAAGTTGCTAGAGCACTTTAAAGGCTCAAAATTGACCCCAAAATAAGCCAATGTTTATCGTTCTTTTTACGACAGATACCGAATTGGTTACTTACAAAGATGAATCTGTCGATGGGTTTGGAATTTTATCTTTGAAACGCCATACTTCTCTTTGAAATCGCTTCATTAGTTCTCGTGCAATAAGCGTTTTCGTGAAGCTCTAAAAATTACAACTATAACATTTCAGCATAGCCTCCATATCGAAACGTAAGACGTCAATAAAGTTACCGAAAGCGGTGACCCTTGCGGAAGTCCGTTTGGTAAGGAAAATGTAGGTGATAAGATGTCATTTACTTTTCATCGAAATTTTCTCTTAACTGGGAAAGAATTTATAAAATTAAAAATTGTAGGCCCGAAAATCACCACTTTCCTTAATGAGATATCTAATATTGAGTCAAAACACGTCAAGTGGGCCCAGAAATTTTCGTTAAATCGCTGATTTTGAAATTTAATACTCCATTGGAAAGGGATCATGACGCCTAACTTTTGTTGTACATATTCCGTTAAAGCCCCTTAATTTGTCTGTGTTATTAACGATTGAATTTAAATGGAATGTAAAATTAAAAAAAAAATCTAAACTACTGGATATAAATTTATGAAATTTTCTACACTTATAGAAATATGTTCATACTATCTATTGGTAGATAGTCAGCATATATTTACAATATATTTTTAGATTACTGCATTTATTTAAAAACAAAAAAAAAATTTTGTTTACGTTCTTCAAGCTGAAATAAAACAAAATTGATGTCAAATTACGCAAAATACATTAATCTTTAACAATCCGTTTGAAAAATTTTGTTAATCCATTCCATTCAAAAGATATCGAATTTTTTCCCATACGTTCCGCTATCTTTACAACCGTCACATTCGCTCAATGCGTAGGTGCTTGTTGGCGGCTGCAGTCTCTTTTCTAAAAGTCGATCATACAACTGATCGCCATGAGCATGAAATTAATACATTAAAGAAAAATGTGCTTGATAAATCAAATTTTTATTGTTTGCGTGTTTATGCCGTTATATAATTCATAAGAAAACAATTTTAAAGTTTATTCAACATACTGGTAGTTTTTAACAAGTAATAATATTTTCGAAATAAGATTTATCATCAGAAAAGACTTTGCTTCGAATCGTTTTGTTGATTGCAGGCTGAAAATTATGAAATTGTCGTGTGTTTTTGATAGAAATCGCCTTACTCATGCGCTTTTAAATTTTTCTTCATGTGGTTCGTGATCCGATTGTGAGCAATAATCGAAAAAAAAATTTCTCGAAAGCACCTTCTGCCCATTCAAAAAGAATTCGGGCGTTACGTATATGATTACCCGAAATACGTTGCATACATGCTTTTTGCGCCAGCCTCTTCACAGCTCGTCCTACTCCATCGCAAGCTCCCTTACCAAGGGATGTCGCAAAAAAGGTCCACTCGGCTTAAATCCCAATCTCCTTTTTGTGATAATATAAATTTAAAAAATCGGAGAAATAAAAAACTTCCTAGCGTTTCTCGATTCGAATTTTTCTTTCATATACTTTACGAGTCTTAAGTTAAACAAGTGTACTGAACTTGCATCATGAGTAAACTTTTCCGATATAATTGCGAAACACAAGAGATGCTGTTCACCATCGACACAAAATATATTACATAAGGATGAATGGTTACTTGACTGTTTGACCAATGATGGGCCCGAATAGCGTCTTGTACTTGAAAAGTGTAGTTTTCTGCGAAATCTAGCGTTACAACCTTTTGTCGTCACTTACTGTACTTCGTTTTGGACAAAAAATCATGTTTTTTTGTTAATTGGACTATATCGCACCTGTAAAAATAAGAGATTAACAAACTATAACTTAATTTCAGTTATACGTTTATTATACATGATTCGAGCTATGTATATTTTTTAATTGCAGTAGAAGTATAATAATTACCGATCACTGTTGATCCATTGACTGTGTGATTCCTGTGGCGTTATATTGAGTGAATTATTGTTCCTATTTTTGAATAACTGGCGCGGTGCAAGGACATTTTTCGCAGTTGCCCAAAAAAAAAAACTATTTAACATTGAATTATTGCACACCGATCGGTTAATGTATTCACTCATAGATTAGTAAAAAGCAATTTTACATTTATGAAATTCTTGCTTTATTGCATAAATTTTCAAATCAACATTTCAGTGCATTTTGCAAACACAAACATTGTGCGTACCAGTTTTGTCAGCCAAAATTTAGGTGGTCTGAGATCTTGAAATTTCGATAAACCAATTGAGATGTAAAGCTATGCTATCTTGAGGAGCTCATGTAAATCCACTTAATTGTACAATAACAGTATTTTCTGGGCCTCGATCCGTTAGCCCTCTTTGATAACAGATTTGCAGTCTTTCATTCCGGGTAAAATTCTGCTTGAAAAGTCTGACAAATAAAAATTGTGCTGAAATGTTTCACGCGTTTTTCTAACAGTCCAATTATCTGGAACATTAGTTAAAATTTTAACTTTATCTTTTTTACTTATTTTATCACGGCACCTTCAGCACAACCGATTGATTTTCGGCATTATTTTTGCGTAACTCAATGCAACTAATAAATACTTCTTTCGGATCCGCAATTAAAAATATTTTTTTTACATTTAATCGTATGTGCTTAAACTGATAAATGATATAAACATAGAAACGCAAGCAGAAGAATCTCGCTTCCACATTCTGCATATGCGCTTAACATTTTTGTTTAAACAAATTTGTCGAAATTTCATCTCTAAAGCAAATATTAAATATCATTTAATATATACTTTAGATTTAAATAATCATTTCTAGTGGTGGGCGAGTCCGAGATGTTTAAATGATCGAGATAGTATATTCAATTCGCGTAGATTTTTCCAATTTGTATAAAGAAAATGCAAAAAAAATATTAAAAATCAACATGAATCCTTAGCTGCACTTTCACTTTATAATACTAAAATTGAATCGACTATAAAACTTATGGTTGCCAGACGTACTGATTTTATCAGTACAGTACTGATTTTTCAACTCTTGTACTGATTTTATTCATTTCTTCAATCAGTACGCTAATGTCCTGGTTTTTGAAATTTGTACTGAATTTTCAATTCAAACAAAATACGTTAGGATTTTCTTAAGGCTTTTACATAATGTTGGAGCTTCCTTAAACTGTACTGTAACAAGTAAGAAAAAAATAATTTAATTATAGTTGACATGTTTTAGATAATGTTGGATATGCCCAAGAAATTAATACAACAAAAAGATCAATCGTTATATAGGCATATCTCCGGGTCGTTCGGACCAGTTGCGTTAGTATGATGGAGCTTAAATTATTTAAAAAGAAGGCTTAAATTTTTTTGTCGAGTGTTGTTAGTTATCTCGAAAATAACTTTCAGCTTAATAACCACAAATTTGAATATTCGAATTTCTTTTGCCTATAACTTACAACTCTTCTCAATTTTCTGGCATTGTAAAAGAGTTTTGCATAAAAGACATAAAGTTAGATACTCTATTTAGCGAGCTCTTAGTCTTTAAAAGTTTTTGCGGAGTTTAAAAAATTATTTAAGCCATGAGGAAATATAAATGAAGTTCTTAAAAGGTAGTAATTTTTCACAGTTTCAAAAAAAATATTTAATTTTTTTTTCAATACCACACTCAAACGAAGAAACTGAGTGGATCTTAAGCATAAAGTTTGTTTCCTGATGCAAAGAGAGAAACCGGTTTCTAATTACAATTTTTGAAAGTGAACTTCAAACCATGATAAAAGCATAGTAACATTTTAAAATCGTATAAAATTGAGGCCAAAAAAAAGGAATTGTTCAAAGTTGTTGTTGTTTGAGATTGAAAATGAGATTGTGTGTGTAAAACTTTAAAATTAAATTGTTTGCAAACGTCAAGAATTTGAAAAATTCCTCTCAGCGGTTCTACCTTGCTATTTTTGTATCATGCTTCAAACTAAAAGTAATTTTAAAATTAAATATATAGACTTCTTTGACTATTTAAACATTGAAAATGGGAATGATCTCATTATTGCTATTCAAGAATGTCATAAATATAAAATAATTTATTGGCTGCATAATGATGTGTACCCGCATATGTATTAAAAATAATAACTTTTTTTATTTTTTATTAACTATATTTTATTTATATACCAAAATATTTTTAAAAACAACCACTCTGCCGTTTTAAAGTATTTTCTATTACTTACATTCATATTTTTTCTTTGAATAAAATGTACTGAAAGGTACTGATTTTTTTAGCATGAAAAAGTCTAACGTAGATACTGATTTCGCGCGTAAAAAATCTGGCAACCCTAATGAAACTGCATACCGTCAGTTGGTGTCGAACACTCATGCGGTGAGGATGTGATCGAGCTTTTATTGATTTTATTGCCGTGACCAGCATTTTCGTAAAAGCGCTAGCACAAACTCATCTACAAAGTTATTATTAATGGATAAAAGAGACATCTTTTTGGATTCGGTAAAAAGCATTTTAATAGCATTTCAAGTGCTTATCAAAACTTTACGACACTCACATTTTAACAAGATTTGACCATTTATCTTAATATTATGTATTTTTTTTTTTATAAAAATACTGTTTATACTTAAAAAAAAGCTGTACAAATCCAAGGTTCAATCTTTTTACAACATTAAAAAATCAACACACTTTCGTAAAAATTTCGAGCTTTTTAATTAGATTTCCTAGTGCGCAACACCGCAAACAGAAAAATTCAAAAAATCAAACTTGCACCTTATTATACTAGAATAAGTGGGCTACAAAAATGTTAACCCAAAATATGTCTACAAATTCTGAACAAAAACTGTGAAAATTTGATGAAAAATTGTTGATTTTTTTCAATCTTTCAAGTTTGGATTTGTTTGCAAGGTTTTTGTTTGACAATGAGCTACAATTTTATAAAAAAAAATAATTAAAATTATTTAAAAATATAAAATAAATACCGGGTGACCGTGTAATTTTGTCATAGATGAAGACAATGATGATAAAACATTAATACACTATATAGGTCAGTTCATATTAATGAACATAAAATAAGATCACTATCGATAAAATGGAAATCCTCAAGGGAAATTTTTAATTTCAACGCATGGAATTTACATACATTTTTTTACTTTCAACCCCCGAATTGCTCAATTACTTCTATTTCTGCAGGATCGCCATTAGGTAAATTGCATTTCCAAAGATTTTTTCAAAATAAATAGCGATGACGGATATTTCACCCGCCGGTGATAAGAAATCGCAATGACCATAACGCACATCACTATTATTACTGTTCACAATCACGTTTACATTCAAAATTACAATTCATAATTTCGTTTTGTAGCAAATATGAAATATAGGTATATCCATTTACTTAAATGTAAACGGATTAAGAATCAAAGTGCTAGAAGAGATTTGAGCGTTTGGTACAAAAAGTATTTTTGATGTTGAAATTGTACTTAAAATCGCCAAATTGCACTTTTGTACTTTTTAAAATTAATTGTAATGAAAAAAGTACAATTGTACTTAAAATATCAACACTGTTTCACTAGCGTGACAAAGTACTTGCTGCAGCGATGCCAGATTTGAGCGTGCCCAATTTTTTACCGATAATAACTCATGAGAGGGATTTGGGTATTGGGCATTTTACAAGCCTATTAGGAAGTATACATATCTGTGTTCGTATAGAATAGTAGCTTATGTCGGAAGACTGGCTTTAGTATAATGAACCATTCGCAGCATACGATTGCGAAGGACTCACTGGCGCCGAGTCGTTGAAGAACTCTTGGAAAATAAACGTAAAAGAGGCAGTTGCGATGCTATCAAGTCAGTATTCATATAAAGTCTCATAAAAAAATTCCTTGTGGTTTAAAGAATATAGGAAATGGTACATTTTACTAAAGCCAGCCTCCCGACATAAGCTACTATTTCATACGAACACAAATATATTCGTCTACAAATAATGTTGATTATTTTAATTAAGTCCTAAGATAAGTTTGTGAATCTTATCAGTGTTCTATGTAAGAACCAAAAATCAATCCCCTCGCCAAATTAGAACCTTTGCTTTAAAAGAAAAATATACATAGCGCATTTACTCAATACTTGGTCTGGCATCACTGTTTGAGCATTGATGTGCTCAGCTCACTGTTGCCAAGGTCGTGCAGTTTGCACTAAATTTAGTGCTTTTGGGAAACCAAAAAGCCAAAATAATTGGAATTCAATGCTTGGTGTGTTATTTAGTGATGCTTTTTTAATTTAAGCACACCGAATGCATAGGTACATATGTCTGTATGTATACACTATACACTAATATTCTACATAAGATGGAATTCATTTACTGAATAAAATGTGAGGAATAGGTAAACTAAATATGTTTTGCGTTGTTATAAATGTATTGAAATTAATTTATTAATAAAAACGTGAAATGGATATGTATATACGTTTTTTACTGAATCAAAAAAATTATTAAACATGATAATAAAAACTTGGCGCTTTTGTTTAGGAAAAGCTGGCTTTTTCTGGTGGCGATGCCACACTCTCAGTTGTCGCAAAAGTACACATACATACACGAATTTTTACTTGAAAATAAGTGTGTAGTGGTTAATATGTATACGTTGCCATCTCCGTACAGCTCACTTCACCTCGCCTAGCACACTCGCGTGCTCGCAGTTTGCCCGCGACGTCGACTGCGTGCACCTCTGCTGTGCATCCCTAACGTAAGGCAACCCTAATATTTTCTGCGACAGCAGAACCTAATTTATTCTATTGTATTTCGCCGTTATCCTCAGGATTGACGTGAGTTTTTTTCGTATTTATTACTTCTGCAATAATTTCACCAAAAGTTTTATCACATAACTTCGAAAACGTTTCCTTTTAATTTTCTAATTTAAGAGTTATCGACGTCGTTGTTTTCAAACTTAGAACCACTGTCAGATTCGGAAGAAATTCAGGTAATTATTCCTTTTCACCACTATAAAGACTCTATAGCGTATTTTTTGAATATGGAACAATTTTCACAAAGATGCATATGGAAAAAAACTGAAGTTTATTCACTGTAAAGGTGAATTTATATCTGCTTGAATTTTTCTTATACCCCAATTATTGTATATCTCTACACGACATGAGTTGCAAATGTATTTGCCGATATAAGTTTTAAATTTCTTATTCCATTTCGCGGTGACTAAGAATAAACCGTGTATACAATCATGACCCCCTTTTCCCAATGGATTGCAGCATTTATTTGGACGAACCATCTTATAATCATGCAAGAAGCATATGGGTGTTTCCAGCGGAAGGTCCACCAC
>NW_023458555.1:66289534-66321523 GCF_013731165.1 Rhagoletis pomonella | reverse complement strand
GATTACAAACAAAATTTCATCGAAATCGGATGAAATTTAATGTTTCCGCCCACAAGAGTAGAAGGCATGGCAATTATTCCATGTTTACCAAATTTCATAATTCCCCATTTCTAAGTAAAACTAGAGCACATGTCAAGTTTCAGTGAAATCGGTGCAGGGGTACCATTATTTCCACCTGCATCCATATAGTCGAAACACTGCGCAGTGCTAGGCATTTTATTCCATATGAAGTATGCTAGACAATTTACTTTATATGGAAGAAAATGCTTAGCACCGTCAGCAAAAAAAAAATTATTAAAAGTCAACGCGATTCTCTAGCGTCTTGAAATTTGCACTTTGATCTACTAAAGTTTAATGGGCCATAAAACTGAGTATCTAAAATTTTTCTTAAAATTCTGAATAAAAAGTTTGAAATTTTTGGGTGTAATTGTTAATAGTTATTGAATTTTTATAATTTTTGTTCAAAGCTTGAAATGTGGATATATTTGGTGGTGGTTAAGTCATAGTACCAGGTTGACCGAGCTCTGCCCGGAGTGCATATACTTTTTAAAGTTTCCAGGATTTGAGTACCTTTAAAAAATATTTTGGAAGAAAAAAATTTAGATTGCGATATCTATAAGTAAATTTCTTGCTCCAAAATTTAGGTGGCAACCCTATTCTGAAATATGCTGGAATGAATAGTACATATCTTGAGCGTATATGTAATGTGTATATATTTATAAAAATGCTGATTGAAGGTAACAAAATAAAAATTTTCACTACATAAAAGCGTGGCAACCCTGATGAAAAATATGTTCAGACCAAAGTTCTCAATAATAGCTTTCATTTGATATCCATATTGCGACGTTTTATATAAAATGTGCAGAATCGAAAATATGTGGCAACCTTACACTATTATCCTAAGGGATAACATTTTGTATATAGGGAAAGCATTGTCTAAGAACCTGCTCTTGGTACCCATGAATAGTAATATTTTACCTTTTTACTAAACAAAAAAATAAATAAATACGCGATTTAAAATAGGTGGCAACCCTATTAAAAATATTTTTGAGTTAAGGATCTTTAATATACCTTCCATTTGATACCCATATTATGATGTTTTAATTAATTTGTAACTAATTTCGAATAGGTGGCAACCTTATGCGAGTTTTCCCGGAGATATTGCCTATTCAGATAAACCTAAAATCCAAAAGATTATCTGTGTACAAAATTTCATCAAAATCGTTAGAGCCGTTTCTGAGAACCCTCTGGATATATATATATATACAAGAATTGCTCGTTTAATGTAATAAGATGTTAAAGTTTTATAAAAAAAATTATAAGCATTAAATAAATAAAATAAAAATTGTCAAAACAGGTCAAAATATCACTCAATTGAATGAGCTGATCACAAGGGTACTTAAGACAAAGTAGTATTATAAAATAACTCAAGGTAAAAAGCTATATGCAAACAAAATTAAGTAAACATCCAAAATCATATAATAGGTAATTTTGAAATAAGTGTAATATATTAAACCCGTTGCAAAATTATAAATGCACCGCATATTGACAAGTTTTAGCAATTTATTTGTTTGCTTTTAATTTTATTTTTTTTTAATAAAAATATAGTTTATTTTTTAATAAAAGCCGTATAAATCGAATTTTCAAACTTTGTTCCATATTCAAAAAGTAAATTTTCTTAAAAATTTAAAGCTTTTTAATTCGATTTCAATTTTAGTATAATAAAGTGCAAGTTTGAAGTAGCTAGGATTTATAGTGGATTTTAGTAAATGTTTTGTTTATGCTATTTCTCGTTTTCCTCTATAGAAAAAAACGTCGAACATAATTTGTATCGAAGAAAATGCTGAGGGTTTTGTATTCGTGCTCGCATTTGCATTCGTTTTCGTGTCTGTCTATGTGTTGGCAACCTGCTTCTCTTTCTATTTTTATACCTTTCATGAGCATGAAATGGTATTATAACTTTGGTCCGATGTTTGTAAGTACAGTGAAACCCGCTTAAGATCGGCGCCCGAGATCGGCGGTACCGTTTTTTTTTTTTAAATTTCGGTTATAGGTTCTGGAAAAAAAGTTTAAATACTTCTCTAAAAATGGAACTGCAGGACTATAAAAATTCTATGAATCTAACATACTTGCCCGCATAACAGCGCTGAGAGCGCCCCCTTCTGTTAATTCGTACGGAAAGCAGCGGAAAGCAAGTGTTATGTATACATATACATACGTGCTAATGTTAACGTTAATGTTGATTCTTATGTTAAAAAAAATTATAGTTTACTCTGTCATCAGGTATGTAACTTGAGAATACAAATCGCTGCATCTTTTAGGCGCATCAATATTACATAGCTGCATCTCGAGCTAATAAAAGGGAGGTAATAAAAACAAATATGTATATACAGTTCATGGAGAAATAATGTAGGCAATTATGTATCTAGAGTCGTTTATGTTGCCACAAGGAGCAACTAACATTGCTGTTAGGACTTACATTTGTATATGCATATTTATGTACATTAGGCTGCATCACTCCCCATACAAAAAAAATCGGTACTATTTTTCCATTGGAATTATAAAATCTATTATATTTTAAGAAGTACACCAAAATATTTCGAAAAATTATTAAGATTTAAGTGAGCTGGGCCTATTTCAAAATACCTCCAAAAATGGAGTTTTTCATGAATAAAGATAGTTTCTTATTTTTTTTTTTAAATCCCCTCAAATGACAAAACGGTTTAAGCTTAAAAAATTTGCATAAAAATATTAAAAAAAAAAAATAAAAAAAAATTTGAACGGAATCGTAATGATAAGATTTTTGATGCTGTTTTTTAACTTTTTTCAAAGATTTGTATAAGAAAAACTTGAATAACTGAGCCTAAACTCTTCTGATTTAGACTTAAGAGGTGTCGGTGGAAAGGTATTTTCTCACCCTTTTTATTTCTTTGCTAATAAACTCATTCAAAAGATGAAAGAGAAAGATAGGATGAACGAACGTCATTCAAAGTTGAATTAAGATGTGTTGGTATTTGCAAAAAAAAAAACAAATTCCGTCACGAATGATGTTTTTTTGGACAGAAATAAAAACAGTGTGAAAATACCTTTCTACCGAAATCCCAGAAGTTTTGGCCCAGTTATTCAAGTTTTTCGTAAATCAATCTTTGAAAAAAGTAAAAAAAAAGCATTAAAAATCTCATTCTTAGGATTCCGTTGAAAAGATTTTAAAATATTTTTTAAGCTTAATCTCTTTTGTCATCTGAGGGGACTTTTTTCAAAAAGGTCTTTACGAAACTATTTTTATTCATAAAACACTCCATTTTTGGAGGTATTTTCAAATCGGTCCAGCTCACTTAAATCTTAATATTTTTCCCAAATATTTTGGTGAACGTCTTAAAATATAATAAGTTTTGTAATCCCGCCGGAAAAACCGCAACTTTTTTTGGTGATGCAGTCTAATGTACATACATATGTATGTATATACCCTGCAAGAAAATTAATTAATTTAAAGAGATTTGAAAATTGTAGCAAACATCTTTGCACGCTCAGCTACAGCCATACATGTAAATGTGCTTTCAAATCTTCAGTTTAAATTGTGTGCAAGCAGCAAGTCGACTGTCCGACTCTGCATTTAATTTCAACTACTTTAATATGAACTAGAGTTCCAGTTACTGTCGAAATTCGACAGTTTTTCTAGTTTTAGAAGCTTTGGAGAGGTTTTCTAACTTAACACGTAGCAATACTTATACGGTACAAATTAACTAACCGGAAAATCTTCTGCTAAACCGTAACTAATTTTTTTTTTTTATCTGAGAAGGTCTTTGGAGGACTTCGGCAGGACTTGTAATTGACCCGATACATTCAAGTTTATCGATAAATTTCGATGATTTGATACATATCGATAGTTCGATAACTCGACCAATTTCGATAACTGTGAAATTCGATGGCTCGATAACTCAAAAATGTAAAAACTTTGGATACCTTTATAAATTTTTACTTTTGACATCTCCACATTTTTCGAAAACTATCTAAACATTTTGATAACTCGTTACACTCTGTTAAGACGATTAAATTTGATAAGCAGTGATTAAATCGATAATCTTATATAACCTTGAAATTTCGATAAATCGATATATTTTGAAAATTCCATAAACTTTGCTTTGTTGAACCAACCAATTTCAGTTGATCAATAATTATCGATAACTCTGTAAGTTGAAAGAACTCCATGCATGACGACTCCTCGATATATTTTGTTAAGTCTTTATATAATGATAATTCAATAAATATCGATAACTTGATACATTTCTTTAACTTGACAAATTTCGTTAATCCCACACGTTTTTATAGCTCGATAACTATCCGTAAATTTGGACAACTAAGTTTATGTGTCTATAAATTTCGACAACTCAGTAAACATTGATCAGTTTGAATAATTCGATACGTTGCGATAACTTAATAAGCATGGATAAATTTCGATAATTATAAACTTCGATGATTCGATAAATTGCAGTAACCTTTATGGCTGATTTTATTTCGATTCCTATCTTTGAACCTAATTCTTATGTATTTCTCATTGTCTCCATTTTCGCCTTTATCTCGATTTTCGTCTTTATCTTTACTTTTGCCTTTTTTTGTCTTCATCGTTATCACTTGTTCCTTCATCTTCATATTTATCTTTATTTCAAAGTTTAATTTCAAATACGAAGTAAAACCAAATGCGAAACAGCTTAAATTGAACAGGTTGCAAAAACAACCATACACAAATATGGAAATTTTTAAACGACGATTTTCAACCAATTTCGAAACTATAAAAACTCCTCATCTACAGAAAATTACCTTTCCAACGGTGTTTTTGGTTTTGAAATCGGTAACTTTACCTTGGTCTTCATCTTTGTGTTTGTCTTTCACATCTTTGCTTATATCATTTTCTTTTTCTATTCACGTAGATGAGATGAGGTGCGATGACGTGATAAGATGTGACGTGATTTGATGTGATGTGATAGGATGTCAAGTCATGTGTTGTCATATCCTCTGATGACATGTCATATGATGTCATACCATATGATGTCATATCATGTCATACCATATGATGTCATATCATGTGATGCCACCACATGTAATGCCATGTCATATCATACGATGGCATATCATGTGATGTCAAGTCATGTGATGTCATGCCATATAATGTGATGTCATATCATATGATGTCATGTCACGTGATATCGTGTGATGTGATATCATGTTATGTGATGTAATATAATGTGATGTCTCTTCATATCATGTGATATAATGTGATGTGATGTCATTTAATGTGATCACATTCCATGTTCCGATTATTATATGGATAACCCTGTTGATAACTGTGCCGTTAAAAATACCGATAACGATATCCATAAACATATAGAAAAATACAACGATTGCAAAATCTATTAATTCATCGATAAATATAACAATCATCAGTATCGATTATTGTACATATCGATAACAATATAAATCAATTATTTAATCGATTATTATACCGATAACAATATCCATTATTGTATCGATAACAATATAGATTATTATATTGATTATTATATCGATTACAATAGGTTTTATATCGATAACAATATCGATCTTCATCCTCATCCTTTTCTTCATATTTATCTTGTTTTTTTGCATATTCCTCTTCACCTTTACCTTAAAGTGTTTAAATTTGCTTTTATCTTCGTTTTTGCCTGTACCTCTAGGTAACTTTGTTTTTGTTTTTATTCTCAAACCGCTAAACCGCTGAGAACCATTTCCATGTGCATTATTCCCCTTGAATTTGACAATTTACTCCCAACCAACCAACTGCCGCTAAAGAAGTTTACTTCATATATTGAAGAAATGTTCTTACCCTTTTAGTTACCCTAATTCTTATGTATCTGTCATTGTCTCCATTTTCATCTTTATCTTCACTTTTGCCCTTTTTTTGACTTCATCGTTCTCATTTATTTCTTCATCTTCATATTTATCTTTATTTCAAAGCTTAATTTCAAATGTGTAGTGAAACAACAGGCGAAACATGTCAAATTGAACATGTTGCAGCAACATCTATACACAATTCGAAAATGTTTAAACAACGGTTTTGGCCGTAATTTTGAACCAATTGTGAAACCATAAAAACTGTGCTCATATACAGAAAAATGCCTTTCCAACGTTGTTCTTGGTTTTGAAATCGGTTCGGTAGAATCGCCAAACGAACGGAGACAAAATTTATGTTAGCGAATTAATATATAGATTGCGTTTAAACAACTTCAAAGTCAGTATGTTTTTTTTTGAAAACGTTCTGCACTTCACAGATGCCTTTTCATACACAAACTGTTTCTTTGAGTAAAAAAAGTCGATACTTACGAATCGAAATTCGAAACATTTACTGATTGCATTTGTTTTAAAGTAGTCCTTAAATTAGTTGATTTAAAAAAAATCACTTGCTTCCGTCAGGGTAATTACGCATAAAAACCCAGCTGCTATGTTTTTTTTTTGTACGTAAGTGAGCGCAATATTAAAAGCAGCAACTCTTATCCATTTATGTATATCGCAAAGACGTTCAAAGGATGGTTATCGGCTAACAAAAAATCTAGAGGTGCGTGGAACCTCCCATACGAACCGAATTTTCTATACTCTATATCTCTGGAAATATTCATGGTAGAGTTCTGCAACTTGGTATGGAGATATATGAAATCCATCGCATACTCTTAAGAAGGGTAAAGGGTAAAAACCTGGCAATTTCGACAATGAGCGAAAATGGATTCAACGGTAAACTAATAAATAAATTTATAGTTCAATTGTTTATTACTTTGTCTTTAGGTGTGCCTTTTAAGCGTATATTGAAAGTGTGTATCAGAGAACCAATGTGAGATAATTGATAAAACTATACACCGGTTTGGTGAACAGCCAAGACGTTTACTTCTTAAGTAATTACAGCGGACGTCAGAAAACACATAGCGCACATAAATTTCTATAATAAAAATAGCACAGAATTTTCTGTAGTTAAGTTTAACTAATGATTTATCTATACTTTAAAATAGATGAGTTAACGGCCCTTAACAATGTTTTTTATTTATTACACGGTGTGACAAAACAAAAACAATTAATATATTTAGCCTAAATGAATATACCAGCATAAAAAATCTTCATACTCAAAATGTTGAATACACCCTCATATTTATACATATGTATGTTATTTAAGAGAAGATATTTCGGTGCAAAGCAACGATTATAAATTGTTCGTTTATCTTACAAAATTGCGGAGGAATATTACAGAGTATACGGAAAAGTTTATTTTTTACATTTTTTATTTTGAATAACGTCTTGTCCGGCTATTTGGTTTACTATACAGGTATGTAGAGGTATGAATTTAAAAAATACATCAGGGTTTAGTTGATGGTAGTGGCCTTTGACCACTATGTTCTGTACATTTCCCAGTACTGCAAAGCTTTTGACTGCCATTCACCTGGGAGTGGCCAGAAGTGATTCGTGTGCTTACGGTTCAAATCGCAGCTCACTACGTCGGGATATTTATATCCTCTGGGTAGCGACCAAACAACCGTTTGAGAACGAGCTAAAGTGGGAGGGCGTAAAAACCCGCATGCGCTGGGTTTTGGTCTCGCCACGTTAAAACCCTGCCCAATGAAAAAAACACATGCCTCGGATGATATCCCCTTATTTTGATGACGATCACGGCAAACGTATGAAGGACTATGATTTCAGGGTATGCACCTGGAATATCCGAACCCTTAACCGGGAAGGTGCCTCTGCCCGGCTGATTGACGTCCTAGGGAAAATAGAGGCTAACATCACCGCCGTCCATGAAATGCAATGGACGGGGCAAGGCAAGGTAGGCCACGTGTATTTGTGGAAGCAGAGAGACTCCGTCGCCGACTACCGGCGTTCACTCTAGTGGACGAACGTCTAGCCACAATCCGCATCAAAGCGAGATTCTTCAACATCTCGCTCATATGTGCCAATTTCCCGATGGAAGAGAAGGACGAGGCCAGCGTTGCCAGGTTGGCGTTTTTAACGTCATTTGGACGTTTTTTGTATCTTGTTAACGTTTGGATGTTTTTTATGTGAAAAATTACGTTATTTAACTTCCCAGCAATTTTTCTCTGTTACTAAATCTTGTAAGTGTAGAACCGATTTTGAATTATTTTCTTAATAATAATTTACAAGCTTTGTTTTTTGCAGCAGCTGCTTCAAAGGATATTTATTCTTTGGACACAGATGACTTAAATATGATGCAAACCAAGCGTACGCGGATTTTTTTTTTATTCTTGAACTAAGGATCCAAAGACTGGTTATATTAAACACTTGAGATTACGAAGCTTATTGCACTGTTTGCAATTGCAAACTATCTGATCTATTGCAACACGCACGCTCGCAAAAGCACCAAAAAAGCTATGGCAACATAAAAAGACAGAAAAACTGAGGCGACTTTTTGAAGACTTCATTGAAAATGTAATGAACGCAAAAAAGGCTGAAATATTGCTATGTTCCGTATTAATAATAATAATAGATTGGCGCTTACACATATGTTAGTGTTTGGCCGAGCTTCTCCTCCGATTTGTGGCGTGCGCCTTGATGTTGTCACACAAAGCGGAGGGACCTACAGTTTTACGCCGACTCCGAACGGCGATTGTATTTTTATGAGAAGCTGTTTTTCATGGCAGAAATACACTCGGAGGTTTGCCATTGCCTGCCGAGGGACGACCGCTGTTAAGAAAAAAAACCGTTTTCTATATTTTTTTGATGTTGCTTTGACTAGGGCTTGAACCCAGGCATTGTGGAGTGGAAGCGCGCACTGCTTACCACTACACCACAGCGGCCGACAGCGTTCCGTATTAGCAGAACCTAATTTAGCATTTTCGACAACCGACCCCTAACCAAATGTCTACAAGAAAAAAATAATAATTAAAAATCAACGCGATTCTTTACCACCTTAAAACTTGCACATTATTGCCCTGGAATTTAATGGGCTATCAAACTGCATACTCAAAAAAATTCTAAAAAACTTGAATAAAAAGTTGAAAATCTAGCTGAAACTTTGCAGATTTTTTATAATTTTTGCACAAAGTTTGAAATGTGGATTTATATTTTGTTTGGTATATAATGAGCTACATAGGCTTTTATGGGAAAATATTAAACATTAAATAAACAAAAGAGAAACAGCCAAAATCGATCAAAATGTTGGTGACTTAATCAGCTGATCACAAGTGTATGTAAAACTTAATTTTTATATTAACGATCTCAAACCAGTTTACAATGAATTTTAAATGTGCTCTGTCGAAATGACATTTTAATATACCTTATGTATACAATGTCCCTCGGCAGGCAATGGCAAACCTCCGAGTGTATTTCTGCCATAAAAAACAGCTTTTCATAAAAATACAATCGCCGTTCGGAGTCGGCGTAAAACTGTAGGTCCCCCCGCTTTGTGTGACAACATCAAGGCGCACGCCACAAATCGGAGGAGAAGCTCGGCCAAACACTAACATATGTGTAAGCGCCAATCTATTATTATTATACAATAAAAGTATAATATGAATAATTCTTTGTGCATAAATTTTAAAAATATGTTCTTGGGTATGAAATGGCGTTTTTTAGACCAAGAGGAACGTTTTCTCATGCCGAAGACCTGACAATACTGGACGAGGCATCCAAGAATCTCTTCTATGAGCGCGTAGAGGGGTACATATTAGCGCTGACACGTATAAAAATCGTGCTTGGCGATTTCAATGCCAAGCTGGGCAGCGAAGGGATCTTTGTACTATGGGAAATTTGACCCTATTTTGTGGCCAAAATTCTAAAAGTTGAGATATCAAATTAAAACTTGGGCCAGTAGTAGTACTAGAAGTAGTGGCCTTGCCGCGCAAAAATAACCCGTAATGGTCACACCTCCAAAAAATAGCGTAACGGTCACACGGGGTCCAGTGGACCCCAACCCAATAAACAGATGCCTCGTACGTTCTATTTTAAATATCGACTCGAATCCTCCACTGACCTTAAGTTTAAAACTTTCTCTTTGTTATCTGACAGTTTTTTTTCCAAGTTTTAAATTATAACACCGTGAATTATTTCATAAAACTCATGATTTTGTACCAAGTAGTTACCTAAGAAAAATTATAATTTCTTTAATATCGCACAAGATCGCAGTATAAGATTATGGGGAAATAAGAGATCAGGGACTATTCTACAGATTTATGATGAGTTTTTTTTAAACGTTTTTAAACATTTTTTTAAAACACTAAATAAACCTTGTTTTTAATTGTACAATTTCACTTTAAAGTCACTTAAATGCGGACGTTTCTTTGGCACAACCTTTAAACTATAATTCAAGTTTTAATTGGTAAATATTTTGCTAACCGTCACTCCTTTCCACTTTTCACTTTTGAAAAGCAGCAAATAGATTACGAGATACACGCATTTGAAAGTGGCACAAAATCAAGCTACACATTTTTCGTTTACAGAAAATTTCGAAACTATCTGTTTGAGGGTTACCAAATCAACGGTAAGTCAATTTATCGAAAAACAGAGTATACAGTTTTTTACTCCGAAGTATTCTCTGTAAGATAAGACAGAAAAAATTAATTTCAAGCAAGTCAAGAAATTGACTTTAGCCACAAAATAGGCTCAAATTTCCCATAGTGCTTTGGTGCCACTGTCGGAAAAATCAGCCTCCACGACGAAACGTCAGATAACGTGCCGAGGCTGATCGATTTCGCAGGGGCCGAAACTTGTTAGTAAATATGTAGCACTAGACACCACTATCTTGATGCAGCCAACCATTGCGACCGAGTGACCGATGTCCAGAACGTACTTAAATTATGGAGGGAACACTTTTCGACCCTTTTGAATAGCAGCAGCACTTAAAGAAGTGGAGAAGACGAACCCAAGCCCCCAGTCGATGACGATGGAGTCGATGTCCCAGCGCCTGACTGTGATGAGGTATGAATAGCGATTATGCTGATGAAAAGTAACAAAGCTGCTGCAGCTGAGAGCCTGTCGGCCGAGCTATAAGGTGCTTGCCCGACAACTTGAATTCAAGTGTGCTCTGCCCAATCCACAAGAAAGGCGACACCGCCATGCGCGCCAACTATTTTATCGAGAGTGTTGTGTGAAAGACTGAAGTCCTGATTGCACCTTACCACTGTGGCATCCGATTTGCCAAATCCACCATAGATCTCGTATTCGCAATATGCCAAAACTTGGAAAATACTCGTGAGAATAGGATCGACTCATGCCTTCTATTTGTCGCTTTCGTATCACCCCGAAACTAATGACGTTGAGCAAGACAACCAGTTCCGTCAAAATTTAGGAGGACCTCCCAGAGTCGTTTGATACTACTCGAGGCTTCAGACAAGGTGACTCCCTTTCATATGATCTCCTTTAACTGATGTTGGAGAAGATAATAAGGGCTACGTCTGTTCTGCCTTCTCGGAATTAGATAGAGAAGCACAGCATGTGGGTGTGGTGGTAAACGAGGACAAAACGAAGTATCTCCTGTCATCACACAAACATTCAGCGCATTCGCGCCTGGGCACCCACGTCCCTATTTACAGTTATAATTTCGAGAAAGTGGAGAATTTCCTTTACTTGGGAACCAGTATTAATACCGATAATAATGTCAGCAGCGAAATGTAACGCAGAATCACATTTGCCTACAAGTGCTGCTTCGGACTGAGTAGGCAATTGAGAAGTAAAGTCCTCTAGCCGTACAAAAATCTTACTCTATAAGTCACTCATCATGCCCGTGCTGGTTTATGGCGTGACCGCATGGACAATGAAAACATCTGATGAGGCGGCACTTGACGTTTTCGAGAGAAAGAGAGACGCGTTGGCGTCGGCGAGTACCGCAGACGATGGAACGTAAGCTGTATGAAAATACAACGGTTACGATGGCTTGGTCATGTCGCACGAATGGACAGAAATGCTCCAGCTCTAAAAGTATTCAACGCGATGGTGGAAGAGCGGAGAAGGACTTGGATTCACTTGACATTCCCAATAGGCGTCTGTTTGCACAGAAGAGAAACGACTGGTGGACTCGGCAAAAATCACTTAGGCGGTGATGAAGCCAAATAATAAGAAGAAGAAGAACTTTGTGCGTCCTTGATGCATTTTCTCAAGCGAGAAATGGCCCATCAGCAATGTATGTATGTCTTGTCTGGCATAAGATTCAGTTGGTTATTTGTATGTAACTTGCGGACTTTAGCTTTCACAAATTGGACAGATATGGGAACATTGAACTTTCTCTCAAAACAAAACCATTGGTACTCGCACTGTTTTATAGTTTGCCGTTTCTCAAGTCCGACTTCTAAGTATATTTTTTTATTTTTACCTTTGCTCTCATTTGGACTAATTCTTATAAAAGTTGATTTGTTTATTTTAAACTCATCACACATCACTTTAACTGAAACACCACTTTTTAGTGTTTGCAGATACTGGTAAGTCACAGAAATGCAAAAAAATCAAATTTTGTGTGTCTGGTATGCATAAACAAAGAAAATTGTAGGTATTGGCAGTTAAATTGTTTTGAACTTTCACCTATGAAGATGTTTTGTTTTAAAGACTTGCATTAATCAAGGAATTGCACGTATTGAGAGTTGCGGTTGCCATGTACGCACTGTAAATATTTTTGGTCGGAAAAACAGAAATGAAGTTTCGAACAATTATAAGGCTCAACCTATGAAAAACGCGTGTTTAGACCTTAAGTCCAGATTTTGAGGGTATTCAAAATTCCTGTGCTTCATTTGGTCTCTAGTGGGTTAAAGTCCCACATTGACGGGGTTAGGCTTTCGATGCTTCCTCTTCGGAAAAAACACATGCGCAGTAAAAAGTTAACGATTCAAATCGACGAATTGTTTTATATCAATTTTTGTGAACTTCTGTTTATGTGTTTTTGTGCAACATACTTTTATTGGTTACAATAATTTTAAGTTATAGTAAACAATTTTTTAGTAAGTAATAGGCCGCCCCGACTTTAGATATAGGTGTGCGATATGTTCGCGAGTATATCAACGAGCAGTGTTGCTGGAACAGCTGATTCGATGGGTTTGCATTTGTACAACTTCTGTATTCGTCTTGGTTTACGTGTGACGCTGGAAGCTAATTTAGCCCATACCGAGAACTCAGATGTTTATATATACATTAAACACAATCCGAGGAATTATTGAACTAATTATATTTTATTTTGGTTTTAATTTTAGATTTTACGGCATAAAGTTGAAAATGTAAAGCGAATGAGTTCTCACCCACTGTTACCACTATATCTTACTGGTGGACAAGATGGTTCCGTTCAAATATGGGAATGGGGACACCAGCAAGCAGTATGCTCTCCGCGGCCTTCGGGCACTTTTGCAAAAGTAACGCGTTGCAGATTTTCTGAGCAAGGAAACAAATTCGGAATAGGCGACGGAGATGGAAATCTGAGTTTATGGCAAGCTGGCATAGCATCGCAAAACAACAGGCCATTTTTCGTAAGTAATCAAGCGATAAAATGTTATGTTTAAGAGTGCTATTTCTTTCCTTTATTTTGTTATGTACATTTTATCTAATTTTGAAGTGAAACTTCTTTGGAGGCGGTGTCGCAAATGGAGAGAGAAATTTGTAAAGCTGATTGTGTTGCATGTGCAAGAAGGAACATATAGCATAGACAAAGAGAGAATGAGGAAGAAAACGACATGTGCGAAAATAACCGAAATCTCGCATTTGAAAGTTGAAAACGTTGCCAAAATTTTGAAATTAAATGAAACACAGGGAAATGTTTGGAATAATTTTTATGGTTAAGTTACTGACATGCTCAATTTCAAGTCCGTCTCTTCTGACTGATGTTAGCTTAAATGTTCCCTCTCATATATCAAGACACGTATGTCTTCTATTTCTGAAAGCTACAACTAATTTTGTATTGCACGAGCCACTCCGTTGCTTATTCCAGGATTTTAATTTTCATTCCAGCACGTTTGATATATCAGATTCGCTTTTCAGCATTACGAAAGCGATACTATCCTCTCTCAATAAACGATTTACTAACACAAACAATTTAGTTGTGTAGCTGAATAGTTTTAGATCTCTTGACTCAGCGCAAAAATTGAAAATAATGGTAAAACCGGTGGTATTATTATTATTCTAACGGTTTCGAAAATTCTCACTCACATTCTCTCACGTTCGCGAACAAGAATATTCCACAATTATTTTTGCATTCTTTCATCGCGAGTGAAAAACGCAAACAAATTTATCATCTCTCACATTCGGAATGCTATCGACAAAAATATTTCCGCTGCTTTTCATTCGCGAACGAAAAAAGCAAAGAAATTTCCTCTCACTCGAATATGAGAAGTCCGAGCATTGCCGATGTCGGCCTCTCATAAATGGGAAAAACTTTGCAAGTAATCCATTCGCGATCACTCACAACAGCATATCGCGATTAACTTATCGTGAAAAACTTTCAACGACGTTGTATGGGAGATATTTTTACCAGCTTTTACTTAACTTGGTCATCCCGCAGAAATTTCAAATCGATGTTAAACTAACTTCCCGACAAGGTAGAGACTTGAAATTTTCAGCCTAACTCCAATCACGATGACAATACAATTTAAAATGTAAATGAATTCTCTATATGGTCCAGGGGTCTTGATAAAAAGGCGGTCAAAACATAGTAAAATTTTTGGCTAACAGAGCGTAATTTGCTAAAGAACGTAAAACCACTATAAAATTGTTAAAGCTGCCGGCGGTAGTAAATAAGAAGTATAGTTGCAGGCGCTAGTAAGTAAGTAGTAGTACGTAAGTAGAGGTCTTGCTCGTAGAATTAACCATATATTTATAAAAAAGTTGGGGAAAATAAAATAATTAACAGTTGCCCGTATTTCAAAAAAATCGCTGTACCTAAACTTTATTTATTGACTGTACATATACATATATGTACTAGCAGACCCGGCGAACTTCGTCCCGCCTAAAATAATTTTTTTGTTTTGAAACATTTTGGTCCAACATTTTCACCAACAGTTCACGTTCATGATTTTCAGTGACGCATTTATCTTCTAATATTACGGTTTGGTGGTTGTCAGAAGCACTGTTACCAACTTGGTGTTTTTCGCACTAAATTTAGTGCTTTTCTTTATTCAAAATGCGAAAGTTTTAGAGATTAGTGCTTGGTGCGTTTTTTGGTGCTTTTCTTTTTAGTTTGAAGACACTAAATCTGTAAATCTTAACAAAAGCAGGGGGGGCAAAACTTATAGAAATCGTAAGTTTTGTAAGAAACTTCACAAAAATCGAAACAAAATCATGTCACAATGACAATCATAAGCGAGAGAGCATATGTTTACCAACAAAATATGTGGCAGCACAAATGGACCAATCTGGAACAATTTTTATTGTGCTGTATTGGAGCACAATAAAAAAAATTGTCCCAATGAAAGTCTGTACAGTCACACGGTTGCCTCTTTTTATACAATTCTCATTGCCGTAAGTTGGCGAAAAGCAATATAGTGACAATAATTGCCCCAAACTTATCACACGATTGTTCGAGCATGCGGCAATTGTGACCATAAAGTGTTGCGCTGACCTCTAAATTCTGTTTTTTTCTCTGTTGTGTAAAAATGGCGTATTCTTAATAAAAAAAAATAAATCGATTGCATCTGCTTTGTATATTGCCGGCTCATTTTGTGCAAATTTGTTGTTGTTTGAAAGCAAAGAAGCAAAAACTTGTGCCCAACGAAAACTCACGCATTTATTTAGAAGTTTGATCGTATAGTTTTTTTTTATTTTTCGACGATAACTGCAACGTGCTATGTGGAGTTCAAGTTGCAACAGTTTTCTTTTTAATTTTGTTACGTAGAGGTTTTTTTATTCATTACAAGTAAAATTGGTACAAAAGAGTTATGTTTGTTTAAATGAAAGCTGCGAACTTACATAATTTATGTTTGGAATTAAATTTTATAATTATATGTACAGCTCGCAACAAAAGATAGCACCTTAACATTTTGATCAGTCTTGACTTTTTTCTTCTGTTGTTTAATGTTAATTTTATCCTATAAAACCATAGCTCATTGTCTAGAAAAAACCACATAAGTCCAAATTCCAAACTTTATACAAAAATTATAAACATTTCTTAAAATTTTGATCACAATTCAATGGTTTTTAATTTGGGTTTCTAGAAAAAATTTTGTTTTGCAGTTTACAAAGTAATTTACATAGAAGAAAGTGCATAATACCGTCAGCTAAAAAAATTATAAAAAATCAACAGGATCTTTTAGCAACTTCAAACCTCCACCTTATTGTACTAAATTTTAATGAGCTACAAAACTAAATAACCATTTTTTTCTAGAAATCCAAATTATAAACCGTGGGATTGTGTTCAAATGTTTAAGAAATTTTTATAATTTTTGTATAAAGCTTGCAATTTGGATTTATGCAGTTTTTGTTAGACTGAGCTATACTTTTATACGAAAATAATGAAGATTAAATAAGTAGAAGAAAAATAGTCAAGACTGGTCAAAATGTTGAGGTTCTACTGCTTTGTCGTGGGCTGTATTGCACTTTTAAGTTTTTTTTTTAATAAATTTATACTGTTATGGCAGTCCGCCATTTGGTGACATAAAATACCTTTCGTATTCTTCTCGTATGAGTTTTGCTTGTGGTGGTATATATCGCGGCAAAGATTCCGTTATCGGACTTCAAGAAAAATTATAATTTCACTACAAATGAAATTAAAAGTTATGTTGCTTCCGAAAACAAGGATATTAATTTCAGTGATTTTTGGACACATAAGGAAGCAAAAAAGTAAATTATTAATAAACAGCCTAAATATTGATGTGTATTGTTAACTTCAATTGCCGCACAAGAATACAATAAATATTGCCGCAATTTTGAAATTTTCATTGCCCCATGATTGCCAATCGAGCTATCACACGATTGCCGCACAATAAGCACAATATCGGCCTCTATTGCCGCATGAGTCAATGTATTGTGAAATCACACGATTGGGGCATAAAATGAGGCAATAATTGGTGTATTGCGGCAATCGTGGGATCCCAGCTTAAGAGCAAGAGTCTTAACATCGCTTGAACGAAGACATTTGAATTTACATATAAAAAACAGAATAAATTGATTTTTATTAATTTGAATCGGCATCCTTACAATACAATTTTTCATGCATACAAAGTCCATTAAATACTCCAATAAAATTTTAGTGCTTTTTTCGAGAAAAAACGCGATTTTTGTTGGGTTTTAGTGCTTTTTAAAATTCAAAACTTAGCAACACTGGTCAGAAGGCATATTTCCATTGCCGTCTTAAATAACCTAGCAAAAGTGTGTATGCATACAAAGATACGTAATAGTTTCAGTGCGTTTAAAAGGAGCCATGCCCCCTTTTCGCATAGCCCCAATTTTCTCTAAGAGTATGGGATTGATTTCATATATCTCCGCACCATGTGTATACCACAATGTATTTAAATTAACGACACTCGCGGAGAGAATTTTGGCAGAAGACTGATTCTGCAATCCACTTGAACAATATCATAAATAATACACTCAAAATGTATACATATTTACTAATTTATTTAGGGTCATATTACTTACAATCATATATGTATGTAATACTTCTATATTGGCAGTAAGCTAACTTCTCAATGTGTAAGCATTCCGAAATCAAAGCGAGACAGTCTAGTACCGTTTTTGTCAATGTATCGTGTACTTGAGTGCCGTTTTTGTATATGTGTTGTGTACATGTTTATTTATAAACGCATGTGTTCATTTTCTTTCGTACGTGTTTATTGATATATCTGTACTGTAGTGTTTTCGAACGGTACTAGCTCTTACTGCCAATATAGGAGTATTACATATATGCTTACAATAGATGTTCAAGTGAAAAACGATTTTACTTGTATGCATACAATATATGTGCATACATATTTACACAAGTATTACATATGATAAGCATATATAAATGCATAGTTGCATTAACCCTTATGCTGTTAGAAGGGAGAATGCAGTGCTTATCCCTATTCTTGGTATGTGCAGATTAGCGATGTTGCGAATTTGGAATTCTAACAGCTAACATCCGCGGATGCGGATGCGAATGCGAATGTGGATGTCAAGTATTTTTATGAAAAAATTAAACTAAGTTATTTGGGTAAATAAAAAAATGGCAAAATTAGTCATTTTTAATAATGTTTATTTTATTTAGTACTTGAATTTAAAAATTGGAACATTATATTTAATAAAAAGTAATGAGAATTGCACTGGGCTGAAAATATAGGATATATCCTCCTAACTTTAATCTTCACTTGAAGAATCTGGCATAATGGCGAGATCGTTGTTTAAACACCGCCTACAAGCCAAACTAGATGTGTCAGGTTTTTCTAAAGCTTTTTAAAAAGAATTCTTCATTCTCATTCCTTTGGCTGTTTCAGAATTTAGGGAACCTTTAACGTATTTAGTTTTTGTTATTAATTTTTGATGCTTTCTTCTGTGACTGCTTTGTACTTATAGCGAGCTAAATATATAGGTGGATATGGAAAATAAATTATTATTTTCCTGGAATTAAAAAGAAATTTCGAACAAAATTCTGTTTTCAAAGTTGTGGCTGCCAGCCGAGTCGGATCAGAATATTGTCATTTTTTATAAGCATTTGAATTATTGGAATCACAGATGATGAGGGTCTCAGATAGTTACGTAGTTCTTACCTAATTAAAGGCCAGACCTATAGCTTTTTAATTATTTGATCATCGATTCTCTTTATAGCCAAACGTTGAACATTTCTGCTGCAAATCACAGAAGATTTTAGCCAAGGATCCAATGTATATCCCTATGAAAAAAATATTGCCCGACAAGTAAACAAAATTACTGTTCTTGAAATGTTTGCTAAAAATAAATTCCCCAAAGAGCCCCTTTTGAAATGATTGAAACAAATATACTAAGTAACATCAAAAGCAAATCACGAAAATTTGGTTTAAAATTACTGGTCATACTTTCTTCTTTTATGTCTAGTAGGTTTTTTTTAAGATTGATCCAAAAAATCATAATAAAAAAGCAACCAATGCAGGTATTTAAAGCATAGAAAAAAAAGAATATTATAAAAACGACAATGTTCTCTTTGACGTACGTCGAAGGTCAAGTAGAAGTGGGAACTTTTATGACTGCCCATTGATAGCTCGGTTATATAGCTTAAGAAATAATATGTTTAGAGACACTTTTATCAAAGTTGATATCTGTATATGACATTTGACCAGTTTTGTTACACAAATACTCCCATGTGCGGCCCCCGGGTAACACGATCACAGGCAAAAAATATTGTCTACAATTTGTCATTTTGTTTGCCAGATATACGTTTTATCGGTGCACTTGCACAACATTCGCATTCGCAAAAGCTCCGCATTGATTATTGCGAATGCGAATGCGAATGTTAAAATTAATGCGGAAGCTCCGCGGTTGCGAATGTGAATGCGAATATTCGCAACAACCCTGGTGCAGATGTGGTAGATGCAGACAACCGAATACCCTAAGGACCAATGCATTGGATTATTGTTTATATTTTGGTATGCATCTTATCGACAACTACTTGTGGCAACAAATTTGGTTGTAGATTTAGGTTTCCGATAAAAAACTAAACACCATGTTCGAGTACTCTACCATTAACACTTCCGGAGATATGTAATATAAAAAATTCGGTTTTTATGGGAGGTGCCACTTTTTCAAATAGCTTCAATTTTTCTACATGATAATGCGATTGATTTCATATATCTCCATACTATGTTCGAGTACTCTACTATGAACACTTCCAGAGATATTTATTTATTTATTTAAGGGGGAACAGTGGTTGTACATGTAAGACAATAATCCTTTAATAGTACATGAACTTAAATAAGTAACATTATATTACTGAAATGAACTAAAACTAAAATTAAGTGAGCTTACGACTAAAAAGAAGAATTACTTATATGTGAATTTTTTTGTGAACAAGTTACGAAAAACTAAAATATGAAGACTACCAGAGAGGATAAGTGAAGAGAAGAGAGGAAAGATAGGAAAATTATTTATCAATATCGCATTCACTACATGGACTTGAAGTAATTAAGTATTATCGCCTTGTAGTTACTCCTATTCAGTACAGATTTAACGGACTCGGGGATATTGTTCCAGAGCCTCACAGCGTTGACGAAGGTATGTGTATTTCGGGACTATCAGGTTATGGCGTCTACTGGATTTTGCTGGATTTAGCTTCTCATATTAATACATTGGAGATTTCCATTCTAATAATCCTTATCCTTACTAATATTATAAATCCGAAAGTGAGTTTTTTTGTTTGCTACCCTTTCACGCTTTAACTACTCAACCGATCATCATGAAATTTTGTACACTGCTGTCATTTAGCCCAACTTAAAATATAGGATAAATCTAATCTCGATTAGACAAGGGGCGTGGCTTCTCCTATACAAACGGAATATTTCATGCTGCATTTCTCAGGAAATATTTTTGATAGATTACTGGAACTTGGTATGGAGATATAAAAAATCATTATCTACTCATGGATGAGTGCTGCCACCTTTTAAAAAAATCAAATTCAACTGTAATTTAGGGAGTTATTTATTTGAAAATTATATTAAAATATGGATGTCAAGAGGCTTAAAAAAGCTGTAGTTCGAATATATTTTGAAAAGGGTTGCCTGTTACCTGTGTGAAAAGTCAAATTTAAATTAATTTTACGCAAGCTATCTCAAGAATTAAAATATGGTTGTCTTACGAATTATTGTTAAGAAACCTTTAGTTTAAAAGTTATGAATAATATTTAAGTCTTTCGCAATTGAATTCAATTATTTCAAATTAAATGTTACAGTATAAGGCGCGCAATGGTTCTGGCGGTTGATTTATCGGTGGTGATTTGAGATCTACCCCTGCATAACTCGGTCTCTCGGAATGAAGCTTTAACGCACAATAATACTGGCAAATCACATCCATTGGGCCAATTGTAACACAAAAGAGTTCGATATACTCATTGGTGCAACAGGTCGCCACTTGGCAGCCTATTGTGGCTATAGTGTTGCCAATACATATTTTGAATATTAGCCAAAGTGGATCATAAATAAGATTTTTAGTAATAACTTAACTTCAGCGCCAACTTGCGGGTGAAATTGTGAAACTACACTCAAAAGTACACAAAAAAATTCGTTAAAATCGGTCCGGGCATTTAGGAGGATTTCACTGACCATTTTTCTCCGTGACTATAAGATTGATTTCATATATTGCCGTACCAAGTTCCGGTATTCTACCATGAACACTTCCAGAGATATACAGTAAGAAAAAAAACGGTTTGTATAGGAGGTGCCACGCCCCCTTTATATATCGCAATTTTTTCAGCCTATAACCAGGTGAAGCAGGTGTCCGAAATTTCAAAATAATCGGTTCGGCCGTTCTCGAGCTTTCCGAACACATAAAAATCGTCTTTCAAAATATATATTATTATAGATCGAAATGATTTTGAATATGAGTGTCAGACGGTAGAGGTTTAAAAAGGTTGCCAACGGTTTAAAAGGTTAAATTCAAACTATTCAATAATTTAAATGAATTATTACAATATGGGTATCAATCAATCGAAATAATTTTTAATGGGCTTCATTTACAAAACTACATGTAAGAGGTTTCCATTTGTTTAAAATCTCAAATTGAGTGCAGGTAATAAGTTAATTGAAAAAGTATGAAAGTGAGAAGTTTAAGAAAGTTTTTGTTTGAAAATATTTTGAAGATGGGTAAACCAATTTTAAACCTCCTGTTTTTTAATTGAGTTTCTTGAAATAAATTGTACTCAATGTAGCACGTAGAAATTTCTTACACTCAGCGAAGCGGGTGAGGGCGATCCGTCAATAGCTCATTCAATACATTAGGGTCTAAATCACACTCAGGCTTCGAACTACCGTGAACTTTCAAGTTTTTTAAGTTTGGAAGGGAGTGACGGGTCCAATTTAGCGCTACAGTATGCGATCTTTGCTTGCTTAATAATTGATGTAGCTTTATTTCTAGCTATTTTATATTTGGACCATGCGAAATCAGTCTTTGTCCTTCTCCATTTGACGTATAGCCTATTGCGATATTTTATAGTCGAGTCTACTTTTTTATTGAACCAAGGGCAAGATGGATTGACTGCCCGAGCCACACGGAGAGGAACATGACTATCAAATATATTAGTCAGAACTTCATTAAGAAAAATAAGCTTATCATCGACAGAATTACAGAACCAACAGTCATTCCAATTCACGCTTGACAGACTTTGATATAACTCATTCATATTTTTGGCTTTAAAATCACGATGCAGGAATGTACTTCTAACAGACGGACGATCAAACATAACATCTACTGTACAAAATATTAAATCGTGGTCAGAAATAAAGAATATGTGGTCAAATTTGAGAATATGTTTCAGACTTGAAGAAATAAAATAATCTAAGAGGCTAGGGTTTGAATTATTGGCAAATCTCGTCGGTGCAGTTTTGTTGACTATGGTAAGACCAGCCGCAGCTACATGGTTATATAACTTATCAGCATAAGTGTCATTTAGGAGGAGGTTCACATTAAAATCACCACAGCTTACATAAATTTCATAGTCAAGTAGAAACATAGACAGTTCAATAAAAAAAGAGTCAAACAAACAACACTTACGGGGATTATATACACACGACACTAAAATGCTTGTTACACCATCAGAAACCTCAGCTATAATGAACTCAGTATTAGAGTTATGAGATTCGGCCAGAGGACGTACTTTTAAAGATGATTCGCAATAAATTGCAACGCCTCCCTCTCTTTGAGTACTGCGGTCATGGCGAAGAAGATTGTAGCGTGGAATAATGTCGATGAAGTCTGAAACAGTGGGGATAAACCAAGTTTCACTGACACAAATTAAGTCAACAAAGGATCCCTCAAAGACATTCTTAACGTAGTCTAGTTTATCGCCAATAAGGCTTCGCGCATTAAAATGCACCACATGGGCTGCTTACATAAAATGTCTAATAACATCTTATGGTTTCCACCAACACTGGCGGCCATTTTTTTTGCTGGGTTTACTATCATTGAACTAAGTACGGAGAGAGACAACTACCAGTGCATGTATATATACATTTAAAATGCAAATGAGTTCGATTGTAATATTTCACAAGACAGAGAGATTTTCGACAGCACGCATACATAAAAACACAATAAGAGATTGAAAGGAAGGAAGATATTAACCTAAGAGAAAACATACGAATAAAAAATAACGAAGGCAGGTGTCCACAGAGAAGTCATGCGCCTTTAGCCACAACCAGTGTTGCCAGAACTTTTTGGACGAACCGGCTAAATTGACAAATAAAACCGGCTAAAAACGGCTAAAATGTTTCAACTAAATTTCACATGTTTTATTTAAAGAAATCACGAGTAAAACACTATTTCTTGGAGAGAAGTTACAAATTCGAGCCGGAAAAAATTTTGCCAACAAGAATTTGCAATTAAGAAAAACATATGATTGTGTCACATGGTTGGATTTTTTGTCCACGATAAATTGAGTAAACCAGTTCGTTAAATTTCTTTTGTTTGAAATACAACCGTGGACACTAGCTGGCAGAAAAACTTGCAAATTTACGTTCGTACAGAAATTTGCAAGTTTCTCTACATGAGAGAGAATTTGGGAGCATTTTTTCTTACTATCTGATATCTTGAGTGATAATTCTCGCTAGATTTTCGACGAACAAACCTATTGTCTTCCCTAGAAGGCCTTTTCAGACTGACCGATTCTCAATACACTCTAATAGAAACCAGTACACATAAAAGACGCTGTAAAAATTTTCCTTCAATTTTAAGGCAGTAAAACAACGACCTTAAGTTAACATCAACCGAGGCCATATGTTGACAAGAGATGCAAAATCACAGTTACACAAAAGAACTGGTCAGATTTTTCAGAAATCCCTTCAATTCTGATGTAAAATATGATGCCAAAAGACTGCAGATCACCCATTTAGATGGCCGGCAGATATCTCGTAGGATTCCCAGAGAGTTTTGCTTTACATAGAAATTTGTGCTCTTTTATTTTCATTTTGACTCACTTTAGTGTTGGTTCCTTTAATTCAAGTTGGCATTCGGTTTATGGAATTTAAATAAGTCCTCAGCAAAAAAGTTTGTTTAAAAAAATACATATGTGTACATAGTGCTTGAAAATATAAATTTTTCCGTTACCTTAAACCTTTGGGAGTGGGCAAAAATGATGTTTTGTAATTTAGGCAGAATTGAATATGCGCTATCTGGGTAGACAGTGTCTACATATAATATTTATTCTGTTTGTTGGCACTATATCCAAACACAAACGCATCTTAAGTGTCTTAACAGTGAAACAATTTCTTATTTTCTAAGTTTGCGAATAAAACTTCACTCTTAAAATTAAGACATTTATAACAAACATTTTATGAAGAAAATCCCTTCTCCCTTTAAAATAAAAAAAAAACGAAATCGGCCCAATTTCATGCAATGGCATGAAAATTTTCTCCACGATAAGGCTAGTAGCCATTTCTAACAGATTTTGGGTCGCTTAGACAAAAATGGAAACATATATACATATTAGAAATTTAAGAAAACAAGGCAAATAGCAAAATCGGCTAAAAACGGCAAATTTTTTTCTGCAAAACGGCTGCCGGCTAAATCGAAATTTCTCCGGCTGTTTGCTATCGCTAAATCTAGCCGGAAAACGGCTAAAATGGCAACACTGGCCACAACACGTTCAACTTCTTCTTTGTTGGCAACTTTTATTGCTTCACCTTGTAGTTGGACTCTCACATAAATATTACCGCGAAGAGAGAGGGTAGATGATAAACGCTTCCGCTTCTTCGGCTGCAAAGCAAATTGAGGCCTTCGTGAACATATATGCGCTCATCGGTATGACGGCCAATGTCGCGCATTATTATTCCCCTCTTCTTCAGCTTGAAAAATTTCGCCAGTGCTATAAATAATAGTGATCAATCACCCGAGGAGACAAGCTTTACTATAACAGGCGAACTTTTGCTGTTATTTTTGCGTACACAAAAGACAGCACGAATGGGGGGAGTATGCACTTGGACAGCCTTGCAGATGTCGTTGAACACATCGCTCAGATGTTCATCATGCATTTGAGGTATGCCATTAATTATGATATTATTAGCAACGGAGGAATTTTCATATTCTCCGATGCTTGACCGCAACAGCTGCATTTCTTTCCTAAGCTCAGCCACATGTGCACACTCCCGCTCAGTTTTAGCTACTCGGTCTTCCAGCTGTGTCATTCTCATCTTCACAGTTGCAGCAGCCATCTCACTGAGTCTCTGCATCATTCTCTCTTCGAACTCTATCTTGGATTACAGAAAAGTGTGCGAGGGAGAGACTTTTTTCGTTCAGGCTAAATGCGCTATCGTCAAATTGGAGAGTCCTCAAAAGGATTTCCCAGGATATGTTAGAGACTTTTTCACATAATGCAATTAACTAAAATATGTATGTATATCTAAACACTTATTGCACGTCTCCTACTTTCATATAACGGCAAATTTAGAAACCGCGAAAAATATGATTCTTCGTTGACCAATAAAACCATCCCGACCAATTTTCAAGACGGCATAAATGGATTTAAAATGGGCGTTTCTCACCCTAATTGCATTATATTAATGTATGCAAATACTTATATGCTTGAAACTACTATTAACTTATCAAACGATTCCTAATCTTTGACAAAACATGTTTGAGTTCATTCAAACATTAAAACGTTTGCAAATAAATCTCGTCTCACCTTTTTGTATTTTTCACTTGGTTGCTGAAGTAATGAAGAATTGAAAATTCATAAGGGAACATTATTTTTTTTGTAAGTTTTATCTTAATATCTTAAAAACTTTAAGACTTATTGAAAAATGATAAGTGAACGTGAGGTACTAAATTTAATAACACTTAATTTAATATATCGTCCTGTTTATAATAATTAACACATTACATAGATATCACCAGCCAAAGTTTCATTTTCAAAATTCGTACACTTTGATTCAATTTCGCGGGCTTAAGATAAGTTTTAAATTAATCTTTCGTGGCCAATAACAATTGGTTAAGACCTAAGACATCATAATATTACTATTACAATACGGTCAAATGCCTTTTATTTTCCCCCATACAAAATCGACCCAGCCTAATGTATTAGTTCATTTGGATTAATCCACACTACCTTACGTGGCTGATATTAACTATAACTTCGCCACCAGCGCATGGCAAATACATAGTACTAAAGAAAAGGCTCATTGGCACATTTGTAGAAACGGAGGAGGCGAAATTACGTTGTCTGCTTCGCAACACTACCTATATTGAAGGAAAACCCTCGCAATTCCTTCAGCAGCTTAAAAACTTGGCTTCGGGTAAGGTACCCAGTGAGATTTTGAGAACGATATTTATGGAGCAGTTGCCCCAAAACGTGCGATGCATTTTGGCAATTAGCGATAGCAGCGATTTGGACTACCGTGCAGTGCAAGCAGACAAAGTATTCGCAATGCAAAACAACATTATGTCGATAGATAAAAGCGCAAATGCAACGCAAATCAACAACTAACAAACAGCAATCGCTACGTCTGATTTCAACGATTTGAAGGCTGAAATTCAGTCACTTGCTTCAGCTGTGGAACAAGTTAAAGGCAAAGTTAAGCGATATCGTTCTGAAAAATCTGAGAGTGGTTTGTGCTACTATCATACGCGTTTCGGTCGACAAGCTAAAAAGTGCCGGCAGCCGTGCGAATATAACAAAAACAATTTAAACTAGAAAGGCCTTCTCTAATTTTAGTAGGCACAGCATAAGGCCCATTTACATCGGGCCTACAAATCATAGATACAACAAACCATCTTAAGTTTTTAGTAGACACTGGCGCTGATATTTCGGTGCTACCAAGGAGAGTTCATGATAAATTCAACCCAGACACAAAAAAATCTGGCTTTACATTTTTTGCAGCAAACGGCTCAACTATACGAACATATGGCACCAAAACGCTCTCGTTGGACATCGGTGTCAACCACACATTTACCTGGCCATTTACTGTTGCCGATGTTGACCACCCGATACTCGGCGCTGACTTTATAAAGCATAATAAATTGCTTGTAGATTTACGAAACCGTAGATTACTTGAATCTCAAACAAAAGAAACAAAGCTACGAGCAGCATCTTCATTGGTACTAGATAAAACGGCGGTGGCGCAACGATCGACTACAACTACTACGCCTGTGTCGATGGCAACAATTCAGTCTCCTCAGCTGACTTCAATTACAGAAAAACAGCCCGGTTGTTAAGGAATTTGAAACATTGACTATGCCAATCGAGCAAAAGTCGCCAAGGCATGGGATCCAGCATCATATCACCACACTTGGTACACTGTAGCTGAAAGAGCCCGTAGACTGGCAGGGGAAAGGTAATTGCGGCTAAGAAAGAGTTCGACGCTATGCTCAGGCAGGGTGTTTGTGTTCCGTCAAAAAGTGAATGGGCGAGTCCTTTACATCTCGTCCAGAAAAAGGATGGTAGCTGGCGCGCATGTGGCGACTACTGTCGACTAAACAAAGTCACTATACCTTTATAGGTACCCTATACCACACCTTCGCGACCTTACGTTTTCTCTGCACGGTTTCAAAATATTTACTACACTAGACTTGACTAGGGCGCATTACAAAATCCCCGTTGCACCCGAAGACATTCCGAAAAAGGCTGTCATAACGCCATTCGGATTATTTGAATTTGAAGTTATGACTTTTGGGCTATGTAATTCCGCACAGTCATTCCAACGACTTATGGACGCAATTTTCCGGGATTTAGACTTTTGTCATGTATATATGGATGACATTTTGGTGGCATCTGCGACTATCGAAGAGCACAGGAAGCATCTTCGCGAATTCTTCACACGTCTTTCATTACATGGGCTCTCTATTTATATAAACAAATGTATATTCGCTTAAAAGGAGGTGATCTATTTAGGATATACCATTAATGCGATGGGACTGAAACCTACAGCACAACGTATCGAGGCCATTCGTGACTTTCCGAAACCTAAAATCATCGCTGATTTGCCCCGTTTTCTAGGCTCGTGGAATTTTTATAGGTTAAACATTCCTAACGCAGCAGAAATACATGCTCCTCTGGTCGCACTGATTGCAGGGGCCAAGAAGAATGATAAGCGCCCTACCCCTTCGGACGAAGTCACTTCAAGAGCTTTTGAAAAATGCAAAAAGGCCCTCGTAGAGGCGATACAGTTGGCCTATCCCGTACCTGATTCTCTATTGACATTACGCTGCGACGCATACAATCAGTCTATTGGCGCTGCACTTGACCAAATAGTAAACGGCATTCATCAACCACTAGGTTTTTATACGAGTAAACTGAGCAAAGCTGAGCGAAATTACAGCGCTTACGATCGTGAGCTCCTCACAATTTTTAAAGGTATACAATTTTTTAAACATATGATCGAGGACAGAAATGTCTCGGTACTCACTGACCATCGACCGCTCTCTTTCGCGCTCATGCAAAAGTCTGACAAGGCATCTCCACGACAGCAACGACAACTGCAGTACATCAGTCAATTCACGAGCACTATAATACATGTCCCAGGCCAGAAAAATGTAGTCGCTGACGCATTATCCCGCATCAGAACCATAAGTCAACCGATTGAAATATCGGCAAAAGAGCTAGCAGTTGAGCAAGCTAAAGATGAGGAGTTGTGTTATCTGTTGAAATCATATACAACTGCCCTCAGATTTAAAAAACTGAAAGTCGACAAGGCGTATGTCACGATATATTGCGACGTTTCAACCGGCACGACCAGACCCTATATACCAAAGTCATTTCGATGAAAAATTTTCGACAATGCCCACAACATTTCGCATTCCAATGGACGAGCTACGCTGAAGCTTATTAAGCCTCGTTGTGTTTGGCCGCATATGAGTTGTGACACGCAAAATGCACCTCAAAGAATCGAAATTCCCAGCGAACGGTTTAAACACGTTCATATTGACATCATCGTGATGCCGTTGTGTGATGGTTATCGATACTGCCTGACTATCAGCGATCGCTTCACACGATGGCCGGAGGCGATACCGCTAAAGAATATCTATGCTGATACAGTCGTTAACGAGTTTTCAACGGGTGGATTAGTCGCTTCGGCGCACCTGCTACGGTCACGAGCGATAGAGGATCACATTTACAGAGGATGGGCATTTACAAAGCCCATTGGCTGTGATCGTATACGAACAACCGCTTATCATCCAGCGTCAAATTGCATGATTGAACGATGGCACAGGTCACTGAAAGCATCTATCATGTATCACGCGACGTCAGGTGGGGTTAAAACGTTACCTGTGGTATTACATGGCCTAAGAACAAGTTTTAAAAACGATATCAAAGCAAGTGCGGCCGAAATGCTACCACACTTAGACTTCCAGGAGAATTCTTTATAGACGAAGAAGTATGACCGGATCCACAATACTTCATCGAACCATTCCATGAGTTCATGAGGGGAATACGCTTCGCTGCACACCATAGAAGTCCCGCGCGTATGCTCACAGAACATTATACAGATGTTCGCATGTATTTGTATGAGTGGATGAAGTCAAGAAGCCTCTGGAGCAACCTCACCGCGGCCCCTATAAAGTGCTGCAGCGAATCAGCGATTACGTATTTAGGGTAGACCTTGACGGATGTCCAACAACGATTTCTACTGAACGTCTCAAGCCAGCATTTGTGGAAAATCATGCAAGTAGCATTCCGCAGCAAGACGACAACAGAGTTTGCGAATCAACCGTGACTCTTCGTGAAGATCAAGTCACTCCGGAGGGGCTACTGTGGCACAACCCCAGATTTCAAGCACCTGGCAGCACCGTAGCAGCTGTCAAACCAAAACTTGATAAGTCTCTGACTGGCAGGAACTATTCAAAATTCAACAGTCGACTGATTTTGCTAAAATTTTATCACTTACGGCTTTTCTTGGAATTTGCTTTTCGCAGTACTTTTTTTAGTTTTATTTATTGAATAAAGTAACGTTGTGTCTGTGTTAATTCATTATTTTGCTTGTTTTAGAGGAAGGACGTGGTAGCTACTCCACATGAGGAACAGCCGATACAAAAAGCAGCTGATAAGAGAACAGCTGATGAAAGCACAGTGGAAGAAAATGCAGTAACGGGCACGTTGAGGTGTTATTGTTTCAGGGGTGTTATTGTTTTTGATGATTTGTGTATTTATGTTTTGCCTATTTTTTCTTCTTTTGTAGGTTGAAATCAATAACTAATCGCAAAAAGAATGTTTTTGTCACTTTCTGTAATCGCTTGTTCTAAGCGTTCACACTCGACCAGATTTAAGATATTATATTAACTTGAATACAGTAAAAATGCGCGATATTCACAAGTGGCAAACGGAGCAGCGATAACACACATCCGCACTCAACAAACACACTTTGTAAAAAATGCAATATGAAAAGTTCGGTTTGTATTTATGGAGGTGCCACGCCCCCTGCACCTAGCGGTATGAAATATACTTTACTTCGGATTCTGATACCTACCATATAAACACAAACAATTTCATAAAGATCGGTCGAGCCGTTTAGGAGGAGTTCGACCACAAACACCGTGACACGGGATTTTTATATATTAGACTAGCAGACCCGGCGAACTTCGTCACTCCCAAAATTAATTTTTTTATTGAAACATTTAGTCCAACGTTTTCGCCAGCAATTCATGTTCACGTTTGGTTTTGTGGTCGACAGAAGGCATATCCTCCATTTCCGTCTTAAATAACCTAACGCAAGCGTTATACCGGCAAGAAGTCCTTGCGGCACCATGGTGAATCTGTATAGTAGAGTTGGTGGCAATTTCCAAACTGGTGAGTATCATTGGTCCATGTTCTGTTTAGTCAACGTAAAGCACGGGGGTAATTTGACTTTGAGCTCTGGTGCCTCCGAATTGATGATTTTTAGCAATAACTCGGCTCCAGCGCCACCTTGCGCATCTTTTTTTGCAATAGTGTTGCCCCTATCGTTACCAATACATACACAGTGGTGGAAGAAATAATAGAAACTTTTTACTTTCACCAGTTTTGGCTATATTACTTTGTTTATTCGATGTTTAATACTTTTGTATAAAAGTCTAGCGCAATATATAACACACACCACAACCGCGCAATATATAATCCACATTTCAAAGTTTGTACAAAAATTATAAAAATTCAAAAAATTTTATCGAAATCCCCCAAAAATTTCAAACTTTTCAATCAGATTTTTTTGAAAAATTTTGGGTATGCAGTTTTATAGCCCATTAAATTTTAGTAGGTAAAACTGCAAAACGCAAGACGCTAGAAAATCGCGTTGATTTTGCAACGCTTTTATCAACTTGCAATGTTGTGTTCCAGAAACTTTCAATGTTGTGTTCCAGAAGCTTTCAATGTTGTGTGTCCGACACCATAAAGCAAAGCTTTGAAAAGCTCCTATAAAAAAGCATAGTGAATAGGGCGAGGTAGATGACATCTAGATGTCGCCCTATGTACTACGTTTGCTACACCGGAAATAGACGACACGCCATTCTTTAAATAAAATTAATTGGTGCTCGTTTGTATGTACATACATATGTAAATGCATGTGTGTGCACCTTTCTATTAATATCGTTGAATTATTTTAATATCTATTGCAACCTTTTATTCAGACAGGACTAAAAAGTAGAACATAAATAATATAAAAAAAACTTTTTAATATACAACGCTTTTATAAATGGAGTAAAAAGTAGAAAATAATACTTCTCAGTCCCATAGAATTTGTTTTGATAACTTTTGATTTTGAAATTTTAGCAAAAGTCATTATAAACAATCTATAAAATTGAAAATGAAAAGCGTGGGGCGCATGTAATACACTTGAATTGATATGAAAAGTAATATATGTATGTATGCATGTGGGTATATGAATAACGACCGCTTAAAATCGATTCCAAAGTTCTACTTTCGCTGTAGAAATT
>NW_023458555.1:66239786-66289524 GCF_013731165.1 Rhagoletis pomonella | reverse complement strand
CGCTGTAGAAATTTTAGGTCTACGTTATGTAGTTTGACTATTGTCAATTAAATCGAATGCTTTGTATTGCATGCGCTCCACGTTTTTCATTTTCAATTTCATAGATTGTTTATAATGACTTTTGCTAAAATTTCAAAATCAAAAGTTATCAAAACAAATTCTATGGGACTGAGAAGTATTATTTTCTACTTTTTAGTCCATTTATAAAAGCGTTGTATATTAAAAAGTTTTTTTTATATTATTTATTTAATAATTTATTTGGCTGATTAAAGAGTTTAAAATTTTTGGGGGATTTTGTTAAAATTTGTTGAATTTTTATAATTTTAGTACAAATTTTGAAATATGGATTTATATAGTGTGTGTTATATATTGCGCTAGATTTTTATACAAAAACATTAAACATCGAATAAACAAAGTGATATAGCCAAAACTGGTCAAAGTAAAAAGTTTCTATTATTTCTTCCACCACTGTATATCTCAAATATTAGTTAAATCGGATCACAAATACGATTTTGAGTAATAAATCGACTCCAGCGCCACCTGGCGTTTTAAGATGTGAACTTAAACTATACAGGGACCTACTCAAACACATAAAAAATTTCATTAAAATCGTTTCGGTTGTTTAGGAGGAGTTAAGCCACCAGAAAAAGTCTTTTACATACTGACACTCCTCGGCATTTTTTCCCTTACAAAAAGACTATCACGCATTCGTTATACGGAGAAAATTCGCAACATCATCAGCGAAAAAAATTCTCAAAAATCAACGGTAACTTATAGCTATTTAAAACTTGCACTTTATGATACTGAAGTTGAGTGAGCTATAAAACTGCATACCCAAATTTGGTGCCATTTGATGCAAAATGAACTATATTTCTATAAAAAATTAACAAAAAAATTTATTATGAAAAAAAAACAAAAAACACTGTATTCTGGGTGGATACATTTACAGATAGGTAAAAGTTTCAATATGTTTGGAAAGCGCCACGCCCCCTTTTTCAGTAGCCCCTAAATCTCTATACCAATTTCCAGTAGCGCGATTCACTAACTTTTAACAATGCGTTTTGTCGAGTTGTAAGCTAACAATTTTTGTTGTTTGCAGTAACGATTGTGCGATTCACTAACTGTGCTGCCGCTAATGGGCACAAATCCGTTGCATATGCTAAGGCGCTCGTGTGAGCACAAAGTTCACAAGCATTTTGTTTGGGAGAAAATGCGCAACACCTTCCACAAAAAAAATTCTAACAAATCAACGGTAACTTTTAGCGACTTGAAACTTGCACTTTATAAGACTAAAATTGAATGGGCTACAAAACTGCGTACCCGAAAATCTTATAGAGATTCTGAATAAAACGTTCGAAATCTTGGTGAAAACTTTTTATGTTTGATTGATTTTTGTGAATTTTGTTCAAGCTTTGAAACTTGTATTTATTTGGTTTCTGTTGTTATATAGTAGATGGAACTATAAAAAAAAAATTATTAAAAATAAATAAATACACATAAGTAGAAAACAACATAATTTTGAATTTTGCTGCTATATTTTGCTCGCAGCTGTAAATAAACAGTTTACAAAAAAACATTTAACAAACATTTAACATGGTTTGCACATTTTGTACATATTTATTTTCAAGACTGATTTTATTATGCTAGTGTCATGATGATTAATAAAGAAATATTTAAATATGCACATACAAAGTTATATGATATTCATATTTTTAATAACACGTATGTATGTATGTACACGTATTAAATTGAAAACTTTAATTATTCAATTCCTTTAAATTCAAGGCAAATTCAGTTCATGTAAGATTAAAAAATAGACTTATCACCTTTTAGCTTCCAGTTTTCTACATTTGTTTTACGTCCTATTGAAAAATTATAACCGGAACCCATATAGACAAGTTTTAACAAACTATTTTTTTGTTATTTAATTTATATTACTTGTTTTTAATAGTGTATTTTGCAATATTTAAACAAAATTCAAAAAACTTTCGTAAAACTTCAAGTTTTTAATCAGAATAATTATGTATGCAGTTTTGTATCACATTAAATTTTAGTACAGTAAAGTTCAGGTTTGATGTTGCTGAAAAATCCTTCGATTTTTTATATTTTTTTTTGCTAGCGGTGCTGTGCAGTTTTTCCATACGAAAAAATTGTAAAACGTACCTTTTATGTTTTATTAACAACTCCAATCTAGACGTCGTCAAATAAGCGGCCTTTGTTATCGTTAACGACAACAGCTGATTTGGCGCTAACGAATGTTGTTAGGGAAACGTTCACTGAATAGCTTAATTGTTAAAATTGTCGTTTAGCTGACTTAACAATAACAAGAGTTGGTTAAATGGCGTAGTGAATCGCACCACTACCACAAATACTTCCAGAGATATACATTATGAAAAATTCGTTATGTATGGGTGATGCCACGCTCCCTTAATATATCGAAAGTCTGCAGTAGGTGTCCAAAAATAAAAAAAATCGGTACAGCGAGATCACCTCTTAAAAAAAGAAGGAGTTTCTCTTTATATAATTAGTGTAGGTAACACAAGGCAACACCGGTTTTGATGCGGCAAATGTTAAAGCTGTTATTTGCTAGGCTTTTTTGTGCTGATTAAGAATCCGTAAGTATAAAGTTTATACTATAAACTTACCACCAGCTCCAGATTTTGAGAAAAAATGTGGTGAAAGTGTCAAAAAATCGCATTTTTTGCTATATTTGAGAAGCTCTAGCAATGATACAAAAGGTGATAGAACCTTCCACTTAGGCTTAAATTAAAGCTAGAACTACAGACTATTATCCCTGAAAGTACTCTTCCTGCACCTTGCCTGATGGTCATTTACTCATTTACTTTTTATCGTCCAACTATAAAAAAAAATACTGGAAAATTATGCAATCGAAAAAAATTGTGTAAAAATCAGAGTTAGCTGTTCAATAAATGCCTATAGGTGATCTTAGGATCAAGGTGCAGGAATGGCATTTTCAGGGATTGAAGTCAGAAGCCCAAGCCTTAATTTAAGCTTAAGTGGAAGGTTCTATCACCTTTTTCTTAATTGCGGTAGGTACTCAAACTTCCCAAAATCATTTATTCCTGTTCAACAAATGCCTATAAGTGACCATCAAGCAAAGGTGCAGGAATTTGCAAGGATAGTATCGAGATTTTTAGCTTTAATCTAAGCCTAAGTGAAATATTGAAATAAAACGCAATTTTTTGACACTCTTACCTCGTTTTTCTTAAAATCTGGAGCTAATGGAAACTTTGTGCTTACGGAATCGTAATCAGCACACATAAATTCGGCAAAAATAATGTTAACATTTGCTGCATCAATTTTTTTCCCGTTTTTGTTGGCCTGCATGTTTTTTGTTTCTATTATTATTTATTTATTTATTTCCATTACGGTACAGATCTAACACAACAACCAGGCGGTTTTACTTTCAAGTGTTAGATGTTAGGATTACATGGCTAATCACAAATGCATTTAATAAATTTAACTAGTTACTTACTTGCTATTTGAAAATTAAGAGTCGCATTAATTATAAGACATATATAAGACAAGGTATAGTTGAGAGGAAAATTGTAGAAAGAGGCTAGGTATTTGAGAATAGAATAAGACAAATGACAGGAATAAGGTAGGAAAATGACAAAAAACTGCAATCAATTGGTCCCCGCCTGGGCAAAATGCCGATGCAATTCTCTCTTAAAGGGTAGAGCGCTCCTGATGGTTCTGATTGCTAGAGGTAAAGCGTTCCAAAGACGGATAACAAAAACAAAAAACTGACGTTCAGATTTGAGGCAATTGTATTTAATACAGATAATTTGGAGTGCTCGGTGCGATCGGGGAAACTGTAGTCGTTCATGGAGATACTTGGGCTCATGTGTGATTAAGATTTTGTGAAGTAGTGTAAGGCGTTTTAGCTCCAATAGCTTATCAAATGATATACCGTTGGTCTTAGTGCTATATTTAGAGATATGTTCGCGGCGTCCAATTCCGTAGACATATCTGGCGATATTATTATAAAGAGTGTTGAGTTTTTTCTTGGACGCACTATCACAGTTAGCGTACAGCTCGTATCCATACAAAACTGTCGGTAGTAAAAAGGTTTTCGCTAACAGCAGTCGAATTTTTACTGGTGTAAAATGCTGAGTGATCCATAAGGACCTAAGCATTCCATATGTTTTACCCATTATGATTTTTGTCCATGTTTTGCCTTATATCATCTGAAACCTTTAATAGTGCGGTCACGCAGCTAATAGAAGCCTGATTGATGTGTACTCAAAAGAGAATTACGACTCAAACAATAATTAATTTGTCGATGCATTAAGCGCTCCAGTACCTTGGATAAGAAGGGCAATATAGCAATTGGTCGAAAATCGCCATTAGGTTTAGAAATGGGAATGACCTTGGCTCTCTTCCAGCACGCTGGATAAACACCCGTTGTCAGGACGGCATTCATAGCATGCGTAAGGTAAGGAAGGATTTTGGGGAGGAGACATTTAAGAAATTTTGGGTGAATGCCATCGAACCCAACGACATTAGATTTAACATCAAGTATTGACTGGACAACATCACATTCGTCTACACATTCAAAATAAAACCTGGGCAAAGTATTAAGTGTACGAGTGTTATAGAGCTCGTAACAAATATTATCACACGGAGCAGACAAATTAACAAACTTTTCATTTACATCGTTGACATTGACAGATTCAGTAATGGGGTTATTTTGTTTGCCAATTCCAATTTCACGCACCTGCTTCCAGGTCTGCTTAGAGCCGATGGCAGTACTGAACTTGTACTCACAATACTTTAATTTCTGATTCTTGATGGCTTTCGTAACATTTTTCCTCCTAATCCTGTACTCGTTGTAGAGCATTTCCGTTCTTTGTTGCTTCCATTTTCGGTACGCTACGTTACGACTTCCAATTAAGTTTTGTATGTAAGCGTTGAACCAGGGGCGAGTCTGAGTAACGTTTTGCTTCGTTACAAGTGGCACAAAGAGGGACTTTATATGTGTCTGAAGGAAATCAATTTGACTTTCTGATGATACCATGTCACGAACGTGACCCCAATTGACTGTATCGACAGCTACCGAAAGTTGCTCATAATTGATGCGAGTGAAGTCACGATATGAGTATGAATACTTGTACAAAATGAAAGTCATAGGAAAGAAAAATTAGATCGTGCTTACGGTACTGAAAGTTGGTCGTAGAGAAGTACTTTTGCCTTCACGCTGACGAAGAAAATGTCCAATAGGGTGCTGCTTGTTTGAGTATAGTGCGTGGGTGTGAAGCAATTAACGGGGAATAGACCAATATTTAGCATGGACATAGAAAAATTTGTGTCGCTGAGGAAATCACAATTAAAATCACCAGTGATAATGATGTTGTTGTAACCTAAGGTGATATCTTCTAAAATGTCAATAAATTCACTATAGGCTATGTTCCTATTTGGTCTGTAGATGCAGCCTATAAGAATTTTATCAGTTTTAGATAAGATTTCGAGAAAAAGATATTAAATTAAGTTATTTTTAGGGGATTCGCATTTAACTTTGCACGAAAGGCCATTTTTAACAAACATAGCCACCCCACCACCCTGCCCAACTCTATCTAATAGGGCTTTCGCACTAGGCGATTTTTCAGGCAACTTTTAGTTGAAAGCAAAAATCGCCTCGTTCAAACGGCCTTTCAACTAATCGCTTTCAACAAAGTTGGTCGCCAGCTCAACTTTTTTTCCTTGCAACTCGTGTTTGTTTACATTCTGTATGAGTGTTGGGAAATGAAATTGTTCCTTCAGTACGAAATCTATACAAAAAATGTACTTCTCGGCTATAAATTGTATACACTTTTTAATTCGCTCATATATTTTCTTAGTACATTCCCTTCAAGACCAATGATTTTATGGTATTCATGAGAAAGTTTTATTGTTTATGTACATTCGTTTGCGTATTTTACACTTACAAATTGATTCCACGTGCACATGTACTGCATTTAACGCAAATATGTATGCACACATTTTCAGGTTATATTTAAGTTATTATTAATGGATAAAAGAGACATTTTCCTTTGGATTCAGTACTAAAATTTGACATTTTAATAGCATTTCAAGTGCTTATCAAAACTATACGACAAGATTTGACCATTTATCTTAATATAATTCAATTTTAATTATTTTTTGTAAAAATACGGTTTATATTTTAAGAAAAGCCGTACAAATCCAAGGTTCAAACTTTGTGCAACATTAAAAAAAACCAACACACTTTCGTAAAAATTTCAAGCTTTTTAATTCGATTTCCTAGATTTATTTTGAGTGTGCGGTTTTTTAGCCCATTAAATTTTAATATAACTAAGTTTTTAAGATTTCTTTGATGAAGGTGTTGCTAATTTTCTCCACATATATTCGTATGGAAGAAAATGGCTGACATCGTCGATAAAAAAAATTGCCAAGTTCAACGGTAAGTCCCAGCTACTTTAAACTTACACTTTATTATACTAAAATTGAATAAAAACTAAAGAATATTAATAAAGCTCGAAATTTTTACGAAAGTATGTTGGTTTTTGGATGTTTCGCAAAGATTTAATTTTGGTTTTATACAGTTTTTCTTAAAGAATACATTATATTTTATAAACAGATAATTAAAATTAAAGAATAATAAAATAAATAGTAAAATCTTGTCAATATGTGAGTGCCGTAAAGGTATTATATTTAAGAAAATCTCTTCTTATAACTAACGAAGACTTTGTTTCTATATGAAGCTGACTTCGACATTTTGTTTTAATAAAACTTAGTATCGAAAAGTTTCTTTAAAAATTTGCCTAGGCTATATTATACTGGTTCGTTCAAGCCATTTTTCAAAACTTACAAAGGTAAATACGAACAGGCGAACAAAAGAGAATACAAAAAATTTCTCGCTGTGAATTTTCAGAGCTATATATTTTTAGTATTCATTACAAAATTGTACTAAAAAGTACTGCGTAGTAGGAAAGTATATTGTAAATGAAATTCTATCCAACAAGTAAAATTGTACCAAAAATGCCAACACTGTTCTGTATACATACTTTTTTTTCTTTTTTACTTTTTTACTCTTATTTTATGTTTCAGCTTCGCTAAAAGCACTTCTACCAACCCTTAGCTTACCAAATTTACGCCAATTGATAAAATTTTGCAATTTAAATTCATTTTCAATAATGTAAATAACGATTCGTGTTGAATCGAAAATCGCCTCATCTGAATAGGATGGCAACTTTTTTACTTTCAACTTCTCATTCAACTTCGTATTCAACTTTTGTTGCCTGTAAAATCGCCTCGTGCGAATGCGAAGATTCAAATATGTATCTGAATTCGTCAATTTTGTTTGATAAGCTTTGAGCATTCAAATTACAGACTTTTATTCCGTCCCTTTTGTTTGCCTAAAATGCGAATCATATTGAATGTATTGTCTCTGGAACGACAGCAATCTTCAAATTTCAGAGATATTAGTACTGAAAGAGCGCACTCCGCCTCTCAAGAGAAACTGCATGTGCAGACGAAGAAGAGTAAGGTTGAAGGCAGATTTTATGTCACATATGTAAGGAGAGACAGTAGAAAGGGACGAATCGGGGAGATAGAAAAAAATATAAACATATTTAACATACCTAATTACTAATATTAAAAACATAAGAAACATATACATATATATTGAGTGCCACAAATTAACGCTCACGAAACAGTCGCTGCAATCCGACGAAGAACTTCATTGCTGGATACTTGCACTGCATTGCTGTTGGGACGAACTCGTACATAGACATTGCCGCGCCGACCTCAAACACCTTTCGAACTGTAAAACAATGACTCGATTCTATTCTACGCATATCTATAATACGGGTATCGAATTTCCAGCAAATCGGACCATAAATAACATTTTTTTGGAATAGATCTGTATCTGGTCCACCTATCAGAAAAAATATTATATATGTTGGCTGGGTTAACAGCTACGTAATAAGCTACGTACGTGCCAAATTTCAAGCAAATTGGACCATGAATAAGACTTTCGAATAGATGGTCTCTGGCCCACTTAACGGAAAAAATGGATCCTATATGCTAACTTAGGCAAAAGGCTACCAACGAACCAAATGCATTTTTTTTAGCGTAGCTCGACCCCTGCGCCACATATCGGAAAAATTAAAACTTTGTGCACTCCTTCTTCTAAACACCTTTCTGAAAAAGCATCACCCATTCGAATCGGTTATGAAGCATAGGAGAAAATTGTTCCCAATTGATTCATGCTCCTACGAATTTCACAAGTATCCAAAATTTTCCAAGCTTTCGTCGAAAAAAATTCAAATTTTTCGCATTCTTCCGTATTTTTCCGAGTTTTCCACTTTGAATTTTTTCCCCCTCGATTGCTATTCCGAAGGGCTTGCACACGAAATTCCATATAAAAAACTAAATTTTCGATTTTTCCAATTTCCCGACTTTTCCGGAGGGTTTTCCCAAAATTTTCTTTCGTAAAAACGTTCTCCTGGCAATTACGAACAACTATAAAAAAATTTAGCCAAATTGGACCGTTCTAAATTGATGAATTAGTATAAATCTTCCACGCCATTTTTATATTTATATAGAGAACGATGCAACGAAACAAAGGTGGCGCCTGCCGCGGACCGCTAATCCTCTCTTTCTCGATTTAACAGCATCCACCCTTTCGCTGACGTCACATTATTTTTTCGCACTAGTGATGAATGTTAAATATTCATATTGTACCTGATTGCCGAAAAGTTGTACCTTAAAGTAGATACACGTACCTAAACAGTAAACATATGTATGTGCATATATTTTTGATAGTTGGTGGACTACATCTTCCTTCTGTACCATAACAACTTTTAGACTTACATGGAACAATATTTTACTACGTTCCAAATGTACCTAAAATAATGTGATTTACCGAATGTACGTTGAAAGTTAAGAAGCTGAAGAGTAGGTACATTCAACCTAGTTGTACATCACTATTTTCCACCACTTATTCGCTTCTTCCTCTTCTTCTTGAAAATTATTCTTTACACTCTCATTCTCATAATAATGTGACGTCACATCCAGTTGCTCTCAGCTCGATTGGCGCAATCTTGTATTCTATCATTCTTGTATATACTAGATGTAAGGCATCGGTATTTTACGTCTACGTTTACACAAATGTATAGAATTATATCAAACTATAACAAATTTGGAGTATAATAAATATATATTATTAACAATAATGCAGCTTTTTCCATTATTTTTAAGATTCAGTGATTTTAAATTTTGTTCCGACAGCATAAACTCGTCGTAGATTATCTGTACGAATCTTCATTACGAACGGATTAAATGAAGGCTCTCTACGAATTTCGAATTTACTTGCGTAGCCATCGGATTCTGTGATAGCACTTTCGTAGATTTCACGAAAATCGAAGCTACAATGGATTCTGCGATGGCCCTGCATATCTTACCTTTTTATTCAACTTCTGGTCCTTTTATCTCAGTTTTTTATTCGATGGTTTAACAAAGGGATTGAAATAAATCGCTAACAAACATAATTCTGAATGTAAAAGAATTTCTTTAGTTTCAACGAAGTTATGGACATATTAAGTGTAAAATTGTCACTGTAGTAAATTTTCGCTATATAAAACCACTTGCACATCCATTTAAGAAGAAAATAACCAAACGAACGAAATTTTAAAATATCTCGAAAACCGTTCATTTTAACAATTACCATCATACTATTTGGATTCAGGGGAAAATTCTACATAAGATTGATGTGTCGAACGCCGTGGTTAAGAAAATTTTCTAAAACTTGTAAGTTAATTAAATGAAAAATTAGGCCAATTTTTGCTATACAATAACCACTTTCACTCGTACTGAAAATAAAAATAAAAAAACAAGCGGTGCAGCCGCTTGAAGTTAAAGATACGAACTATAGATTTCGTAAGTTTCATATTTATATCTAGTAATTCATTTCGTAACCTGAATATGGCGAATATAAAAAATTTCGCAACTTCCAGCTAATGTTTCTTTTATATGGAGTGAGCTGGTCGGGTCGACTCGTAGCTGTGTTTCGTCTATGATACACACTCTTAATTTCTGAGTAACATAAGCTGCTTACTCAAAACAGTCAAAACACTAGAGCCGATTAGAGCATTAAAACTGTCATTTTTTCCCCTTCAAAATGCCGCCTCATGTGGATAGATATCTTAAAAAGGAAGCATTTTAGAGCTAAATTTGATAAAGCATAAAAATCGCGATTTTTAAAACTTTTTTTAGAGCTAAATTTGTTAAAGCATAAAAATTGCGATTTTTATAAATTTTTGATTCGGAAAGTCGGGCGTGTGTAAGAATTTAATTTTGCGTAAATTCGGTTCTTTGGGACCCTAAAGAAGAGTCTCTCAAAGTTATAGCAAAATCTAAAACGGGTCGGCGACTATTTTTTTTAGTTTTCAGACGCTTTCATATGGAACGACTCTTATATAATAAGTAGAAGATGCTTTTGATGTGGTGAAGTGTGCTTGTTCGTGATAGCGGGAAATACAAAAAATTATGAGCAACGAAATAAAGAGTCACCAAATAGAGAAATCAGAGAGCATACTTCTTTACATACTTTGTAATAATGGTGCGCTTAAAAGATGCAGCAATTTCCATTAAACTCCATGAAATATATATAGCATACAAAAATTCGTAATGTGTGAACGTGTAATAATCCATCAATTTATTTATTTATTTATCATACGCTTTAGTAGGTAGGTATACAAATATATTTTTCTTCGGCGGACGTAATATTACAACCTGGACCAGAGCAGAGGAGTAACATCACGTCCACTATGAATAACATGAAGTTAACATCTCGCCACAAACACACATCATGATCAGCGTTGCCGCGAGCTTCAAAAAAATGTATGAGTTGCCAAACACAAAAAGTATCAAAAGCAAACTAAACTGTTGCTTTGTTAAACTATTATTTAAAAAACAAATAATAAAAAAAAAAAATTTATAATTAAATCCATAGTTATAAAAAAATTGTATTTCTTGCTTCTGCCTGCTTATTTGCATAATGAAGAACAAACTTATAGGGCCCCCAAACCACACAAAATCCTTGCGAAACCCGAGACTTGTACAAGTAAATATTGTGGAAATTACTACAGCTTAAAATTGCGCAAACCTTATTTTGAAGAAACGTTGCTCAAGTAAATATGTGCAAGAAATATGAATGTGCGTTGCATATTTTGATAGCTTCAGCTTTAAAACGTAAAAAACTTAAATAAATAAAAAGTATTTTTTTCTACGCTTTTTTCAAAACTAGACTAAAAATTTCGCAGTTGTCGCCATACACAGCACAAATTATTGTACAATAACACAAGCTTGAGCAAAATATCAAAATAATTTTTATTTTAGCGCAATAACTGTGCAATTTAGTACAAACGACCCCATACATCCCACAAACGTCCGTCGCAAGCCCGATATTGCGTAATGTTTTTGTGTGGTTTAGGGACCCTATAACAGTGGCGTGTGCAAAGAAACTCCGGGTCGTGATTCCCTTATAAGAGTTACCAAATCAACTTATAAATATCTATATATAAATTGTGGGACATTAAATAACAAGAAAAAAAATATTTGCCTTTATACTAGTAATACTATTCCTAGTTTTCAAAAATTCATTTCTGCCAGCCGAAAGTATCAAAATACGGCATTTGGGAACCAAAAAGTATCAGATATTACAGTTTAGAAAAAAAAAGTATTAAAAAAAAAAATTGTATCAAAACGGCAACGCTGATCGTGATGGAAAACGAAGCACATCTTGTCGTCATAGCGATGATGGAATTAACAGCGTAAGCCGAGGGAAAATACTCCTAAACTAACAGAGGCAGCGCCGCTTGTGATACCCTTGCTTACCTCACCGCTCGTGCCATAAATTCAAATTGGTTCGATAGTCGACATGCGTCTTCTGTATACTGTTTATTCAGTGGTATTACTAAGTGATCGTGTTTATGTGTTGTGTTTGGCGTGTTTCCAGGTTCCGTTATCTTTACTTGAGTGGAAAAATCTGAGAGCTTAGTGTAAAATAAGTAAAGCATACAATTGGAAAAGCCTTAATCTGGCGTGGTTACTTTTAATTGTGTTTGGATTTAACCTTTTGTGAGAGTAAGTTTATGTGTTAAAATTACTTCAAATTTATTTTCATTATATTCAAAGTAGAAATACTGTCCATTTGAATAGAAATGCCACGCGGAACTCATTTGACCCTTGAAGAACGTCCGAGAAATTGCTCAAAAAGTTGACAGGGACAAAAAAACAGTAATGTCCTTTTTAAAAACCCCAAGTAAATATGGCACTATAAAGAGAAAAGGACGTACTGCAAAGGTGGATTAAAGAGCGAAGCGGCAAATTAAACGATTAGCAGTTAATAAGCAGTTATCACCAAGAAATATAAAACTGCAATTAAATCTTCCAGTGTCCACCAGAAGAGTTCAACAAATTTTAAATGCGGAAAATAACCTTAAATACACTAAGCGTGTTCCGCAACCTAGGTTACTACAGCATCATATAACCGCTCGTTTACGATTCGCTGAAAAACACATGTTTTGGGATGAGGAGTGGAAGCCCGTGGTTTTCAGTGATGAAAAAAATATTTAATATGGATGGTCCCGATGGTTTTCAAAAATATTGGAGCGATATTCGACGAAAGCGAGAAACTCGGCATTCCAGAAATTTTCAAGGTGGATCACTGATGGTATGGGCGACATTTGGATATAATGGACCAAGCCCCATTTGCTTTATTAGCCATAAAATGGACGCAGCGGCTTATATTTTTGTGACGAATCTTGGATATTCCAGAAGGACAACGCCGCTATCCATAATGCGGGAGCAATAAAATATTTTTTTCTGAAAAAAACTTACGTGTTATAGAATGGCCGGCTATCAGCCCAGATCTTAATCCCCTAGAGAACAATTAGGAATTTTATCTCAACGTGTCTATCCTAGTGGTCGACAATTTGAGTCCTTAAAGGAGCTAAAGGCTTGCATTCAAACTGATTGGAAAATATTCCACTTTCCACCTTTCGTTCTTTGATTGACTCAACGCCGAGACGCATTACTGCCACCATCTTAGCCAAAGGTGGCCAAATAAATTATTAGACTAATATTTTTTTCTATCTCTGCCATTGTCCCGCCCTGGTCAACACGCGCAACCGATTCTTCAACAAGTACTTTCTAGATTGTTTAGCCGATTTGAACTCGGCGAACGTCCTCGACTTTTTGTGCTATATAAAACGCACTCGGTGGTTCAATAACTAAGGAAGGGAAAGAAACAAATGGCTTCGGCCAATGGTATCACAACGGGCTTTTCCAGCCCACGTGTGCTCCGCGCTCTGCGCGGGGCTGCCACTCCAACCTAACCTAACCTAACCTAACCTAACCTAACCTAATATTTTTTTTCAAGTTAATACAATTCCCATATCGTCGCCTGGGTAAAAGATTGTCGTAAGCGCAGTTATGACGATTTTTAGTGCTAGATGCAGTTATATATTTTGAAATAAGGTCTTTCGATTGGTGTTATCAGTTTTTAGAGATCTCTTTTAGTTTCCGAGATATTCACTAAAATTTTTGGTAATTTAGTAAACATTTAGTTAGTGATGTAGTCATATTAAACTAATCAATATCTTAAAAATGGATATCTCCTTTAGTTTCCGAGATATTGAGTAAAAAGTGTCGTTAATTTAGGAGAAATTTTGATCATATTTTTTCGTATATCATACAAAGTGGCTGCCAAATTGTGGACAAATGACGCTTACGACAATATTTTACTATAGCAAATCCCTCATAAACTCAAAACTAATTAACAATAGACATTAAAATTAAATAATTTAAGAATTATTTTAGTAACATTTTAGAAACTTTGGAGAAAATCTATGTTCGCGTTTTTGAGAAATTGCATTCCAAACTTCAAACGCGATTTTCCACAACTTGCCGAAATTAACATACGACAATCTTTTACCCAGGCGACGATATGTGATTTTACTTTGTATGCTTTACTCTTTTCGTTCTAGCCACAATGAATTTTAAGGCTTTTTTTTTATGTAGTATCTATTTATCTTTTTTATAAGTTTTGTTGAACTGTGTTGAATATTCTTCGAATTTTATGAAAATAAAAAAAAGTAAATAAATCTTATTGTTTTTATAATATGAGTTCAATGGTTGTATGCTATACTTAGTTCGTGAAGTGTATCAAGTTACATACATAATGACAGTACGAATGGGAATTACTTTAGATTTCCATTTTGATTGCCAGTATACAGCTCTCAAGAAAACGGTAAAAAAATTGTCATTATTTCGTGTGTGTGTCTAAGGATTTTTCGCAGCCTGTTGCCTCACTATTTTCTCAAGAAATAATGGAACGGGCATATATTTCGGTTGCAATCATGGGTTGCCTTGTACTCTTTTTTCACAAAAAACTTAAGAACTGCGTACTGCCTTAGGGAAATTTTACTCAAGAAAATTTCTTAGCCATTTATATGGAGTTTTTCCTTTTCTTGAGAGCGGCATACTGGCCTTAAAGTTACCTAATGACAGTACAAATGAAAGTTCCTACGATTGATTTCGCGTGTTATTCTATTTATTATAATAGTTGTAAAATAAGTGGAATTTTAGACTAAAAACACGAAAATAAAATTATAGTTTAGAAAATTAAAAACTCGCTTTTATTACAGTGTAAACTAAAAAGTAAAAAATTATTTATAGAAATACAGATTTGTTTTAAGAGGAATAGGAAGATCCCTAACTTGCTTTAATTAAATTTTTAAAACCAACCTAAAAGAGGATTAAAGTAATAGACAATACAAATAATTTTACCGGAAAACAAAGCGTGGGGTGCTTCTTAGATTTTATTTATTTATTTACTTATTTATTTATATTTCAGTCAATGAATACATAGTGACTATAGGGCTGGGAACTTCATTCGGATTTTTCAACTATCCGGATAAACCGAATATTTGAATATCCGGATACCTAAATGAAAATTCGGTTACTCTGGAAGCTAAGATAATATCGGCTATCCGAATATCCGGATTTTTCGTTATCAAAAAGATTTTTCAATTCCCAATACCAGTCGCTCATAAATGTGTAGTAACAAGTTTTCTATTTCTACGCACAAAATTGTTTGTATACATTTTTAAATTTCCAACATTCTACTTTGGAATTTCAAAGGCTTCTACAAACGAATTAAAAAGGTCAAGAAACAAATTTATGCATATAGAAAACTTGCTACTTCATATGCATGAGCGCATGGTATTGGGAAATTAAAGTATAGTTTCGTAAAAAAAAATTGACCGCCAAAGTTTTTTCATCGCATATCATGGACGGAGTAATGAAAGCTGTTATGATACTTTTGGCCGTGGTGAATGCTTTACCAAATTGTAGCATTTCCAAAAAAGTCATGAAAAGAATAGTGCCATTTGTTTATATTGTGTTAAAACGATACAAAACAAAGGGTTAACTTCAAGTCCGTCAAGATCTAATTCACTCTATCGTGTGCATATTGGAATTCACTAATATTAATATTGTCCATCAGTTTGTTGATTTTTTTTTGGATATCCGAAAATACGAATATTAATCGGATCTTCGTAAATCCGGATATCTGAATAACTGCACAAACGAATATTAACCGGATATCCATACTATCCGGATTTTATTCGGGTCAACGGATAATCCGCATGGATATCCGGATATTCGAATATGCGGATAGTCCCACCCCTAAGTGACTAAATAAGCTTAAAAATACAACTTTAATTTAAGTTGGTGATCAACTAATTAATGAATTTAAGTAATCGAGGCTATGTTTTTTTAAACGACTCCAGGAAGTGACAGATCTGTTTCCACCGTTTGGTTTATTTTATTGATTTCCCTGAAGGCTCGCCTAATAGGTGCATTCAAAGCATAATCCGACTTTGCGGATTGCACGTAAAAGAAGTCAGAACGCCGTCAATTTCTTACAGAAATGTTGAGCGGCATTCTTCGCAGAATTTCTGAGCAATCGACAATATTAGTTATAACATTCAAGATAAACGAGCAGGATAGGCAATTTCTCCTATCTTCAAGCAAATCAAGATTTAAAAGTAAGCAACGTGACTTATAGGAAGGCATTGGCTCCGTTAAGTTGAATACCTTAGCGCAGACTTACGCAGATATACGTCGTATGAAAAGGTCGCCAAATAATTGCGGCATATTCTAGACGGGACCTGACAAAAGCAATATAACGTTTTTTAAGAGTGTACGGGTCAGAAAAATCAGAACTGTTACGACGCACGAAAGCCCACGCGGAATCGGAATTTGCAACAATGAAGTTAATATGAGTATTATATGTGAGTTTTGAATCAAAATAAACCCCTAGGTCTTTGACTTGATCTACAAATTTCAGTTTAGTGCCTGCAATGGTATAAGATGTGCTTACTGTATTCGTCTTTCTAGAATAAACCATATGAGAACATTTTTCAGTATTTAAGAAGAGTTGATTTCTTTAACACCAAAAGTTAACTCTATCTAGATCAGATTGAAGAGAATCAGAATCCCCGGGTCGCGTTACAGCCGAATAAACTTTGAGATCGTCAGCGTATAGAAGAAATTTGGAGAATAAGAAACACGAGCTTATGTCATTGATAAAAATTATAAATAAAAGAGGTCCACGGATACTACCCTGAGGGACCCCAGAACTTGCGTGAAAAGAACGCGATGTTGTGTCATCGATTTGCACCCTACAGTACCTCCCCGATAGATAGGATCTGATCCATTCAAGGAAGACGGAGTGAAAACCCATGTACGCAAATTTACTAATTAAGATTTTATGGGACACCCTACCGAATGCCTTGGCAAAATCAGTATATACTGTATCAATTTGATACCCAGCGTCGAAGCTTCTAATGCAGTCCTCCGTAAAAGTAGCAAGATTAGACATCGTGGATCTCCCCTTATCGAAACCGTGCTGATTCAGACATATTACGTTTTGAATTGCAAAAGCAATTTTATCCTTGATAATGCTTTCGAAAAATTTAGTAACCGTTGTCAATTAAGCAATCGGTCTGTAATTCGAAATATCACTTTTGTTTCCATTTTTGAAAATAGGCGTAATATAATAGTCCGGTCAATTTAGACATTCGAGGTTACAAAAATTCCCACCCAGCTGAAAATTTAGGATTGTTCAAAACACCATCATAAATTAAATCTAAAAAGTCCTCATCGATCCGATACCTGGAAAAATAGTTACTCGGGGTCAAAGGTCACAAAAACGGGTTTTTCACGATTTTCAGCAAAACGGTAAGTTCATCATAAAATTAGTTTAGACAAAAATTGTAGATCAGATAATTATCTTTATAAAATGTCAATATACTTTTTTTTCCTAAGAGCCACCGTTTCCGAGATATAACGATTCAAAAAGTTGGAAGAGTTGTAATCGGCATAATATGTATAAGCACAACAAAGGTGGCGTGGAAACGTGTGCATACTACATAAAAATATTTAACAGAAAAAAATAAAAAATTTTGAACGAAATCGTAGTAATGAGATTTTTAACTTTGTTCAAAGATTGATATAAGAAAAACTTGAATAACTGAACCTAAACTCTTCCGATTTAGACTTGTGAGGTATCATTGGAAAGGTATTTTCTCACCCTTTTTATTTCTTTGCTAATAAGCTCATTCAAAGGATGAAAGAGAAAGGTAGCATGAACGAACATCATTCAAAGTTGAACTAAGATATGTTGGTATTTGAATAAAAAAAATGTGACTCGAATGACTTTTTTTTTGCACATAAATAAAAATAGTTGGAAAATACCTTTCTGCCAAGATCCCATAAGTCTAAATCAGAAAAGTTTTGGCCCAGTTATTTAAGTTTTTCTTAAATGAATCATTGAAAAAAGAAAAAAAACAACATCAAACATCTCATTATTACGATTACGTTGAAAAGATGTTAACGTTAATGTTGATCCTTATGTTAAAAAAAAAAACAAGTAAGAAAGTCTAAGTTCGGGCGGAGCCGAATATTAAATACCCGGCGCAAATATTAACTATATGTTTTTCATAAGCTTTCCGAAAGCTACCGCTACATGGTAAGCCGGGCTGTATCAATTTTGAGTAAATTAGCTTCCTTAAATTTTGAAATATTGATAATATGAAAAGCTCCGTAATTTTAGTCCGATTTCAATAATTTTCAACGGTTTGCTTTTATGTGGCAAGCACAATAACCATACCGGGTTTGGTACAAATTAGTAGAACGGTAACCGAGATACATATATGTGATCATAAATGGGCGGTGCCACGCCCATTTTCCAAAATTTTATCATAAACGTATTTCTTGGTAAAGAATTGTTGCAAGCGTCAATTTTGAATAAATTAGCTTTAATATTTACTGATTTATCGAAGATTTCGTATTTCTCTAAATTACCCTTATATGGAATGTGGGCGTGGTTATTGCCATTTGGTATGCTGTACCAAGGCCAACAACTGTGCCAAGTTTGAAAGCAATCGGTGCAGCGGTTGCCAAGATATACACATGTAACCATAACTGGGCGTGGCTACGCCCGTTTTTCAAAAATTTATAATATTATTATTTTTCGTTTACAAATCATTGTAAATGTCAATGTTGAGTGAATAATCTTCGCAGTTTTCGTATTTTGAAAATTACCGTTATATGGGAGGTAGGCGTGGTTATTGTCCGATTTTGCCCATTTTCAATACCATCCATCCTACGCCCGAAAGAAGTACACGTACCAAGTTTCGTTAAGATATCTTAATTTTTACTCGAGTTATCGTGTGCACAGACGGGCGGACGGACAGACAGTCACCGCTTAATCGATTTCTCTTTTCATCCTATATATATATAAATGGTGTGAAAAATGTATAGTAATTCATCAATTGGGAACGGTTGGGCCGATTTAGCTAATTTTTTTTTTCAGTTGCTCGTAATTGCCAGGAGAAGGTTTTTAAGAAAGAAAATTTTGGGAAAACCCTCCGGTGGACCAGGGACCGATCTATTCGAAAAAATCGTAGTTATGGTCCGATTTGCTTAAAATTTGGTACGTAGTTAGCTTTTTGCCTAGATTAGCATATAAGATTCTTTTTTTCCGGGTAGTTTTTCTTCTTCTTCTTATCCGCCATGTTAGCTATCTGACAGAAAACGTGTTTCGTATTTTTTGTTGTACCAACTTTTTCAAAAAAAGGTTCAGCTTTAGACGTTGAAAAAATAAAACATAGGAAAGCCAAACATATAAGTAGAGAATTTGTGTAATATTTTTAAATCATTTTCTTCATAACTGCTGCTTCCGTGGATATTGCAACACACGGAATAGATGTAATAATGCAGCTATTGGAGCCACCTCATACCACAGAATTTATCGGCCGCCAATTTAAATAGTAGGGCTCGCTTGAAATATGTACATGAAGATGTATGGAGGTGCGCACACTACACCAACTTAATCGCTCAGACCGATTAGTTGTGGTGCAATGGAAAGACTAGCAAGCCCAACTAAATCGGCGGCCGATAAAGTCCGTGGTGTGCGATGGATCTAAAATATTTTAAACAAGAAATATTGCAGTCACATTTTCGATTTTAGGATTTTTATTCATGTGATTAGCAGTGGCAAGAATGTATGTATTAAATACGTATATCTATATATATAAAAATGGTGTGAAAAATGTATAGTAATTCATCAATTGAGAACGGTTGGACCGATTTGGCTTAAATTTTTTTTAGTTGTTTGTAATCGCCAGGAGAAGGTTTTTACGAAAGAAAATTTTGGGAAACCCCTCAGGGAAAGTCGGAAAATTGGAAACATCGAAAATTGATTTTTTTTGTATGGAATTTTGTGTGCAATTCCTTCGAAATGGCATTCGAATGGAAAAATAGAAAATTCTAAGTGGAAAACTCGGAAAAATCCGGAAGAATACAAAAAAAATTTGAATTTTTTTCGACGAAAGCTTGGAAAATTTCGGATAATTGTGAAATTCATTGGGAGCTTTAATCAACAGGAACAATTTTCTCCTATGTTTCATAACTGATTCGAATGGGTGCTGCTTTTTTCGAAACGTGTTTAGAAGAAGGAGTGCACAAAGTTTAATTGGAAAAAAATTTGATGCAGCAAATGTTAACGCTATTTTTGACAGATCTTTTTGTGCTGATTACGAATGCGTAAGCAAAAAGTTACCATCAGCTCCAGATTTTAAGAAAAAACGAGGTCAAACTGTCAAAAAATCGAGTTTTTTGCAATATTTAAGAAGCTCTAGCAAAGAAACAAAGGGTGGTAGAACCTTCCACTTAGGCTTTGATTAAAGCAAGTTCCCGCACCTTTGCTTGATCTTTTAGGGCTGGTTTCTCTAACTCAACTTAACTTAGTTTAGCCACTTTTGGACTTAAGTCAAAAGTTAGCCTACGTTTTACACAGCTTATTCTTGAAGTGTTTATGGTTGAGTAGTGGAACTTTATACCGGCTTGGCAACTTCCATACAAGTCGAATTTTTATATTGCATATCTCTAGAATTGTTCTTGGTTATTACTAAAAATCGACAAATAAGAAAAGGTGCCGTGAATGTCAGAATAAATCGACCTGTTGAACCATTGAGTATATCGAACTCTCGTGTGTTGCGATTGGCCCAATGGATGTGATTTGCCAACATTAGTATGCGTTAAAGCTTCATTCGCATTCGGTTGAGTTGTGCAGTGGTAAATCTCAAATCACCACCTGGCGAAGTACCTTAAAAGCCAGTTTCATGAAATCAATTTAATGAAAATTTATTTTTTACATGAATTTAATATGGAACCTGGCAAAAAAAATAACTTTTCGCTTAAATTCTTTTCATGAAACGAAAGTCGTTTTCAGGTGTATTTTTTCTTAGGCTTTGTATAAAAAAAATACAAAAAAAGAAAAAACTGTATAAGGTTGATCGAATGAATGGCCGTCCTAGTCACCAGTTCCGAGTTTATTCGATTTTTGAGTATGAGGCTTTATGTTGGACAAAAGGGGGAGTATAAGGGACTAAAAATGAAGAAAATTAGCCTATAGTAACAGAAGTTACGGATTAAATCAACTGACGAAGACCTGCGTGCCAAACGAACTTTTCTCTCAAAGTTTGAATTGCTGGCAAATGTAAATAAAGATTAAAATTTAAAAACTATTTAATGCAACTAAAGTAAAATCTGTGGAAAATTAACAATAAAATACTTATTTCACAAAATCTATAAAGGACCTTTTTATTTCTCAAAAACACCGGGGTAACAGTTATTCGTCGCCACGCTGAACATTCTGTGTTTTGATCGTAGTAGTATTTTTGATGCTCTTTCTTTGCAAATTATAAAATTTTAAAAACTTAGAAAATCAAAAAAATGGCGGCCATTTTTGGAAAAATCAAAAGTCAATTTTTTCAAAAACATAATCTTTTATTTCTTGAAAATTTGTTTGTGATTACTACATAAAAAGGAGAACTTTTTCCAATAGCTTTGATGCCCGCTAAAACGCCTCGAAAGTCGTAAGAATTTTTTTTCTGAAAATAAGAAGACTCAATATTTTGGGTAGCAAAGTGCGGCTCTTTTTACTTTCTCTTTGCTTAGAACATTTTGGCTCTTTTTACTTTTTAAAATACATATTTGCTTGCTGGACATTCTCTTCCATTGTGTTGTTTTTTTATTTTATTCTTTTATATACACATACGCAAATTGAGATCAGAATATTACCCGCAATTGGAGAATGAAAATTAGCTTTCTGACTTAATGTTATTTGACGATATGATGGAACATTTGCAAAACTTGAATTTGTCTCTACAAGGAGAGAATAAAAATCTTTTTGATTTGTCGCAAATTATTTTAAGTTTTGAAGCTAAACTACGTCTTTTTATTTATGATCTCAAAAAAAGAACATTTCATCAATTTCCATGGCCAGAGAAAATATTGCACATGATTTAAAAGCAGACTTTGAAAAAAGATTTGCCGATTTGAAATTATTTAAGTGTACGTTTGCTTACTTCATAAACCCTTTTTTATGTAACATAATTGAGGATTAATTTACAATACTCCTTTTTAAGAAAAGCGCAGAAGAGTTGGAGTTTTTGGAATTAAAAGAAGATAAGGCACTAGAAATGCAACATAAAGCTTTTCTATTGCTTGAATTCCGGCAGCAAGTACCAGATTTAAAATATCCGCTGTGGAGAACAGCTGCGTTCCGTATATTTTTCAATTTTTGGTACAACGTATAACTGTGAGTCTTTGTACTCTACAATGAAATTCGTAAAGTCAAAATACCGTTCACAATTAAATAGTTGCATTCGCGTACCTGATAATTATTGAAAGTTATAAAAACGATCAGCTTTTTGTGTTCGCGTACGCAAAAAACTTGCAAAGTAGGGGTAATTGAGAGAGCAAAATGACCCTTGATTTTGAGGGAAAGCTGCTAGTTTCTGCTGGAAAAAATTTTTGCCAACTTCAATTTGCCAATAAGAAAACAGCTGATCAAAAACAGCTGGTTGATATTTACGCAAATCCCTAAATTAAATTTGAAGGTTTGGAAGTTAAAATAGTAAAATGATTTAACTGATTAAACTTGTAGGAAGTAAGTCATTATTTTTTTAGTCAGTGAACTGTGTCAGGATAAGACTTCGGGACTCGTTTTCTTACGTTTTCAATTTTATGCTTTTGAATATAAATAAAATTTGTATCAGCTGTTCGTCTAACTTGCAAGTTTTTGCAAATTTTCTGATCGCCTACTTTTTTGGATATTTTTCTCTTGTGAGAGAACAGATGACATTTCGCCAGAATTTTGTTGTTGGACCTTTTTTAGTTAAACGAACGTACCTATTGACCAACCAACATTTAACAGAACTGTTACGAACAGCTTTAACTGACGTAAAACCAGATTTTGAAAATTTGGCCATAGGGATCTTTTGAATTTTCTTTAATATCTATAAATAATATTAATAAAATTAATGTTTTTCATTTCTAATAATAATTTTATTTAAAAATAAAATTTTTGTTTTTGTTGGTTTTTGTGGCTCTTTGTGGCATTTAGAATTTACGTGTGGCTCATTTCGGCCTCGGCCTTGCCCACCCCTGATATATACATTCTGTTTTTTGATCTCAGTATCATTTTTGAAAATTTTAAAAACTTTGAAAATTAACAAAATGGCAGAAACTTTTGAACAAAAAAAAAATATTTATGAAAATCGATTTTTTTTGGTTTTTCAAAAATTTCTGATTTGAATTTCTGAATTGATTTGACAAATTTGATTTTTTCTGGGTTTTCAAAATTTTCTGCGATTTTGTCAATTTTCAAGGTTTTTAAAATTTTCAAATTTGTAAAGAAAGATCATCAAAAATACTACCCAGGTCAAAAAACAGAATGTATATATGGATAATATATGACGGTACAATACCCAAAATACTGAGTCTTCTTATTTGCAGAAAAAAAAATCAATAATTTGATTTGATGATGATTTTTCCAAATATGGCCGCCATTTGGCTAATTTTCAAAATTTCTCATATTTTCAAAATATAGAGCAGCAAAAACTCTTTCAATTAAAAAAAACCGAATTGATTTTTGAAAAAACTAGAAAGATTTGAAGAAAAATTGTCAGCCGTTTTTCCCTAAAACTACACTTTGCCCTAAAATTTTCAGATGCTCGTAACTCAGCGAATTTTTTCTTCGCAAAACAAAAAAATACGTATCTCTTTATTTGCCCCAAAAACATGAAAAATCGTATTAAACTTGATTTCGAATTTTGAACCCATTCGCCCTGCATGGATTGAAATAGAATCAGCCAGTGTATACAAGAGCATGTACACTAGCGTGGGCCTAAAATCCGCTTTTTTAGAATTTTGATTGGTAATAGCAAAAATATGGTTCATTATCATAATAAATCGTCATTATCCTAGGCTCGCCCAAAGTTCAAGTTCTAAAAATTTTTTTTTTTTTAGCTACCTTCGATTCTCTACAAAAAAGGTCCAAATACTACATTATGTAGGTCTAATACTTTCGAAGATTATTGCAATTTTAGTAAAAAAATGTATTAATTAATTTATTTATTAATTTTTATTTTTTGAGCATATTGAACTTTGATGGACTTGGGCGAGCCTAGGATATGGACCAAAAAATTCCAAATTTCACACAGATTTTTTTTAAAGCATAATGAATCATATTTTTTCTATTACCAATGAAAATTCTAAAAAAGCGGATTCTCGGCCAACGCTAATGTACACTTATGATCAGCTAATTAAGCCAGCAATATTTTGATCAATTTTGGCTATTTTTCTTTTGTTTATTTAATGTTTATTATTTTTCCATAAAAGTCGAGCTTATTATATAACAAACACCACATAAATCCACACCCCTATTGCGAATGTCGACTGGCAGTAGATAAACGACTATTAAGCGATTATCGATTATCGATGCTATTGCGAGTGTCGCTTAGTCGCTCAATTAGCGACTGTGAATACTTTTGAATCGCTCATCCTTCTATTGCTGTTTTTTAGTCGTTGGAGTTTGCGTTTATAAAATTTACATAAGAATGTGGTACTATAATGGATAAAAAGTAAGTCAATTGAACTGGAAGTTGTAAAAAATTGTGAAATATACATATGCATGTATGTGTCTGAATTACAGATCAAAAATTATAAGCAACAAAAGGCAACTTGTGCGGTTGGTCGTACTGATGCAGGAGAGTGAGGACATAGGCAAAGGAATTTCCGGAAAGAGTAGGGTAGGAAGCTCCGCTTCTATTGGAAAAGATACATATACAATATTTCTTGTGCATATAACTCCGGCTACGCCATCCACAATGTTTTTGCGCAGAACCAACATTAAAAGTTTATACAAAAAAACTGCATAATTTATTAATTGACTAGTGCTCGGAAATTTTAAATCTTTATTTTAAATTAAAGTTGAATTCTTTCAGTACACTTGTTATGTTGTTATGTTAAAGTTTTTAAACTCGGGTCACGCGTTTGGACACAAAAACCCAACATCATTGTACAAAAAACTTAACCGTACCGTATTTCTTAAACTTCCTTAAAGTTTATTAATGAGGAAAACAGCTTTTCCTGCAAATCATGTAAAGCCTAAAAACCGTGAAGCATCGGGAACGCAACTTCTATTCATAAAACTCACACATGTACATACACCTTCCAAGTCCAAGGGATCCGACGAATCTCGCAATTCCCTACTTGCTTTTGCCAACTCTACTAATCTATTAGCTTCCGCATCATCTTCCTCATCACTAAATCATATTTCAACTGTGTCCATTTTTTAAATTTTATAATAAAAGCAATTATTTTAAAAATGATGTAAATAAAACACTCAAGAAACAAATGTAAACAAACAAACAGCTGTTTACAATTCTGTCAACCATTCACAATAGTACAAATTTTTATCGATCAAGTTACACAATAGCAAAATAAAAGATGATCGACTCGATCGACAAATTTCTATTCTACTGCCAGTCGACACTCGCAATAGGGGCCCCAGATTTCAAAGCTTGTGCAAAAAATATGAAAAATCTGCAAAGTTTCAGCTAGATTTTCCACTTTTTATACAGATTTTTTTGAGTATGCAGTTTATTAGCCCATTAAATTCTAGGGTAAAAATTGTCGAATTTATTTTGTATGGAAAAAAATTTGTAATGCAGTCAGAAAAAAAATTATTAAAAATCAACGCGATTTTTTAGCAACTTAAGACTTGCACATTATTACCCTAGAATTTAATGGGTTATTAAACTGCATACTCAAATTCTAAAAAATCTGAATAAAAAGTTGAAAATGTAGCTGAAACTTTGCGGATTTTTCATAATTTTTGCATAAAATTTGAAATCTGGATTCATATGGTGTTTGTTATATAAATAATGAGCTAGATTTTTATGGAAAAATAATATCTAAACATTAAATAAACGAAAGCAAAATAGCCGAAATTTATCAAAATGTTGCTGGCTTAATTAGCTGATCACAAGTGTACATATATTTTTTCTACACTACGTGTAAGCTTCAATGGTGATTTTGTTTCCACCAAAAAATTTCGCCATTTGAGAAAAGAATGGGGCAATCCTTTTTTTTCGTTTCTAAATTAAAGGCAAAGTTGTCAGAAAATTGTGTGTTCATTTCTTAAAATGTCAAGCAAAAAAAGGCACATTCTCTGCCCTGTGAAGCTTTGTCAGGGGAGATGGTTGCCTGAAAATCAGATGGTTGTTTAAAACGACAACACTATGAAATGCGTAAGCTAGACAAGGACAAGAAGGCAAAAACATGCCTTTTTGTGGGGTTGAGTGTAACATTAAACACAATTTGCACCGGCGATTGGCAAAATTTTTTGGAAGAAACGAAATCACTATAAGTTATCAATAATATACAAATCATCGGATCATAAGATTTAAAATATTTTGGTGCTGATTTCGAAAATTTCGACCCTTATACGATTTTCCCATTCTTTTATTTTCAGACATACCAGTGCCACAATAAATTACTTTCTGACTTTGTATTTTTGGGTTCGTGCAGTTTGTTGGCAACAGGTAAGAGGTTTATAAACTTCGTAATTAATTTAATTAATTGCAATTAAGAGGGAACACATAAACATTAATCCTTAATGCACAATTGGGGTATTCGCCTAAACGTGTGAACTTATGAAACACGGAAATTTTAATAGTTTACACACCAAATATCAAGATAAAGTAAAAATCAAAAATTATATATTTTTATAAATAAATTCTCTCATACATATCTTATTTACAATCGCATCGATTATTTGCCAAAGGGAATAAATCTACATTTTTCCGACATGCAGTTCAACAGTTCCTATAAACGAATTGAAACTGCATCGAAATTGTCATATCGAAAAAAATTAACACTTAACAACAGATTGGCGCTTACACATATATTAGTGTTGGGCCGAGCTTCTCCTCCGATTTGTGGTGTGCGCCTTGATGTTGTCACACAAAGAGGAGGGACCTACAGTTTTACGCCGACTCCGAAGAGAAGCTCGGAGGTTTGCCATTTCATGCAGAGTGGCGAGCGCTGTTAAGAAAAATATGTTTCTATATTTTTTTGCGATGTTTCTTTGATCAAATCTTGAACCCAAGTACTGCGGAGTGGAAGCGCGTACCGCTTACCACCACAGCGGCCGCCAGACTTATTCGCTTTGGTAAATAACCGATTCAATAGCTTAATATTTTTGGTAACAATTATGGTAAGTTAGAGTTAAGTGTTTCTATTTCGAGTTTACACTTCGGAAGAGTTTAAATTAATTTTAAGTAATTTCTATTTATTGCTTCTTTCAAATATGAAACTAACAATAAGTATTTAAATGTTCTATAACATAAATATCGATGCCTGATTTAATATCCGCTGGCACCAAATTATTTCCACTACGGAACCATGAAATGTTGGACAAGTTAAAATCACATAGACAAATGATTTGATAAGAACCGTTTACATTTCTTAGTAAATTAATGATCATTGTCCAAATGTTTTTGGTAAGTATTTATATCGTTGCCCGGAGGTATATAAGATATTATGACTAACAATGATTTATCGTTAGAAAACTTAACATTAACGCATAATTGGTCTATCATACCATCAGCCAGATTAAGACTCATATGATTATTGGACAAGTCAGCTCCTATAGCGAGGAAGACACCACCTCCCTTTTCATGACCAGTAGCGCAATAGGCGCGATCCTTACAATAGACGTTGTAGTAGCCATCGAAGTATTCATTTGAGGATATATTGTCGTTAAACCAAGTCTCATTGATTGCAATAAAATCATAATCACGCATTGATTTGCAACGATAACACTGAGATAATTTAGTACGTATGCCTCCCATATTCTAGTAGTTCCATAATCTTATATATAAAAATAAGTGCACGTTTTTGGTGTGACCTCATAACTTGAGAACGACTTCACTGAATTCAACCAAATTTATGTGGCATATTCGATCTATCATGCAGATGGTTTATGCGAAGTTTGCTCGAATTCGGAAAAGGGGGCGTGGCACCACCCATACTTACTAAAATATTAAAATAAGTGAACGTTTTTGGTGTGATCATATAACTTGAGAACGGCTTCACCGAATTCAACCAAATTTATGCGGCATATTCGGGCTATCATGCAGATGGTTTTCGTGAAGTTTTCTTGAATTCGGAAAAGGGGGCGTGGCGCCTCTATTTTATATATAAAAATTAGTGAGTTAGCTTATAACTTGAGAACGCCTTCACCGAATTCAACGATATTTATATAGCTTATTCGGGCCATCATGCAGATATTTTATGTGGAGTTTGCCCAAATTTGGAAAAGGGGGCGTGGCATATGTATCTCTTATGTATAAAAATAAGTACACCTTTTTGGTGTGAGCTTATAACTTGAGAACGGCTTCACCGGATTCAACCAAATTTTTACCGCATATTCAGGCTATCATGCAGATGGTTTATGTGAAGTTTGCCCGAATTCGTAAAAGGGGGTGTGGCACCTCCCATACTAACTAAAATTTGTATGTTATATATCTCTTGAAATATTTGTGGTAGAGTACTGGAAGTTGGTATAGAGGTATATCAAATAATTCCATACTCATGGAGAAAATGGGCGGTATTGGAAAAGAGGGCGTGGCACCTCCCATCTTATATATAAAAAATAAGTACAAGATTTCAACCAAATTTATGCGGCATAGTCGGGCTATTATGCAGATGGTTTGTGTTAAGTTTCCCCGAATTCGGAAAAGGGGGCGTGGCACCACCCATACTAACAAAAATTTTCATTTATCTCTTGAAATATTTGTAGTAGATTACTGGAAATTGGTATAGAGACATATAAAATAATTCCATACTCATGGAGAAAAATGTGCGGTATTGGGAACGGGGGGCGTGGCACCTCCCATCTTAAATAAAAAAATAAGTGCACGAATTCTACCAAATTTAAACGGTATATTCGGACTACCATACCGATGGGTTATGTGAAGTGGGCCCGAAGTCGGTCCAGCGGTTCATGATATATGACAGTTTATGTCTGTCACATGAACCACGTATATGGTACAACAGCAGATACATGAAAAATCGAAAACATAGTGAAAAATTGTTGCTATAATGTGCTGTGTTTATTTTTTCTTCGGATAAATTAAGTCAAGTATAAACATGGCTGCAAGTTTTTCAATAGGGGTTTTGTAGAGCCAATGGAATGAAAGTCACCACAACACAACATATCTGTCATTTCATCGTATTATCGAAAAGGTGGTGTACATTAATATTCGGTCTTTCTATTTCGGACTTTGGAAAATCAACACGTGTGTTTAATATAGTTCTTAATTCATATTTCATTTTATTTATTTTTCGTCAGTTTCAATATTTTTGCACAAATTTGTTGCAGCGTTTCGTACGAAAAGTTTGAGTACACTGGAAATTTTCCATGCAGGTATTTCTCCTCATTGATTTATAGTGAACAAAACCATTGTGGAAAATTGTGGCTGTGTTGTGTTCTTTGGCTACGAATGAAGGTTTTTCAAGTGCTCTTTTACTGTCGATTGTGAATTTCATTTGATTATTTTAAAAAAAGTGCGTTTACCATACGATTTATCGAATTCGTTCCTATGCATTGAGTTTTTCGTTCGCTATTGAATAAAATGCCACGATCCAGTCGTTCAAATATAGGCCGACGTACGCGTCTTGCGAACATGATGTTATCGCAAAGAAGATCGCAAAATGTTGAGGAGCACTCCCAACAAAATGAAGTACGACGTGGACGGTATGCGCAGAATACAGCTGTAGAATCACAGCGTCCAAGAAATCCACCACGAGCCAGTCGTTAAAATATAGGTCGACGAGCGCGAGCGCGCCATGCGAACATGATGTTAACGCAAAGAAGATCGCAAAATGTTGAGGAGCACTTCCAATAAAAGGAAGTACGGCGTGCAGGGGTTTTCATTAATTTTTCAATATTTTTCAATATTTGGTGTAGAGAAGCACACCGGGGTACCGCTAGTAACTATTATATTTTTATTACTACAATGCCTTAGGTTTCCAGCTATGTGGTGGTTTTCGTCGTCCCCCCTTCCTTGTGAAAAGACTTGAACGGGCAGGCCAAACAGTGGCATTTAATAGCTTATTGTAGAGATAAGAACCGATTCCCAATTTAAAGTTCACTCTTGTTAAAGATTTCGTATCTAAGCCCTTCTTTACCAGCATATAACAAGAGATGGCTGACGACGCACAGTGTGATTTTTATCATTTTTAGGATGCTAAAATCGATGAAATTTCGCAACAGCAATGCAGATATCAACATTGTATTGGACAATAAAAATGGGCGTATTCCGCCAACTTTTTCGCCTTCACATATCCACACTTCCAAACATAAAAGCATTTGCCAGGGCGGATACAAATAAAAATAGTTTTGATTTCTTAACTTGATACATAGATGCTTTTAAATTTTATTATCAAAGTTTTTTTTTAAATGTTTAAATTAATATATGTATATTTCCATAATGTCGGACGTGACATTCGTACGACTTTAGAGTTAAATAAATCATACGAAAACGGAAGTCACTTATCAAAAAATTTGCCGTTGTGTAGCTTTTATACCGTCCTTTATAATAATAATAATAGATTGGCGCTTACACATATGTTAGTGTTTGGCCGAGCTTCTCCTGCGATTTGTGGCGTGCGCCTTGATGTTGTCACACAAAGCAGAGGGACCTACAGTTTTACGCCGACTCCGAACGGCGATTGTATTTTTATGAGAAGCTGTTTTTCATGGCAGAAATACAGTCGGAGGTTTGCCATTGCCTGCCGAGGGACGACCGCTGTTAAGAAAAAACCTTTTTCTATATTTTTTGCGATGTTGCTTTGACCAGGGTTTGAACCCAGGCGTTGCGGAGTGGAAGCGCGCACTGCTTACCACTACACTATACCGTCCTTTGGTTGCCAAAACAAATTAGGAGCGATTGGGACACAACGATTGCTTCACAACGAAGTCAAAACTTTCAAAAATCAATAAACAACAAGCAAAAAAAAACCGACTTCAACTCTCATATAAAAATATATATATATATATATCTCATGATCCACTGATCGGATCTTAACCAGATTAGTATGGGACCACCTCTGAGACACTACCTTTCCGATTATCGAAATCGGTTGACGTGGTCCAAAGTTATGCGGCAACATACATATAAAAAAAAAAAAAATACTCCGACGAACTGATAACCTCCTCTTTTTTTGGAAGTCGGGTAAAAAATACGAAATTGTATGCGTAATGGAATTCGTAATTATCAATTTCCACAAAAGCCTGTGTTTTTCATCGTTTATATAATGAAGTGGCACTGAATTTAATGAAACACACATTCGATTTTCTCTTATGCTAAGCAAATACTGGAGCGGCGAGCAAAGCGAAGATAAATGCGAGGAGGAAATAGCCATGAAACACAAGGAGTGCTGCATAACATATTGAAGAAAGAGCGAACGAACTCGTCAAAAAGCAAACAAGAATCCAAAAATAAAGGGAAAAAAAATAAAATAAAAAAAAAAAACTTTTTAATATATCACGCTTTTATAAATGGACTAAAACGTAGATAATAATATTTCTCAGTCCCTCTAGAGTCTTTGATATGATACATTCCGGCGAGGTTGATGTCTAGACTTTTTTAGGATCTTTGCAAAGCAAAGCAACATAACATTGCAAGTTGATAAAAGCGTTGTAAGAAGTGCAGAGTCCATATAAAACAATATTTTAGTAGGTAGTGCGTCGTTTTTTTTTTTATAAAACTTTTTTTCATACATACATATGTACATATATATCGCGCCAATATTACGGCCCGTTGAAATTATATATTAAATATATACGTACATCAAGTGAAAGCTATTTTATGCTCTTTTAAATAAACATATTTTAGCAAATACATAGTTAATAAGTATTTTTATAGGCAAATACAAATGTTAATAGAAAAAATGGACACAATTTGGTTCTTTTTGCTTCCCACAAGAAAGTCTGTGAATCAATTGTATGCTGCTATAACAATGCCGATATTCATCATCGCTTTAATGGCAATTGCTAAATATTCAAAGTTGTCGTTGGTCAGCATATCGAAAATATTTTGGAAGTGGTTACGAACTGCGCAGGAATGCAGAAGCAGTCACTAAAGCAATTAATTAGCATTGGGCAGTATCGATACCAAAAGTACTCAGAAATCGATTCTCAAAAGGATCGACAGTAACCAATTTTTAAAAGTATCGATACTGAGTACTCCAAAGTAGCATTCAATCGACGTTATTTGGGATTAATATATTAACTTGAATAAAGTCCTGCCAGCTAGTGAGATTTCCTTACTAAGCATTGAAATGTTACCAACATATGTATATGTAAAGAAAGTACTCGATACTCCCAACACTAGAATTAATTAAGGCATCTCGTATGATTACAACCGATCTAGGAGTAGAAATTTCTCTACCACGTTTGACAGGTAAACAAAAACATAAGTAACCCCCATCGGTCAATGAAAATAAGTACTGGCGACGATCTACATATAACATGTGCGTCCATAGAAAACTTGTTACCGAAAACCGCGAGATGATTCAGGAGGAAATAATCGAAAAGTTTGCTTAAAATCCGAGACGTTTGTTATTAGCGTAAAAATGACGCATCGGACGTGACAGATTTTTCCCCCACACAATATTTTTACTAGTAATACACATATAATTTAATTTTTTCAGTTCTCTCCATCGTTTTGCGTTTTCATAACCTTTTTCGCCATCTGAATACGAAATTTAAAGTTATAAAACCGTTTGAACTCATTTACTTGCATTTTCGGTTTACTTTTTTGTGGAAACACCCATATGTACATAAATTAAAAAAAAAGTAAAAAGTGATACAAAATTGTTTAGCTCAGCTATTTTGCTGGACTGTGTGTTTTGCTTATCCATGTGATTCACCAGGATAAGGATTTTGTCGATTGATTGAGAGGCTGTTTGCCAGTCATCAATTTGTCGGTATGCTTGCCAAGGCGGTAATACCAGGACAAGTTTCTCAATCGTAACACAAGCATTTGAATCCTGGTTACTGTCGGAGAATGACAAGGAATGACTTATCTCGATTATGGGCAAATAATTCCTCACAACTTTATTGAGACTTTGCTGGCTTGGTTTATTTAATGAATTTTACGCTACTTGACCTTCAGATGACCTCGGACCTGATGTGATGAAGGCTAATAGGCGTTGGATTCGCGTTCAGGGCGTCGAATAACATAAGGATATAGAGGTTTGGTTTAATATGCAGGACCTTCTTTTGTAAAGCTGTGTTATTGAATAAAATAAAGTTTTATAATCTTTGTGTGGTAGCATTTTTTTTTTATTTAACTTTTATTTCAACATATTTTGATTAAAAGAGAAATACTGATAAAAATAAAATATTTCACACAAACAACAAAAAATATAATCGATAATCGCATGAGGCTATTGCCTGAAAATTTTAAAATACGCTTATTGGCATTGTGCTACTATGATAGCACGGCCGAGTAATCAGTCAACTTATGTACCGTAGTCGAACATATTATAGCCGCACCAAATTTTCACAACATTTTCCCCAATTTGTTTTTGTTTTGCATGTTAAATTATAGAAACGATTTATTCACATGGAATTAACGATGGGCTGAGGGTCTTTTTGTAGCTCATTATAGATTATAAAAGCATTTACCACTGTGCAGTCCACAAAATTAAAGAATATGCGGTGCCACCATTTCTTTGATTTGCGGTCAATCGCGTAACTACCTTTCAACTGGTCGAATTTATCCACGAAATTCATATTTTCATTATATTCTTTCAAGGCTAGAGGGCACTTCGACTCTTTCTCCAGTTTTTTCTGTTCTTCTCACATGAACCTCATTTCTGGGATCGTGAAAATTACTCAAAATGAAAACACACGTTTTCTTTTCAATATCTTTTCATTTCAGGAAACCATCGAATTGTCACTGACTCAATAATCGTATTCCGCTTCAATTGCTTAACAGATTTCAAAGTAGGAAGATGTTTACCGAGATTCGTTTACTGTTCCACGTGCATATATGTTTTTCTGACGTAAATCGACTTGCAGTTCGTAGCTGTTAAAATAATTGTCAAAGTACACCTTATGGTTTTTATCTTCTAATCCCTCACAAAATTTTCTGACAACATTGCCTCCTAAATTAGTCTCCACTTTATTTCCGACTTTTCCTGAATACATTTCAAAATCTAAACAATAGCCAGAAGAAGCACACTTCGTCCACACCTTGTACTCCCTTTTATTGGCTTTTTCGGCATATACTGCTTCAAACAGCTTCTACCTTTAAATTTTATCATTGATTCATCAATAGCAATTTTTTCTGTGTGATAGTAATTTTTCTTGTAAGATCCTCGTATCATTTCTATGAAAGGGCGTATCTTATATAACTTATCGTAATGGGGATTGTTTCGTGAAGGCAACAGATTATTGTCAGTTAGATGTAAATTTTCAAGAATCCATGAGAAACGACTGAGTGACATAAAATGTAATAGGTGTATGGACTACTTGGACTTTTTTTCATGCCCATTACTAAGTTCAGAGCAATAAAAACCGACATCTCATCTGCAGAAAATGGTTTAAAGTACCTCCTTTTTGTTCCGCATATAGATTTGTGTGAAATGTTACGTGTTGCATAATGTCATCCGTCCAAAGCAAATTAAAATTTTCAGGGGGGTCATCTATTGGCTTGCAGCTAGACTAGTTGTTTCGTCCGACAAATTGCTTGGAGTTGTAAAGTTATCAGGGGCTAAAATTGTATAACCTTTCTTCCATTTTGGAGGTCGCACGGTTTGGGATAGTAGCGGAACTGCTTGGGTAGCTGGTTGAATTCGTCCAAGCAGCTGGGATAATAGAACTTCGTCTTCAGAGTCAAACTCCTCATCTGATGGAAAAAGATCCTCACCTAGTAAAAACTGTTGCTCACCTTGAGGGATTTCTTCGATTTCAGATTGATCTTTATCAGAGCCATCACCACCCGTACAGCTATCAGTATCTGAAGGTATTTCTTCATATATCAATAGGTTTTCAATTTCCTTATCCGATAACTTTTTCTTGGCCATTTCCTCTAAACAACATAAATTTTAGTTCTATCTTGCACTTCACTAAAAATTCCCGTAAAATTTAGCTACTTACCGAACGGCGGTTACCGCTGCTAACCACTTTGAATAAGTACACTCATTGTAAAAATTTTACCAAATTTTAGTTTGATTCTACACTAACAGTAATATAATACGTATTTTGCGCAAAAATAATCGACAAAATATTGTCTTTGCCTACCAGCAAAGAAACAACTCTCACACACGAATGAAATTTTATAACTGTAAACATCAGTTGCGCTAGTTTGTTTCAAATATTTTTTGGACAAGAATTGCACGGCTTGTTTATTTACAAGTCTCAATATACACTGTTTCCGAAAGATGGCGCTGTTTTGAATTACACGTCAAAATTTAGGTGGTTAACTGTGGTGGCCACCATGAAGAAAAGATCCGTATAAATACAAGTTTAAAGGCAGTGTCATACGATTGGGTATTTTCCAAAATTTGGTGCAAATCGTATCCCAATTGTGCGAATACGCAAAATATTTTTCTTTATCCCAATCACGAAAATTAATTTGTTGAAATTTTTCAATAGAACATCGCTGTACCAATCTTTTGACTACAAAAATCAAAATTGTCCCATTTTTTTACCAATAGCCCAATACAAAAATGTACAAATCTGTACAAATGTACCAATCGAGTGACACTGCCTCAAAAATTTATGCAATTATATTCAAAAATTTTTATTGAGCTTGAGGCCGTTTTTAATGAAAAACTTATTGTGGAAAAGCAACAATAATTTGAAAAAATGGGTAGAAGTGATAAATAGCTATTTCGGAAATCACCACATTTCCTCATCAGAATTCTTTCAGTAGGATTCGAACCGACGATCCCACTGACTCAGCCAGTTGCCTACGCACTGTGCTAAGTTCGCCTTGTAAATTATCGTTGCTTTTTTCCCACTTTTTCATTTGTTAAGCCAACACAATCAAGCGCAGCTATTCCGCAGAGCTGGGCACTTTACGATTACGATTACATTTTGATTACTTAGGATTACGATTATTGTAATTGTAATCCCGAAAATTTTTAGCATTACGATTACTGTAATTGTAATTATAACATACTTGATTGCGAATACTTTAATTGTAATCCTTACTACTGTAGTCGTAATTGTACTTTTTATGATTACGATTATAGCAATCGTAATCCTTAACATTTCAATATTACAATTACCGTAATTGTAATCATGAAAATTGGGATTACTATTATAGTAGTCGTAATCGTTAAATTTTTAGGATTACAATTAAAGTAATCGCAATCATGCAATTCATGATTTCGATTACAGTAATAAAGAAATTAGTTTTGCTTAGAGCAAATATTGATTTTTATACACTAAAATGGATTTAAATTATGCATTCGCCTATTTGTTTGAAATTGTTGTAATATTCTACACAGACTCGTGGTCGAGTATTTCCAATAAAGTTTGATTTTGATTCACTGTCCACCTTGATGCTGTCACACAAAGTGGAGGGACCTACAGTTTTACGGCGACCCGAAAGGCGAATGCATTTTTAGGAGAAGCTGTTTTTTGTGACAAATGCATTCGGAGGTTTGCCATTGCCTGCACAGAAGCGACCGCGATTAGAAAAAAACGTTTTTTGTTTTTAATTTTTTGACGTTGGGTTGAACCGGGCTTAAATACACGCCCTGCGAAATGGTAGCGCACACTGCTAACCACTACACCACAGCGGCCGCTGTGTAACTGTATTATTTCAACTTTAAATCAATTTTACATACTTTTCGGTGAAAGTTCGGCTCATGTACTTAACTACAAAACCTCTACAGAATATCAGAAAATGGCAATGAACATTTCATTGATAACGATTAGGTTAATTGTAATCATAATATTTTTAGGATTACTATTAAAGTATTCGTAATCATAATTTTCATGATTACAATTACTGTAATTGTAATCTTAAAATTTTAAGGATTACAATTACGGTATTCGTAATCATGTTTTCCATGATTTCGATTACAGTAATCATAGTCCCTAAATTTTTAACATTGCAATTATTATAATCATAATAGTAACATTTATGATTACAATTAAAGTATTCGTAATCGTATATAATTTAAGGATTACAATTACGCAATTTGGAGTGCAATGGGGTATAGTCGTTGCTCTGGGTATGCAGTTACAGTTGCATGGCTATACTCAATCCCGACTCTTGCGTCCTCGTTCGCGCACTCTGGGCAACGTGAGCAACCCATGTGCGAGACGCGGTAACCAATCCGAGTGGAGCCTTGGGTCAAGGCAGAAAGAGACGGAGCTTCGGTGGGGCCACTCCCACTTATTCGGTTTAAGGGCTCACTGAAGTCTGCAGTGTCTGTTCACTATTAGGTGCGGCTGCAAGCGGGTGTCTGCTTGGAGCAAGCGGCTCGCTATATAAACGTGTATTTGGTTGCGAAACCACCCCCGTCCCAGCAATGGGTTGTGCGCTGGGTTTGGGACCCGCCACGTAAAAACCACTTCCAGTGAAGAAGCAAGGCAAAGCCTCGGATGAGACTCCCCTTTATGATGACGACCACTTGAAACGTTTAAAGCACTACGATTTGAGCACATGCACCTGGAATGTCCGGACCCTTAATGGGGAAGGTGCCTCTGCCCGGATGGTTGATGTCCTCGTAAGGACAAAAGCTGACATCACCGCCATCCAAGAAATGCGTTGGACGGGGCAATGTCTGGGGCCTTGCGATGTATACTACAGCTGCTATGTAAAGGAGCGCAAATTCGGAGTTAGATTTGTGGTGGGAGAGAGACTCCGTCGCCGAGTACTGTCGTTCGCCCCGGTGTACGAGCGTCTAGCCACAATCCGCATCAAAGCGAGATTCTTCAACATCTCGCTCATCTGCGCCCATGCCCCGACGGAAGAGCAGGATGAGGCATCCAAGGATCTCTTCTATGAGCGCTTGGAGCGCACGTACAAGCGCTGTCCCCGTCATGATATCCAAATCGTGCTTGGCGACTTCAATGCCAGGGTGGGCAAGGAAGGGATCTTTGGAACCACCGTCGGAAAATTCAGCCTCCACGACGAAACGTCCGTCAACGGATTGAGGCAGATCGACTTCGCCGGGGCCCGAAACATGGTAGTATGCAGTACTAGGTTCAAGCATAAAAAGATCCATCAAGCTTCGTGGCTGTCTCCGGATCGAAAAACGAGAAACCAAATCGATCATGTTGTGATAGACGGAAGGCACGCACACTCCGAGGCCCAAACATCGACTCGGACCACTATCTTGATGCAGCCAAGATACGCACCCGCCTCTGTGCAGCAAAAAATGTGCGCCCAAATATGCAAGGAAAGCTAAACGTCGAAAAGCTGCAATCACAACAGACAGCCAGCACTTTCGCTACTCGACTCTCACACCTGCTCTCAGAGAGCACTCTTCAACAAACCGACATATGCGAGCAGTGGAACCACATTTCCCGCTCATTAAGTTCCGCCGCCGAAGAAGTAGTCGGATTTCAGCGAGCCCGAAAGAACAACTGGTACGATGAGGAGTGTCAGGAAGCTGCAGAGAAAAAAGATGCCGCCTTCAGGGCCACGCTGCGAAGAGGGAGCGAGACGTATTTGCCGCAATAAGCAGAGAGAGGCCGAAATACGTGAGTGCGAAGAGCTCGAAATGCTGGCCAACAGGAAGAATGCCCGAAAATTTTACCAGAGAGTTAGGCGACTTACGGAAGGTTTAAAGACCGGGGCGAACTCCTGTAAGAACAATAATGGCGACCTAGTAACTGATGTCCAGAGCGTACTTAAATTATGGAGGGAACACTTTTCCGCCCTACTAAATGGTAGCAGCACGGAAAGTTGGTGAAGAAGAACCCGAGCCCGCAGTCGATGATGACGGAGTCGACGTTCCACCGCCTGACTATGACAAGGTATGTATAACAATAACGCGGCTGAAAAACAACAAAGCCGCTGGAGCTGACAGCCTGCCAGCTGAGCTATTCAAGTACGGCGGCGAGGAGTTGATAAGGTGCATGCATCAACTCTTGTGCAGAATATGGTCAGATGAACGCATGCCCGACGACTGGAATTTAAGTGTGCTCTGCCCAATCCACAAGAAAGGTGACCCCGCCATTCGCGCCAACTACCGCGGGATCAGCCTTCTACGCATAGGTTACAAGGTCTTATCGAGCGTATTGTGTGAAAGACTGAAGCCCACCGTCAATCAACTGATTGGGCCTTATCAGTGTGGCTTTAGACCTGGCAAATCCACCATAGACCAGGTATTTACAATACGCCAAATCTTGGAAAAGACCCGCGAGAAAAGGATCGACACTCACCACCTATTTGTCGACTTTAAAGCCGCTTTTGACAGCACTAAAAGGAGTTACCTATACGCCGCTATGTCTGAATTTGGCATCCCTTTAAAACTCATACGGCTGTGTAAAATGACGTTGAGCAAAACCACCAGCTCCGTCAGAATTGAAAAAGACCTCTCCGAGCCGTTCGCCACAAAAAGAGGTTTCAGACAGGGCGACTCCCTTTCATGTGACTTCTTTAATCTGATGTTGGAGAAGATAATAAGACCTGCAGAACTGAACCGCTCAGGAACAATTTACTACAAGAGCGTGCAATTGCTGGCTTATGCCGACGACATCGATATCATCGGTATAAAAAGCCGCGAAGTCTGTTCTGCCTTTTGCAAGTTGGATAGGGAAGCAAAGCGAATGGGTCTGGTGGTAAACGAGGACAAGACGAAGTATCTCCTGTCATCAAACAAACAGTCAGCACATTCGCGCCTTGGCACCCACGTCACTGTTGAGAGTTACAATTTCGAGAAAGTAGAGAATTTCGTTTACTTGGGAACCAGCATTAACACCGATAATAATGTCAGCATTGAAATCCAACGTAGAATCACTCTTGCCAACAAGTGCTACTTTGGACTGAGTAGGCAATTCAGGAGTAAAGTCCTCTCTCGACGTACGAAAACCACGCTCTATAAGTCACTCATCATGCCCGTGCTGGTATATGGCGCAGAAGCATGGACAATGACAACATACGTGAGGCGGCTCTTGGAGTGTTTGAGAGAAAGATTTTGCGGAAGATTTGCGGGCCTTTACACGTTGGCGACGGCGAGTACCGCAGACGATGGAACGATGAGCTGTATGAGCTTTACAAGGATATGGACATAGTGCAGCGAATTAAAATACAGCGGCTCCGCTGGCTTGGTCATGTCGTTCGAATGGACACCGACGCTCCAGCTCTGAAAGTATTCAACTTGGATCCCGCTGGTGGTAGCAGAGGAAGAGGGAGGCCCCCACTGCGATGGAAAGATCAGGTGGAGAAGGACTTGGCTTCACTTGGCGTTTCCAATTGGCGTCAGTTGGCACAGAGGAGAAACGACTGGCGTGCTTTGCTGAACTCGGCCAAAATCGCTTAGGCGGTTACAGCGCCAAAAAAGAAGAAGAAGAATTGAAATGTAATCGTAATCAAAAATAACCCAGCTCTGCTATTCCGCTGCAATTTACACTTGATCATGTGGTTGTTGGTTTTTTTTTGTTTTTGTTAATAATTCTATTTTTAGAATGTTTAACTTTTAGGTTTGCTCGTCCTTAAGTTATTTGTTTTGGTATTTTATGGCCTTATAACAATTATATTCAACAATTTTTATTGAGCTTGAGGACGTTTTAAATGATAAACTTATTGTGGTTAGATGAAATGTAATCCAAATTGAGGCTGCTTTTTTTGTTGCTACATTTTCACATTTATCACCATTAATATGGATTATTTACCACAAACAATGCAAGCAAATTTTGACAGCTGCTTTTGTTGCATAGCGCCACTTGCGGATACAAAAATTTAGGCTAATCTATTTTTAGCGAAAAGCGGATAAAATGTAAGCTTTCATATTTTAGTTATAACGAAATTTAGAATCCGGCAGCTGGTCGACAAAGTTGGCTTTTAGATTTCGAAAAGCACTCATCAGCAAGAAACGCAATGTTTTCAGATCTAAATATTTCAGCATCCTTTCCAAATTGTTTTCCACAATTTCGTCTTTTTTTGATAAATAATTGCAAAAAAGAAGCGTTTTTTCTTCTAAGAGTTTCATGGAACTTTCGCACTGAATATATTTTTTATACCTTTAATTGGACAAGCACACTCTACATAAAGGAAGTACATAACTAAATTAAAAATATATGTCTTTTTTGCCTTTTTACAACGCTTTTATCAACTTGCAATGTTGTATGTCCAGACCACCATATACTATAAATATAGCAAAGGAATTTATGGCAAACCTAGTCTAGATATCAACCTCGTCGTAGGTATCATATCAAAGACATACAATTAAAAAAAGCTCTAGAGCTAGATGTCGCCTCGCCAGAAGAAGTTAAAAATATGTACTACATACGCTACAGCGGAAATGGACGACACGCCATTTCTTTAAATGAAATTAATTGCTGCTATATGTATATATGTACATATGTAGGCATATACTAAATGTGAGCAAACAACATTTTGCTTGCATAGTCTTCTGTTCTCTTTTCACTGCAAGTTGAATTATTTTAGTATCTATTGCAAAATTTTATACAGACAAGACTAAAGAGTATAAAATAAATTTAAAAAAAAAACTTTTTTATATACCACGCTTTTATAAATGGACTAAAATTAGTAAATAATATTTCTCTGTCCCATAGAACTTATTTTGATAACTTTTGATTTTGAAATTTTAGCAAAAGTCATTATAAACAATTTATGATATTGAAAATGAAAAGCGTGGGGCGCATGTAATAGGTCTGATTTGAAATTGAAGAGTAATATATGTATGTAAACAAAACTGCGACACTTTGGGAAGCTTATGACTTACACAAAAATATTTCAATATTTTGAAATTCAAATACCATAAGTTGACCATGACTTTAGTTGGACGTAGAAGAAATTTCATTTGAATTTGATTCCTAGTTGAGCTAAAAATGGCAACCGAGTTAGAAACGAGACAAACCATTTTGCACGAGTTTATAAATGATCCGGCCTTAAGTACAAGTAAAATTGCTAAAAATTAAAGATTACACTACAGTTACAGTGACAGTTTACAGGGTTTTAATCGGTACAAATAAGGCCTGGCAGTTACGAGAGAACCAGGTAGTAATCTCTAAGTGTCGCAGTTTTGGTGTGTTCACCGCTTAAAATCGATCTCAAATTTGTACTTTCGCTGTAGAAATTTTAGGTCTATGTTATGTATGTAGTTTGAACATTGTCAATTAAATCTAATGCTTTGTATTGCTTGCGCTCCACGTTTTTCGATTTCAATCTCATAAATTGTTTATAATGACTTTTCCTAAGATTTCAAAATCAAAAGTTATCAAAACAAATTCTATGGGACTGAGATATATTATTTTATTATTACAACGCTTTTATCAACTTGCAATGTTGTATGTCCAGACCTCTCTGAATGTTGTATGTCCAGACTACTATTTATACTAGCTGCATTTTTTTGTAAGCGAGCGACAAAAGAACGCTCAACTCGGGTAAAATTTCCTTTTAGCTACTTAAGCAACGCTGTTGGTAGCTGGTAAGAAAATGAGATTATTTTAACGGGATTTAGATACAAAAACCAATTTAAATGAGTAATTATGCGAGGTATTTGCGTAATATATATACTCTTTTAAAATATAAGTCACGTATAAAAGGAAGAAAAAATTTATCTCTCCACTTTCCCATTAACAATTCGCAATAGAGCAGTTTTTTCAGTTAACAACACTAACCTTCAGGTCGCGTATTTTTTAACCGACCTGGCTGCTCTCGGATAAATAGCCGAGTTTGTGTTGTTGCTTTGCGTGTATTTCGTCATTTAAGCGAGTGTTCTTTTGTAGCTCGGTTTCAAAAGAATGCACCTACTATAAATGTAGCAAAGCTATTTATGGAAAATTCTAGATATCAACCTAGTCTAGATATCAACCTCGTTTTAGGCATCATATCTAGGAGATACAATTAGAAGACTCTAGATGTCGCCCCGCCAGAAGAAGTTAAATATTGCGCCTAAATATATGCACTATTTATATACGTCACAGCGGAAATGGACGACACGCCATTTCTTTAAATGAAATAAACTACTGCTATATGTATGTATGTACATATGTATGTTTATATTAAATGTGAGCAAACAACATTGTGCTTGCATAGTCTTCTGGTCTCTTTCACTGTAAGTTGAATTATTTTAATATCTATTGCAAAATTTTGTACAGACAACACTAAAAAATTTTATTTTATTTTTATTTTTTTAATTTTTTTATTTATTGAATCTGCCCTGCCTAAGAGCCTAACAATAAGTTTTCGAATCTTAATCTATTCACTTAATTTACATCCCCTAGTTGGGATGAGTATTTTCTTAACTGGCCCTAAGAAAAGATTACGACTGGGCTGGTAAGTCATTCCTACGTAGTCTTGAGGTCCTGTTGACACGCAATAAAGATCTTGCTAAATGATTTGGGTGCGCTAAAAGCTTCGATACATATTTCGTCTTCCGTTGTTCTATTTCGGTTCGTACTTCTGGTATTCTCAAGTCGCGGTGAATGTTCTCATTTCGCATATACCAAGGTGCTCCGGTGATTGTTCGAAGGATTTTAGATTGCGCACGACGAAGGATTTCGATGTTGCTGCTGCTCGCGTTTCCCCATAACTCACATCCATAGGTCCATATCGGTTTTAAAACTGTATTGTAAATAAGCACTTTATACTCCAGACTCAGGGGTGAGCGAGAGTTAATAAGCCAGTGGAGAGAATTAGCCTTCAGCTTGAGATGAGTCCTTTTAGCCACTATGTGGTTTCGCCAAGTAAGTTGCCTGTCCAGGTGGACCCCTAGGTAAGTGACATGATTGCTTTGTGGTATTTGTACGTTGTTTAAAGTCAAGGGCGGACAGTTACTCTTATTCAGTGTAAATGTAACTTGCTTACATTTTTGCTCGTTAACCTTTATTCGCCAGTTTGCGAGCCAATTGGCAACAGCTTCCATATGATTGCCTAGGAGCACAGTTGCTTGTAGAGGACACTTGGAGCGACTGATTATGGCAGTGTCATCGGCAAAAGTGGACATTATCAGGCGGTCGTTTGTAGGAATATCCGCGGTGTATAAGACATACAACATCGGGCCAAGGACACTGCCTTGTGTCACTCCAGCTTCGATTGCATGGGCTTCAGAAATGGTGGTGTTACATCGAACTGCAAACTTTCGATTATAAAGGTATGTCTTAAGCAGTTTGTGTGTGCTTTGTGGGAGTAGCATTTGTATTTTATACATAAGTCCATCTAGCCAGACGCGGTCAAATGCCTGGGCGACGTCAAGAAATATTGCAGCGCAATATTCCCTCTTTTCAAACGCTGTTCGGATTTCGGTTGTTATGCGATTTACCTGCTCGATTGTTCCATGTTTTTCCCTGAAGCCAAATTGGTGAAGTGGTATTATATTGCGGGCTTGCAGATGTGGGGAGATGCGCAGCATAAGAAGTTTTTCGAATAATTTCGACATACACGGTAGCAGGCTGATGGGCCTATATGAAGATGGCTGCGTTTTGTCCTTTCCGGGCTTTGGTATCATCACAATAGTCGACTTTTTTCCATTAGTGAGGGAAATGACAATGTTTAGTGATGGCGTTAAATAGCATACAGATGCAAAGTACAGCACAATTCGGTAGCTCAATAATCATTTTTGGGGTTATTAAGTCGTGCCCTGGGGCCTTATTTGGTTGCAGTTGATCCTTAATTACTTTTGAAATTTCTTCAGGTACAAATTTCAGCGGCTCAAATTTTGACACATTGGGTACGGGTGGAAGTTGAAAATTATTAGTTGCGGGGTTTGGCCTAAAAACATTTTTTAGATGAGGAGCAAAGGTGTTTGCTTTTTCTGCGTCACTCCGAGCCCATTTGCCATTGTGGTCCCGTACTAGCATTTCAGTCTCTATAGGCGCATTTAGCTTGTGGTGTGCTTTCCATAACGAGTGCTTTGTGCTAGTCGGTGAGAGCTTTTGGATGTACCGGTACTGTGCGTACTGTTCCTCGTTCTTGAGGGCTCTCGTCAGTGCATGTGTGGCCGCCTTGAGCAGTTGTTTTGATGCTGGTGATCTATGAGTCTGCCATATCCGTCGTAGGCGTCGTTTTTCCAAGACAAGCATTTCAATTTTCCTATTGCTTAAATTATATTTTTTATTTTGCACATAACCTTTCTGGGGTGTGGAAATGCTAGCGGCTGCTCTAAGTGTAGATTCAAGAGCGGCTATGGAGTTTTCAATACCGGTCGGCGTATCTAAATTTGGATCGATGTCTTTATGCGCACTGATATATTTTTTATACTTTAACCAATTTGTAGCCCTTGTCGTGAGCATATAGGGTGACTCTTTTTCTTGCGACTGATGCCACAAGGTGAAAAGTACAGGTGAGTGGTCTGATGAGAGATCTGCAACTGATTCTGTACTAATAAGGCCGCGAGGAATTTTCCTTGTCACCGCAAAGTCAATCAAATCTGGCAACTTTTGCGGGTCTGCCAGCCAATATGTAGGCTTTCCAGGAGAAGCGTAATCGAGTTTGTTTCTTCTACATATAAGCGCGTTATATAATTGCTTGCCTTTAGGGTTGGACAAGCGTAAGCCCCAGTGAGGGTGCTTCGCATTATAATCACCTGCAGCAAGGAAGCGCACTCCCAGCGAACTGAAGAAATCCATAAACTGTTCTTCTGTTATCGTGAAACGTGGGGGACAATAAACCGCGGACAGCGTAATATCACCTTGCTTTGTTTGTACGCATATTGTTGTTGCTTGCAGATAATTCTGGGCAATTCCAGTCAAATGATGGTGTTTAATCCGGTTTCTGACTAAAATACCAGTTCCGCCATGCGCAGATAATTCTCGGCAATTCCAGTCAAATGATGGTGTTTAATCCGGTTTCTGACTAAAATACCAGTTCCGCCATGCGCCTTTCCTGGATGATTCGTGCAATAAAAGGTATATCCCGAAATGTCAAAATTATATCTATTAGTTAGGTGTGTTTCAGCGAGGAGCATTATGTCAATTTCCTTGTCCTTAAGAAATTTTGACAGCTCTATTTATTTATTTTATTTATTTTCTACTTTTTAGTCCATTTATAAAAGCGTTGTATATTAAAAAGTTTTATTTTATTTTATTTATTTCAAAGCTCATTTTGCCTTTTCTCAAGTTTTTAGTGCCTTAAGATCAGAACACCTACAATTCCAAAAATTATTTAAAAAAATCAATGCAATGTATGGGTGCCAAATGAAAGAGGAAATTTCATTAGAAAAAACAAAAAAAAAATATGGGATTGACAAGGACGAATTAATTTTTTAAGCTGATAAAGTTAGAAGGATTTTAACAAGTATTGCGAAATTTCAAGGATAAAATTTTAAAAGGACATTTTCCATACTTACCAGTCGTTATGCACCAAACAATTGAATCTGATTAAATTCTACAGAATTTCCCTCTTTAAAAAAGTAAAAAACGAAATATGCAATTTTAATATATTTGGTCCATAGTTTCGCGAATATATTGATTTTTGTGTGTAAAATTTACTATCGCACGGCGTTATAAATATAATGAGCTAGACATTTATAAAAAATATGAATTATTAAATAAAAAAAGAAATATAGCCAATACTGGTTGAGAAAAGGAAAATCCCGGGATTATTTTCCAAGAATCCCGGGATTTTCGGGAGCTAAAAAGGCCGTGATCCCGGAATTAACATTCCTAATACTGGCCCTAAAGTTACCAATGACAATACGAATGAAAATTCAAACGATTGATTTCGCATGTTATTCTATTCATTATAGTAGTTTTAAGATCAATTTAAGTTAAGACTAAAAATATGAAAATAAAATTATAGTTTAAAAACTAAAAACTCGCTTTTATTACAGTGTAAAGTAAAAATTATTTATAGAAATACAGATTTCGTTTAAGAGGAATAGGAATTTCCTGACTTGGTTTAATTAAACCAACCTAAAATAGGATTAAAATAATAGACAATACAAATAATTTTATCGCAAAACAAAGCGTGTAGTGCTTCTTAGTTTTTATAGTCCTGCTATTGGCAATATTCAATATTACTAAACTGAAAATGAAAAGTGCAAGTGATATCAAGCACCCCACGTTTTGAATTCCGGAAAAATTAACTACAATTGAAGGGGTTAGAATCATATTTTTTGAAAATTCAGTTAGGCAAGAATCATTTCAAATGCATTTACCCAGAATTTACAATAACTAATTAACTTTAACCTTAATTATCTCAAAAAAATTCAGAACTACTTAGATCCTTTTGATAATAACCCCTTCAATTAATTTAATTGTGATGCTGAACGTAAGTAGTCATTTCAAAGTTTAACTGCAAAGAAGAAATATTTCAATCGATTTATTCATTTTTGATTTGTAGCAGTTTTAAAACCACATTTTAGCATATTGACAAGCCTCTTTTATAGGTTCCTTCAAATAATGTTGAAATTATCCTTCCCAGATAGCTAAATTTTAAAATGCAAAAAAAAAACATTTTCAAATCGGAGCATTCTGTGCGAGGTTACATTATTTCATACATATTTTGGGACTTTGTTTTGTAAGGTGTATAGATAGTTAATTTTTAACAAAATCCGTGAAACTCCAAGATTCAAACTTTGTATAATATTTAAACAAATTCAACAAACCTTACGCAAAAAATTTCGAGCTTTTTTAATTAGACTTCCTAGAACAATTCTGAGCGTGCAGTTTTGTAGCCCATTGAATTCTAGCACAATAAAGTGGAAGTTTCAAATGGCTAAAAATTAGCGGGAGTTTTTTCCACATTATGTTGGCAATGTTTAAAACAAGTGTTTAAAAGCTTGTTTAAAACAATGGGGAAAAATTATCTATATTTGAAACACGTTTTAAAACATATGGGAGGTTCCATGGGAAAGTGAACCACAAAGCAAAAATTATTTTCTTTATAAAACTCACAAACCTGTGGATAAGACATTTGTAAAGATCTTTAATCAACCAAAAAATAACAAATTAAAGCTTTAAATGCATTTTTATTACCTTTTTTATGTTTTGAAATCAAGTTCTAAGTAAATTTTTTGATTGAGTTTAAAGTAGGTTGTGTTGAATGCATTGTCAAATAATTTGCGATTCATAATTCAAGTGTTTGGTAAGAAAAATATATAGTAGAACTCTTCTGCTTTCAATAAAATTGTGTTATATATTAAATTGTGTGACTGCTTTATCTATGTATATTATGAGTTATTATTAAGCAGTATTGGTCTTGTCCCACCCGTGACAAAAAAAGCTAAAAGTTGTTATATTTAATTACAGAAGTTGAGGTTGTGTTTCGTGTTTGTTCATTGCAAATATTTACCACAATTGCATTGTCGTTTCCACGTAGTTAGATAAGAATAATTCAACAGAGAAGCATGTCCCACCCGTGACAGCTATGTGTGGGACAGTTGTCAGAGGTAGGTTTACAGGACTGATAAGCTTTATTTGTTTGTTGGGGAGGACGCAGGGGTGGAGGGGTGATGCGCGGACTCGTCCATTAACTATATACCCTTGTGGTCAGCTGATCAAGTTAAGTTACATTTTAACCAGTTTTTGTTTTTTATTTTGTTAATCTAATGGTTATAGTTTTTTTATAAAAATCTAGCACATTACCTAACCAGAACCACATAAATCTACATTTCAAACTTCTTACAAAAATTATAAAAATTCAACAAACTTTAAGAATTACACCCAAAAATTTTAAACTTTCTGTTTAGGTATGCAGGTTTGTAGTCCATTAAATTTAAGTAGGTAAAAGTGAAAATTTCAAGGCGCTAGGAAATCGCATTCATTTTTAATAATTTTTTTGGCTGACGGTGCTAAGCATTTCTTCTATATAAAAGGCACCATCCTAAGATAAAACGTAAGTGAATTGAACCCCTACTTGCCTTCTTATATTTTTTAATAACTAATCTTTATATATGGACCACACTAAAAGCTCCTTTTCATATAAAAATTCGTTCGTGCCCGACCCGTTGTTCCACCCGTGACAGAGGAATTTCGGATTTTTTGTATAATAAAGCCATAATTTTTTTGTAGTTTTTGCTTTGTTTGTGTTCCTGGTTCTTTGTTTTATTATAAGACATCAAGTTCACACAGAAAAGTGAAATAAATTTGCAGAGTTTCCGTAAAATATATCTGCTCCAAAAAGCAGGTTCTTTTTTTCCCACCCGTGACAGAAGAAATAAATGAGATTTTTTCCACATAAAAGTAAGCTGGAATTTTTTTCGTATTTTGTAATAACTCATATAATAGTCAATTAGGTGTAGTTTTATCAAAATGTAGAATTGTTGAGTACTTTATACTTAAGTTTAAACAAGAAAGAAAATTTTTTTTTGTACAATTGTCCAGCCCATGACGGTGGAATCGCCCAAAATTAAAAAACGCCAATCATATAAATAGTAGTTTTTGTACTTTTCAAAAGTTTTATTTGCAACATAATGCCCCTATTCGTCCGAATTTTTTCATCCCCCGTAGTGAACACACTATTATGGTAGAGTATTGGAACTTGGTATGGGGATATATATATATTAGGCCGGGTCGATTTGTGGGGAGGCAAAAAAATCGCCCATTGCTCTGCGAAAATCATATTCTAGGGATCAAAATAAGAAACTTTGCCGAAGGAAC
>NW_023458555.1:66238634-66239686 GCF_013731165.1 Rhagoletis pomonella | reverse complement strand
AGTCAGCACAGTAACTCAGCACAGTGCTGAGTTACCCACCTCTATTGGCGGCCCGTTGGCTCCATTCATATTGTTTGGAAGGAGGCAACTTTCCCACCAAACTTTCCAACAGTGTAGGATTCATTAAGTGGTGTCCGCACCTGGCGGACTTGAAGAAAGCGACGATATTTCTGACCCTGTTTGAAAATTCCAATACTTGTTCGAGCTGACTCTCATTTATGGACGGAAAACGTTGCACCTTTTGCAGCTGTGACTTAATGAGTAGCTCCGGACGACCAAAGTTAAACTCCAACTCTTTTATAACTTTTGGTACGTCCTCCGGATAAATCAGAAGTGAAGTAACAGCACGTTTAGCGGCGCCTTGTAAAGCTTTATGCAGGCGCATTAGGTTTTGTCTATGGCTATACTGAAACTCATGTGTAGTGTCGTTGTAGTTGGCCAAAAATAACGGCCAATCCTCCGGATTTCCATCGAAGGACGGCAATGGAAACAATTTAGCGGCGGAATTGTCCATGAAAGTCAAGGCGGCTGTGTTTATCGTCGGAGTTTGCATCAAACGTGGCGGCATTTGCGTTGAGGTAAATTGCGGCTGAGATTCAGTTGCCGCCGGCGCTTGCGTCGTCGTACGCATAGGCGGCGCGGCGTTGTCGGATGCGGCAGCGTTGGCAAAGCTGTCGCCGACTTGTGGCCTACTACGCAAAGTGTCAATTCGCAATTCGGCAACACATTCCCGAAGTGAGGTTATGCTAGAAACCAGCAATGCAATCTGGTCACATGGAATGGCAACTTGTTGCACTTCTATTGAATTTTACGATTGTTCCATGTCGTTTACTGTAGAACTGTACTCTGACTCCGAAATGGATTCCGAACTGCTTCCAAGATTTTCAGCTTGGGATTGTGCACCGCAAACAGCTTCTGTGTTATTTCGAATTTCCTTTGCTTTGGCTCTAGTCAGCATTGGATGCAGCAAAATTACGCAGGAAAAGCAAATTTTAAACTATGTCGGCAATATGATCAAAACGACGTTAATTTGTTTTATTAAAATGTATTTA
>NW_023458555.1:66236912-66238534 GCF_013731165.1 Rhagoletis pomonella | reverse complement strand
AATGAGCGATTTTTAAATCGACCCGCCCTAATATATATATATATATATATACATATATCTTGAAGTAAAATTTGAGCTATTGGAAAAGGGGGCGTGGCACCTCCCCTACAAACCGAATTTTCCATACTGCATATCTCTGGAAGTGTTCATGGAGAGAGAGGAACTTGGTATTGGCGCATATGAAATCGATTGCATACTTTTAGAGAAAAACTGGATCTATTTGAACAGGGGGCGTGGCGCCTCTTTGTCAAACCGAATTTTCATACTGCATATCTCTAGAAGTATTTATGGTAGAGTATTAGAACTTGGTGTAGAGATCTATTAAAACAATCCCATACTCTTGGGGAAAAATTGGAGGTATTGGAAAATGGCCGCTGTGGTGTAGTGGCAAGCAGTGTGCGCTTTCACTCATCAGCACCTGGGTTCAATCCCTGGTCAAAGCAACATCGCAAAAAATATAGAAAAGGTTTTTTCTTAACAGCGGTCGTCCCTCGACAGGCAATGGCAAACCACCGAGTGTATTTCTGCCATGAAAAACAGCTTCTTATAAAAATACAATCGCCGTTCGGAGTCGGCGTAAAACTGTAGGTCCCTCCCCTTTGTGTGACAACATCAAGGCGCACACCACAAATCGGAGGAGAAGCTCGGCCAAACACGTAACATATGTGTAAGCGCCAATCTCTTATTATACCCGAGCGCACTTGTGCACAAGGGTATATTAATTTTGTTCACATAACGGTTGTTTGTAACAGCCAAAACGAATCGAGATAGATATAGACAAATGTATACATAAATGCTCAGAATGAATAGAGAAATCGATTAAGCCATGTCTGTCTGTCCGTCCGTCTGTCCGTCCGTCCGTGTACACGATAACTCGAGCAAAAATTGAGATATCTTAACGAAATTTGGTACGTAGGTTTCCGTCAATCCAAGGTAGGTTGGTATTGAAAATGGGCGAAATCGTACTGTAACCACGCCCACTTCCCATATAACGGTAATTTCCATAAATACGAAAACTGCGATATTTTAGTAACTACTAAAGATAATTCACTCAAAATTCATATTTACAATAATTTTCAGACGAAAAATAAGAATATTATAAATTTTTGGCAAATGGGCGTAGCCCCGCCGACTTATTGTTACACTTGTATATCTTGGGAACCGCTACACCAATTTCTTCCAAACTTGGCACAGTTGTTGGCCTTGGTACACCATATCAAATGGCCGAAAATTTTTAAAATCGGACAATAACCACGCCCACATCCCATATAACGGTAATTTAAAGAAATACAAAATCTTCGATAAATCAGTAAATATTAATGTTGGCGAGATTACTGAATACCCCCATTACAAGGTGCGTGAAAACCACCACCAGCATCAAAATACAACTCTGATAACAAATAAGTTAAAACAGATGTTCTATCACTCATTTATGTATCTAATTTCGAATCCTCTCAATCCTCTAATTTTCGAAGATTGCTTTATGTATTTATTAATATTGCTTTATGCATCTAATTTCGAATCCTCTCAATCCTCTCATTTTCGAAGATTACCTTATGTATTTATGTATCCCAAAATTTCTGTATACAATTTGATCGTTTGCTAACATTAATAGTTTGTAT
>NW_023458555.1:66232399-66236812 GCF_013731165.1 Rhagoletis pomonella | reverse complement strand
TTTCTTGAGCGAGGCCATGTTTAAGAAACTGGATGTGGGAGAAGTTAGGAAGGCGAACACGCGTGTGGTAATGGATGATGGGAGATCCAAAACGGTGCTGAAGGCTATAACGGCACGAGTAGAGCTGGCGAATCAGGCATATGAAAGCGATCTGTTAATACTGCCTGGTTTGATGGATCACGTGATCCTTGGAATCGATTACCTGGCAAAAGCGGGGGTCCGATTATGTTGCGGATACTTAAACGTGACACTCCGAGAAGAGAGCTGCGTATAAGGAGTCGAAGCATTCACGGCGATACGCGAGGGGGTGCAGAGAGGTCAGGTAAATGCGATGAACCCAAATTAAACCTCATGCCTACAGAAGCCGACCGCGAGGGAGTTCTTAAAGGCAGAGTTACGCAAATTTGAGAAGATGGCTGGGGTCAAGGATGACCGGCCGATAAAGCAGAGGTATTCCCCGAAGAACCCGAAGATGCAGGAGATAATCAACGCGGAGATCGACGACCTTATCCAGAAAGGGTGTATTGAACTCTCACACAGCCCACACAGCGCCTCAATAGTGTTAGCGAAGAAGAAGACTGACAAGTGGAGACTCTGCGGCGACTGCCGACAGCTGAACGAGCGTTCAGTGCCCGACGCGTACCCCCTACTGAAGATCCAACATATCCTTGATCGACTACAAAGCGCGCGTTATATTAGCAGCCTAGACCTGAGAAACGGTTACTGGCAAATCCCAATGGAAGAGCAGAGCAAGCAGTACACTGCCTTTACAGTGCCAGGGCGTGGCCTTTATCAATGGCGAGTAATGCCGTTTGGGCTACACTCCGCCCCCGCGACGTTCCAGCGTGCGTTAGACCAAGTTATCGGTCCAGACCTAGAGCCGTATGCGTTTGCTACCTGGATGACATCATCGTCGTCAGCGCGACCCTGCAGGAGCACGTCCAACATCTTTCGGAGGCCTTCCGGCGACTTAGGCAGGCGAATCTGAGAATCAACCCTGAAAAATGCGAGTTTTTCAAGAAGCGGTTGAAGTATCCGGGTCACATCGTCAGCGAGGAGGGCATTCATACCGATCCTGAGAAAGTCGCGGCTATCAAAGAGCTGACACCACCGACAAATACAAGAGAGTTACGCAGGTTCCTAGGGGTAGATTTATGGTACCGAAGATTTGTCCCCGACTTTTCCAAAGTGGCACATGCGCTGACGTCCATGCTGAAGAAGGGCCACAAGTGGAAATGGAACGATGAGCAACAGACAGCGTTCGAGGGGCTGAAGAGCGCGTTAACCGAGGCACCAGTGTTGACTTGCCCCGAATTTACGCAGAAGTTCACTCTACAAACGGACGCGAGCGACTTCGGGCTGGAAGCTGTTCTCACGCAAGAGATTAAAGGAGAATAACGCGTAATCTCATACGCGAGTCGCCGGCTCAGCAAAGCCGAACTCAATTATTCACCAACAGAGAAAGGGTGCCTGGACATAGTGTAGGCGATGAGGAAGATGAGACCCTACCTAGAAGAATACACGTTTACCGTCATCACTGACCACTTAGCACTCCAATGGCTGAGTAAGATAGAGAGCCCATCCGGTCGGATTGCAAGGTGCGCGCTGGAACTGCAGCAGACTCCTTCGATATGCAGTATCGCAAGGGTAAGCTGAATGTGGTAGCAGACGCGCTGTCAAGACAGCCCCAGGAAATATTGCTTGGTTCGATGACGGCGGGAGGAATAGCGGTAGAGTGAAAGTGGCTGAAAGACAAGATGGCGGAGGTGGAGAGGTCCCCACAGAAGTTTCCTGACTTTATCATCGAAAGTGGTGAGCTGTACAGGCGAATATCAGGCCAAATCGGCGGTGAAGACGTGTTTCCATGGAAATTATGTGTACCGACAGAGCAAAGGCAGGGGGTGTTAAGGGAAATTCACGATATTCCCAGTGCAGGGATCTGAAAAACGATAGCGCGGGCGACAGCCGATATTATTGGCCGGGCATGTTCAGCGACGTGAGGAAGTATGCGCGACAACGTGAGACCTGCCAGCTTTACAAACCAAGTCAGCAGCAAGCAGCCGGAAAGATGCTGACGCAGCTAGCGGAGGAACCCTGGGCGACGGCGTGTGCTGATTTCATAGGGCTTCTTCCGCGACCCAAGCATGTAAACACTATGGCGCTGGTAATACTAGATTGTTTCTCAAGATGGGTTGAGATTGTACCAATGTGGAAGGCAACAGCGGAGGGAGTAATTCGAGCAGTAAGAGAGCGGATTATCGGCAAATTCGGCATTCCAAAAATCTTGATCACGGATAATGGAACGCAATTTACCAGCTCGAAATTTAAGCTATTCCTGGAGGGGATGGGAATAAGGCACCAATTTACTGCTGCGTACACACCGCAGCAAAATCCGACGGAAAGAGCTAACCGTAGCAGCAAGCGACTACTGGCGCAGTTCGCAGGCAAAGACCAGAAGAGCTGGGATGATCTGTTGCCAGAAATGACTTTGGCCCTCAACACCAGCGTGTGCGACGCAATGGGTTACAGCCCGACGTTCGTCGTCCAAGGGCGAGAACCAAGGTTACCGAACGCATTGTATGACGAGAATATGTTACGAACTGGCCAAGGTGCCACACCACCACAAGTAAAAGCGGCGAGAATGAAAGAGGTATTCGACCTAGTACGACGAAACCAGCAGAAGACTACCACAGAACAAGCGAGGCACTATAATCTGCGGAGAAGATCGTGGCAACCAGCCATGGGGGACAAGGTGCTGGTACGGGAGCACTACCTCTCCAAAGCTGTGGACAACTTCGCGGAAAAACTCGCATCGAAATACGGCGGACCACATCGCGTTCTAAATTTTATTTCCCCCGTGATCGTGGAACTCGACAAGGTGCACAAAGGGAAAAGAAGAACAGCGTACGTGAGTGATCTCAAACCATTTTATGAGAACAACGCCACAAGTGAAAATTCTCCCGTGTCATCGTCTGAGCTTTATTCGGGGCACAGCGTCGAATAGGTAAATTTCAGCAGTGGCTGAAGTGTGTGAACTCGGCAATTGCCAGCAGGGGAGCAGTTGCCATTGTTGGCGAGATTACTGAATACCCCCATTACAAGGTGCGTGTAAACCACCACCAGCAGCAAAATACAACTCTGATAGCAAATAAGTTAAAACAGATGTTCTATCACTCATTTATGTATCTAGTTTCGAATCCTCTCAATCCTCTCATTTTCGAAGATTGCTTTATGTATTTATTAATATTATATACAATTTGATCGTTTGCTAACATTAATAGTTTGTATTCTCTTTAAAAACCGTTTATATGCTGGTTTATATGTATGTATACTTTTTCGAACATTGCGATTGGAATTTCGCTATTTCGCAAAGCTTCGAGTGATTCGTCGTAAAACCAACGCTTGGAAAAGATACCAAATTTTAACCACGCCTTTTAATTAATAAATACATTTTAATAAAACAAATTAACGTCGTTTTCATCATATTGCCGACATAGTTTAAAATTTGCTTTTCCTGCGTAATTTTGCTGCATACAATGCTGACTAGAGCCAAAGCAAAGGAAATTCGAAATAACACAGAAGCTGTTTGCGGTGCACAATCCCAAGCTGAAAATATTGGAAGCAGTTCGGAATCCATTTGCGAGTCAGAGTACAGTTCTACAGTAAACGACATGGAACAATCGGAAAATTCATTAGAAGTGCAACAAGTTGCCATTCCATGTGACCAGATTGCATTGTTGGTTTCTAGCATAACCTCACTTCGGGAATGTGTTGCCGAATTGCGAATTCAAACTTTGCGTAGTAGGCCACAAGTCGGCGACAGCTTTGCCAACGCTGCCGCATCCGACAACGCCGCGCCGCCTATGCGTACGTCGACGCATGGACAATTCCGCCGCTAAATTGTTTCCATTGCCGTCCTTCGATGGAAATCCGGAGGATTGGCCGTTATTTTTGGCCAACTACAACGACACTACACATGAGTTTCAGTATAGCCATAGACAAAACCTAATGCGCCTGCATAAAGCTTTACAAGGCGTCGCTAAACGTGCTGTTACTTCACTTCTGATTTCTCCGGAGGACGTACCAAAAGTTAAAAACAAACAATATGAATGGAGCCAACGGGCGCCAATATATTGCCGTTTCCAACAGGGGAAGATTTTGGTGACTGGTTAAGCGAAATAGCCAGATTTGTGTCGTTACTGCCGGGTGTTTCGGACATGCCAGCTGCGCAGCCCCGCAATACTACTCGTCAAAGCAGCGGTTCTACTCGTCGCATTCTTTATAATAATGATGTACAGCCGGAGCAAAAGGTGGTTTGTTTAGAGTGTGGACAATCACATAAACTAGTGGATTGTACTAAATTCTTGTCACGCGATATTCAGTCAAGATGGAGTTTCGCTAAAAGCAACCATT
>NW_023458555.1:66231231-66232389 GCF_013731165.1 Rhagoletis pomonella | reverse complement strand
AAGATCGCACGTGATGTTCTTGATTGCATAAGGCCGCCAACAAAGCGCGAACTCTTAGGGATCGTGATGGATATATACGATCCACTCGGGTTTTTAGCTAATGTCACAGTATGTATGAAGATTCTGCTGCAGTCTTTGTGAAAGCGTCAAGTCGATGAACCAATCCCGAACCAACTCGTTGTGCAGTGGACATCATGGTGGACAAGTTTTCAAAATGTAACCAAACTTTGCATCCCAAGATGCCATTCTACAACGCTGCCAGTAGCAGACGAGGTGCAGTTACATGTGTTCGTGGAAGCCAGTTCTAGTGCATATGCAGCCGTCGCGTATCTGCGCATATGCAAAGGGGAAGACGTTGATATCGCATTTGTCGCCGCTAAATCGCGTTGTGCTCCGCTTAATGGCATGACAATTCCCCGCTTGGAACTGCAAGCCGCAGTTCTTGGCAGCCATCTTCAGAAGTCAGTTGTGGAATACCACGACTTCAATATACATCGCATCGTATTGTGGAGTGACTCAAAGACAGTATTGCTCTGGATCCGCTCGACGACTAGAGAATACAAACAATTCGTCGCTGGTAGAATCGCCGAAATCATTTCTAACACAAACCCATTACAGTGGAGATGGTTGCCTTCGTCGTTGAATGTTGCCGACGATGCCACACGAGGTCAGCCCATGACAGAATCCGATACACGAAACCGCTGGTTCAAGGGGCCTACCTTTCTGCAACTCCCAGAATCCGAGTGGCCAAAAGAAGTTACGCCACTTACGTCAACAGAATGTGCTACCGAGGAGAATAAAATCATGCTTCTCACCTCAACAACAGATGAGTATGTCATTAATTTTAAAAAATTTTCGCCTTTTTTTAAGTTACTTAGGGTAACGAGCTGGGTGTTATGATTCAACTTTAACGCAAGAAACCGTATTCGCCATTCAGGAGAGCTAAAAGCATTTGAGATCACTGACTCAGAAGTCTTCGTATGTCGCCGCGTTCAGGAAGAGGTCTTTCCTAACGAATTAGAAGAGTTGCGCTCCAAGCAAAAAGTGTCGAAGTCGAGCCCGTTATACCAACTTACGCCGTTTTTAGACATCGATGGTTTGATTAAAGTGAATGGCCGCATCGATGCAGCATATTGCCTCCCTCTATCGGCACGTCGT
>NW_023458555.1:66225102-66231131 GCF_013731165.1 Rhagoletis pomonella | reverse complement strand
AATTAGATACATAAATGAGTGATAGAACATCTGTTTTAACTTATTTGCTATCAGAGTTGTATTTTGATGCTGGTGGTGGTTTTCACTCACCTTGTAATGGGGGTATTCAGTAATCTCGCCAACATTCTACCTCCAGGTGAATCCTTATTGGGATTCACAAATATTTAAAGCGGCTAGCTTTGCGGCTGGTCTTCGCAAATCTCCTGTGCTGGTTTGAACTATAGCGGATCGGACTTGGCCATCCTTTGCGGCGAACACTTCCTTAATTCTGCCTTTGAGCCATTTACTTCTCGGGAGATTTGGTTCGCAAACTATTACCAACTGTCCTGGCTGTAGTGGTTTGACTTGTTCCCTCCATTTTGGGCGACATATTAGGGATGGCAAATACTCACTGGTCCACCTTTTCCACAAACGATCTTTCAAGGCTTGCGAAATTCTCCATTGCTCTCTGGTGCACAACTTTTCTTCTTCGAGACTTGGAGTTTGCGTTGAATTCAGGCAACCCAACAAAAAGTGGTTCGGCGTTAGCGGCTCTTGGTCGTGATGTGAGATTGGAATATCTGTAAGCGGACGGCTGTTTAAGATGTTTTCAGCTTCAATTAAAGTACTTCTGAATGTTTCCAGACGAGGTGCTTCTTCCTTTAGCACTCGCTCCAAAAGTCGTTTTACACACTGAACCAATCTTTCCGAGCATCCTCCAGCAGCCGGGTTCGCAGGGCAATTAAAGATCCACTCTATACCGCGTTCGGCACAGTCTTGTTCAATACGGTTAAAGTCAAATAGTCTCTCTTCGACGCGTAATAGTTTTTGGGCGCCAACGAAATTAGTTCCGTTATCGCTTCGCATTCGTACGGGTGTGCCACGATGGTTGATGAAGTTTCTGATGCAGATTATGAACGCATCGGTCGATAAATCCTCAGCTAACTCCAGGTGTATGGCTCTGACGGTTAAACACGTGAATAACGCAACCCAGCGTTTCTCTCTACGACGTCCAATAGTAACGAAAAATGGACCACAGTAATCGACTCCTGTGTATCTGAATGGACGAACGTAAGGCGTGAGGCGATCGACAGGCAATTGACCCATCATCGGCGCACTTGGCTTGGCTGTGATGATACATACGGAACAACGCTTTTTTACTGACGTAAGCACTGCTCGGATGTGTGGTACCCAGAACTTTTGACGAATTTGATTTATTGTGAGACAATCATTCTGATGATGAAGCTTTTTGTGCCAATATGAAACTAAGAGACTGGTTACGTGGTTGCGTTGATGCATTATGATTGGACGACGTGCCGATAGAGGGAGGCAATATGCTGCATCGATGCGGCCATTCACTTTAATCAAACCACCGATGTCTAAAAACGGCGTAAGTTGGTATAACGGGCTCGACTTCGACACTTTTTGCTTGGAGCGCAACTCTTCTAATTCGTTAGAAAAGACCTCTTCCTGAACGCGGCGACATACGAAGACTTCTGAGTCAGTGATCTCAAATGCTTTTAGCTCTCCTGAACGGCGAATACGGTTTCTTGCGTTAAAGTTGAATCGTAACACCCAGCTCGTTACCCTAAGTAACTTCAAAAAAGACGAAAATTTTGTAAAATTAATGACATACTCATCTGTTGTTGAGGTGAGAAGCAAGATTTTCTTCTCCTCGGCAGCACATTCTGTTGACGTAAGTGGCGTAACTTCTTTTGGCCACTCGGATTCTGGGAGTTGCAGAAAGGTAGGCCCCTTGAACCAGCGGTTTCGTGCACCGGATTCTGTCATGGGCTGACCTCGTGTGTCGACTGTAATGGGTTTGTGTTAGAAATGATTTCGGCGATTCTACCAGCAACGAATTGTTTGTATTCTCTAGTCGTCGAGCGGATCCAGAGCAATACTGTCTTTGAGTCACTCCACAATACGATGCGATGTATATTGAAGTCGTGGTATTCCACAACTGACTTCTGAAGACGGCTACCAAGAACTGCGGCTTGCAGTTCCAAGCGGGGAATTGTCATGCCCTTAAGAGGAGCACAACGCGATTTAGCGGCGACAAATGCGATATCAACGTCTTCCCCTTTGAATATGCGCAGATACGCGACGGCTGCATATGCACAAGAACTGGCATCCACGAACACATGTAACTGCACCTCGTCTGCTACTGGCAGCATTGTAGAATGGCATCTTGGGATGGAAAGTTTGGTTACATTTTGAAAACTTGTCCACCATGATGTCCACTGCACAATCGACTTGACGCTTCCACAAAGACTGCATCAGAATCTTCATACATACTGTGACATTAGCTAAAAACCCGAATGGATCGTATATAGCCATCACGATTCCTAAGAGTTCGCGCTTTGTTGGCGGCCTTATGCAATCAAGAACATCACGTGCGATCTTGTGAAACCTTGTGTGGAACTCGAAGCAGTCAGTGAGGGTATTCCAGTACATACCCAACACCTTGTCGACAATAGACTTTCGCTCCATGTCTACAACACTATCTGCGAAATTGTTCTCGCCATTCAGTTCGGCTTGAAGACCTTTGTCGTTTGACACAAATTTCCTTAGCGTAAAACCTGCAGCAGAGTTTATAGCAACTGCTTCCTTGGCGACTTCTTCGGCTTCTTGCGCACTTGCAAAACTGATAACTAAGTCATCAACATACATATTGTTAACGATAGCTGACGATCCACCTGGCATGTTGGATTCAAATTTCAAGGCATTAATATTTTTTATATACTCTGCGCAGCACGGTGAGCATATGGCACCAAAAATCAGCGAGACATAACGTAGGTCCGAATCGTCTTCGAGGGATCCCCATCGCGCCATAAGAACCGTTGCGAATTCTGGTCATCAGGTTTGATGGCTACCTGGGAAAACATCTCTTGCACATCTGCAGCAAGGGCTATAACTCCTTGGCGAAATTTGAAAATTATTGTAAGCAAGGATTGTGCATGCTCCGGTCCCTTGAGCAAGGCTGAGTTGAGCGAAACATTCGACGTGGCAGCGGCGGCGTCAAACACAACACGAAGTCTACCTGGTTTGTGGGGGTTGACAACCCCAAAATGTGGTAGGTACCAGGTCGAAGGAGTAGTTAGCAAAACTTCATCTGGATTCAGCAGCCTAGCGTAGCGCTTATCGACATATTTTTGAATTTCACGTTTGTAGCTATCGGCGTAATTGGCATATTTTGCCATCCGAGCTTCAAGCTTCCTCAAGCGATGGAGCGCCATATCGTAACTAGGAGGGAGCACGAGGTCATCCTTCCTCCATAAAAGACCAACCTCGTATCTGTGTCCCAGAAACTTCGTTGATTTCTCCAAGATCTCTCTTGCACGACGGTTTTCGTCCGATTCTAAAAATACATCGGTACTTCGAACGCCAAAACTCTCTACTGAAAAATACTCGTTGACCAACTTGTGCAAAGCTTGCAGAGACTGCGATTGTGATTCGCGGATGTACATGACGCGTGGTTGTCGGACTGAACTCTGAGACAGTGGGCCATAGGCTACCCACCCTAAACGATCAACTACCGTTTGAGCAACCCCCAGGTAGCTGTTGTCTATACCCAGCAAAATTACTGGCTTGGCGTTCATGTAACTTACTATTGGCAACGGTAGGAAATGATCAAAATTATTCTTATCAAACGTTTGTTGTGGCAAATTTAATGACCTTACGGTGTGAACGTTTTTAAGGTTGAATTCAGCGGAGTCACCTTTAATATTGACAGAAACCTTACGAGCACTTTCTTTATTTTTACTTTCCCCGTACCATTGTAATGTTAATGGAACATTTGGACCGCGCAGACCTAACTTGACAGCTAAATTTTCCTCAAGAAGTGTTATGGACGACCCTTCATCGAACATGGCGTAGGCAGATATACTTCCATTAGGTCCTGACAACGTAATTGGCAAAATCTTAAAAAGACTTGTCTGATCTTCAAACAAGCAATTCAGCACGCGTTCTACATTTACCGCGCCTGGCTGGAGTGTACCCTGATGCAGCGATGTGTGGTGCATACGCTTGCACCCGTTGACAGAACATACGTTACTTTGGCGGCAATTCGAAAGGCTATGCCCTTTACGTAAACACCCAAAACACCAATGGTTGCTTTTAGCGAAACTCCATCTTGACTGAATATCGCGTGACAAGAATTTAGTACAATCCACTAGTTTATGTGATTGTCCACACTCTAAACAAACCACCTTTTTCTCCGGCTGTACATCATTATTATAAAGAATGCGACGAGTAGAACCGCTGCTTTGACGAGTAGCATTGCGGGGCCGCGCAGCTGGCGTTGGCTGCGAGACGCTCGCTTGGATGTGACGTAACGACATGTCCGAAACACCCGGCAGTAACGACACAAATCTGGCTATTTCGCTTAACCAGTCACCAAAATCTTCGGTGACAGGTAATAAGATCAACGGAAATAAGGTCAATTGACTTTATTTCCCACCCGCGTACCCCGCGCGACCGGCGCGCACACCACGTCACGCTACGCCGCGGCCCCCCGGCCCCCCCTTCCCCGTCTCCCACCGTGCTGTAACGCAGGTGGATTTACTTTTTGTATACGTTGAAATAAAATTTTTATATATTTTAAACATCGAGGGCTTATATTCAATAAAATACCCTCTATCTGCACATTTTTCACAAAGATGAGATTCTAATATAAAAATCCACCCAACCTTTAACTGTTATCAGTTATATTAATTTTACCTTATATAACGACAGGTAATAAGTCCCACATGGTTTCTAAAATCACAAATTAGTTTTTGTGCAAATTGCAGATAGAGGGTATTAATGAATTGAAGCCCTCGATATTTCACCTTTTTATATTTGTAAGTTATTGGAAGCAGGGATGCCAACTTGGCTCAAACCGTGCCATTTGTCCCTATTTTACTTCAAATGGCACTTAATTTTTCAATTTGGCATAATTTATTATTTCTCTCTTTGGCACATTTTGGCACTTTTTTATCCTCAATATGGCACCTCATAACTAAGGATAGTTGGCAGCCCTGATTGGAAGATTTCTGCTATGTTTCGGGGCAACAACTTGTCTGCAGTAAAAAAGCATATAATTTGTGTTTAAAAGTGTGTGAAAACCAATTAATTAACTTATATGATCTCGGTTCCACAAATTGCTGGCGGAGACATGAATACAGTGTAAGAAAATTCTTTTTCCATAATTGTTTCCTTATAGAAAGGTTGGTTTCTTTTCCACCCTAGACATTCCGAATTCGTTCAAAATATGCTAATTTAAAACACAGAATTCTTTCAGTCTTCCTCCGGGGTTTTTGGACATGGACTGTTTCATCAATTTAATAGTGTTCGCTTTATTTTTGTGGAAACGAAAAATGTTTTGCAAGTTATGGATCATTTCTACACTCTTTCTTCAAATATTTCTCGTATTCCAGCTGGAAGTTTTTCGCATCGTGTTTTTACATATTCGTAATCTAATTTTTTTTAATAAAATCAATTGGTGGTAGTTCATGATTGTGTGTGGATTAATATCACAACACTGAGTATTTGGCAATAACCTTTTTCATCTATTAAAAAAAACACTTACGGGGCAATGTTTATTGTAAGAACAACATTTTTTTCTATGAATCGACATACTTTAAGCATTGTTGACGCTATTTCCATTTGAATGAGGAAATAGCATCATGACGTTATTTCCAAATTTTTGTTGACTTTATTTCGCTTTTGAAAAGGTAATAATATCAATTGACCTTATTACCTGTCACCAAATCTTCCACTGTTGGAAACGGCAATATATTGGCGGCTAAGGGTGGGTAACTCTGTAAATTTTGGTGTGCTGACTCAGTAACTCCACCTCACTTTAATGAGTCAGCACAGTGAGCTGGCACAAGTGTGCTATCGCACAATTGGTATGTACATCGAAATTATTGATGATGTTAGTAATCGAAATCGATGTAGAAAAGGTTATCCTTAGCTTCTCTTCGTAGCTGGCCGGCAAAATTTTAGAAAGCTGATTTCAACTGGTGAGTCCATTTGCAAAATAATTCTACAATAACTATTTTTTT
>NW_023458555.1:66220159-66225002 GCF_013731165.1 Rhagoletis pomonella | reverse complement strand
TGCAACAATTCTTTACCAAGAAATACGTTTATGAAAAAATTTTGGAAAATGGGCGTGGCACCGCCCACTTATGATCACATATATTTATATCGGTAACCGTTCTACCAAATTGTACCAAACTCGGTATTTTTATTGTGCTTGCCACATAAAAGCAAAACGTTGAAAATTATTGAAATCGGACTAAAATTACGGCCGCTTTTCATATTACGGTCAATTTCTGAAATGTTTGAAACTTTCCATATTTTGAAATTTAAGGACGCTAATTTACTCAAAATTGATACAGCCTGGCTTACCATCTAGCGGCAGCTTTCGGAAAGGTGAAAAAACATATATTTAATACTTGCGCCGGGTATATAATGTTCGGCTCCACCCGAACTTAGACTTTCTTACTTGTTATTATTATTATTATTGGAAAATGGCACGTGGCACTTCCCATACAAACCGAATTTTTCATACTGCATGGGCCTGAGCACACTAGCCTGCTCAGTCGGACTAAGCAGTCCACCACTCGAACGCACACTGGACTGGGCAGTCGGCCGAAAACAGGTTTCAGTTTTGTTCCTCTTATCCACACAAAACCGGTTTAGGCGGACTGAGCAGTCCAGTGTGCGGAGGCCCCATATCTCTGGAAATGCTCATGGTAGAGTACTGGAACTTGGCATGGAGATATATAAAATCAATCGCATACCCTTTCCGAAAAATTCGAGCTATTCATATTGGATATTTATGGAAGCGTTCATAGTAAAATTTTTGAACTTGGTACGGAAATATTTGAAATCAATCACATACTCATGGAGAAAAATTGGAGTTATTGGAAAAGCGGCGTGGCACCTCCTATACAAACCGAAATTTTCATAATAAATATCTCTGAAAGTATTCATGGTAGAGTACGTGGCACCTCTCATACAAGTCGAATTTTTCTTATTGCATATCTCTAGAATAGTTCTTGGTAGAGTACTGGAACTTGGTGTGGAGATATACGAAAACAATGGAAAGGGGCGCGTTGCACCTACCATACAAGCCGAATTTCATACTGCATATCTCTGGAAGTGTTCATGGTACAGAACTGGAACACTTCGTATGGAGATATATGAAATCAATCCCTTACTTATTTAGAAAAATTGGCTGTTTGAAAAGAGGGCGTGACAAAGTACAAACGTACTGACTTTTACTTTTCTTTGAATGTGTATATATTTAATTCTTCTGTAGGTATATTTGTGATTGAAATCCTAAATGGCTGGAGGGATTTTAGCAAAGTTTTGTGTGTGTGTTTGAGTGGGTGTCTGGATAGTTGAGTTTCACAATTTAATACGCCAGTTGGCACTGGAGTTGAGTTATTACTAAAAATTGTTTATGATCCGCTTTGGCGAATATTCAAAACATGTATTGGAAAGATAAAGGCAATCCAATTGCAAAAAAAGAGCGCTGAGGTCGAGTTGTTACTAAAAATTTACTAGTGAGAAAAGGTGCTGTGAATGTCAGACTAAATCGACCTGTTGCACTATTGAGCATATCGAACTCTCGCGTGTTACGATTGGCCCAATGGATGTGAGTTGGCAATATTATTATGCGTCAAAGCTTCATTCGGAGACACCAGGGTTGGGTTCCGCAGTGGTAAACCGCAAATCATCACCTGTCAAAATACCTTAAAAGCCAGTTTCATGAAAGCAATTTAATGAACATTTTAATTTTTTAATAGAATTTAATATGTAAGCTGATAGAAAAAAATCATTTTTCAATTAAATTGCTTTCGTGAAACTGGGTTTTGAGGTATTTCATCTCAGTCTATGTATGTATATTGTATTTCTGTTGAACAAGGATATGCATCCATTTTGAAATTCCCACTAACTATAAGATAAAGTTTCTAGGGCACATTCACTATAGCTCCGGATCATTATTGCCACTTTTCATGGACGTAACACTTTCGTTCGGTTATTTAAGGCCACTAAACCATAGTCTTAGCCGATGAATGTGCCAGTGCAAATGTGGATTGTTGGAGAAAATGTTGGACCAAAATGTTTAAATTAAAAATCTAATTTTGGACGGGACGAAGTTCGCCGGTTCTGCTAGTATATAATATATATATATTAATTTTGGGCGGGACGAAGTTCGCCGGTTCTGCTAGTATAAGTATATCTTACTAATATTATAAATGTGAAAGTTTGTATGTTTGGATGTTTGGGAAATCATCACGCGGAAACGACTGAACGGATTTGCATGACATTTGGTACGCAGATAGCTTATGGGGCACATTGTTTAATAGGCTATTTTTTTAAAGAGTTGCCACCTGTTAAAAAGTTTAATTTATTTAATATGCGGGAACGACTGAATGGATTTGCATGAAAATTTGCACACAGATAGCTTATGACCTAGATTGGAAAATAGGCTACTTTTCTTAAGAGTTACCACCTGTTAAAAAAGTTTCATTAAATTAATACGCGGAAACGACTGAATGGATTTGCATGAAATTTTGCAAGCAGATAGCTTATGACCTACAGTGGAAAATAGGCTAATTTTTTGGAAGAGTTGCCACCTGTTAAAAAAGTTTAATTAAATTAATACGCGGAAACGACTAAACGGAGTTGCATGAAATTTTGCACACAAATAGCTTATGACCTAGATTAGAAAGTAGGCTACTTTTTTAAGAGTTGCCACCTGTTAGAAATGTTTAATTTAATTAATACGCGGAAATGAGTGAACTGATTTGCATGGAAGTTTTCACACGGATAGCTTATGAGCTAGGTTGAAGAATAGGCTACATTTTTTAAGAGTTACCACCTGCTAAAAAAGTTTAATTAAATTAATACGCGGAAGTCTGAACGGATTTGCATGAAATTTTGCAAGCAGATAGCTTATGACCTACAGTGGAAAATAGGCTAATTTTTTGAAAGAGTTGCCACCTGTTAAAAAAGTTTTAATTAAATTAATACGCGGAAACGACTGAACAGATTTGCATGGCATTTCGCACAGAGATAGCTTATGACCTATGTTGGAAAATAGGCTACTATTTTAAGAGTTATCACGTATTAGGAAAGTTTAATTAAATTAATACGCGTAAATGACTGAACTGATTTGCATGAAAGTTTGCACACAGATAGCTTATGACATAGACTGGAAAATAGGCTACTTTTTTAAGAATTGCCACCTGTTTGAAAATGAAGTTTTGCTCAAAGATGGTTTATGACCTGGACTGAAAAATAGGCTACTTCCTTAACCGGGTTTCCGATCAGAACGAAATTTAGTACACTTACTACGGATTTCGGAAGGATGGTCTTAGACTGAAAGTAAGTCCGATAACTCAAGGCCCCTCCCATACAAATTGGAATTTTCATATTACATACATATCTCTGGAAGTATTTGTGGGGGAGAACTGAAACTTGGTATAGTGATATGTATGTGAAATCAATGTTGGCATTAATCGATTGATGTTTTAATTAGTTAGTTAATTCGATTAAATTCAATCTGATTACAGTTAATCATGATTAATTTTAATCCGACTAAACAGTTAATCGTAACCGCGATTAAAAAATTAATTTTTAATCATTAACTCTTAATTTGATCAAGTAGGTTTGGTGATTAATTAAGTTATGCTGGAATTTCCCAGTGCACACAAAGCAAGTTTATCCGGTATGGCTAAGTCGGGTTTCCTCATCAATCTGAGCGATTTGGTGTGCATTTTCATTAAAATATATACCAACAAACGTTTTACAAACTAGGTTTGTAAAAGTTCCCAGTTTATGTATTACTAATAACAATAATTATATTTTTTTTTATATTTTCTGCTTTTTATAAGCGTAAAACACAAAATAATTACTATAACTGGTGTTTGGTTTCAAACTCGGACAAACTAGACAAATTAATCAGATTTTATTTTTAATTGGATTAACGATTAATGTTTTAAATTAATTAAACGTAATCGCAGCCAGCGATTAACGATTAAAAAAATGTTATCATTAATCGTACAGTTGATTACGACTAATTAATTTCAATCGTCAAACGCCATTAACATTTTAATCGTTAATTTTTAATCGTTAATCAGATTAACAGTTTGCCAACACTGTGTGAAATCATGTTCATATTCACGGAGAAAAATGGACGTTTTTGGAAAAGAGGCGTAGCACCTCCCATACTGACTGAAAGTTTCATATTGCATATCTCTTCAAATGTTTGGGGTAAAACACTCACGCTTGGTATGGAAATACATATGTATGTATGTATGTGAAAGTAATACCATACTCATGGATAAAAATGAGAGTTATTGGAAAAGGTGGTGTGGCAACTCCCATGCAAATTGATTTTTCTGTGCTGCATATCTCTGGAGGTGTTTATTGCAGAGGACTGGAACTTGGCACCGAGATGTGTATACAAAATTAATTCCATACTCATGGAGAAGAATTGCGTTATTCGAAAAGGAGACATGGTACCTGCCGTACAAATTTACTGTTTTATACTGCTTATCTCTAGAGGTGTTCATGGTAGAGTACTGGGACTTGGTACTGGGGTATGTAAAATCAATTCTAAATTCATGGAAGAAGAAGGCGCGTGGCACTTCCAGTACAAATTTACTTTTTCTTGCCACATATCCCTGGAAGTGTTTGTGGAAGAATACTGGAACGTGGTATGGAGTTGTGTATACAAAATGTATCAATTGCTCATGGAAAAAATGTGAGTTATTAAAAAAGGAGGCATGTCGCCTCCCATACATACTAAAAACTTTTTAATACATATCTCTGGAAAGATAGAAAATCTCTCGAAGTATTTTAAATTTGTTATGGAGATTTATTTTATAAGTGCCATACTGACAGAATAAATTTCATTAAATGGAAAAGGGAGAGCCGGGTTT
>NW_023458555.1:66212520-66220059 GCF_013731165.1 Rhagoletis pomonella | reverse complement strand
AAAAAACTCCATGAAAATTGGAACCCTTAATATTAACATTTAAGTACTCGCCCAAGGCGTGCAAAGATTTCCCATATAAAATTCTATAGCTCAGAGGCATTTGATGAGTTTTCTTCAGAATTGAACGTTCTACAAAAGTGTCCATTGCGGTGTGACTCAAACTTCCACCAGTGGGTTAGTGTCGAGCATACTTCCTACCCGAATACTCGTGCTTGCTTACCTCTGGTATTTAGGAGCACCAAGACGCCGGCTACTCAGAAATGTTGAACTGGTTACCACCAGTGATGCGTCTGACCGTCGGACTGTTCCGGCTCTAGTTGGGGCTCCGCTTGTAGAATATGTGTATATGTAGCTGAGCTACATATGGAGTTACAAACTCCAGTAACCGCAATTAAAAGGTTTCTATTGAATTTAATATAGTACACACGCGAATACTACTTCCGCTTGTAATTGAAACAAAAGATTTGTTGAAAGCACCAAATTTAATTAATTAGAATTTATTGAACCGGTCAGGTTAAAAGGCGAGTGTCGAATGAATACCATCGTTTTTACAAAACTGACGCCTAGGCCAAGTGGAAGAAAAAATAACTGTTGAATGTTGGCAGTAGTACCAACATTATGGTAGTGCTGAATAGCGCTGCCATATCAATAGGGTTGCCATTACATCACCCTCCTTTGGAAAGATTATTGTAAGGTGATCAGGCTTTCAATAATCTATTGCTCCAAGAGGCGATGGCAAATTGACGTGGATGAATGAGATGCATACTCAAAAGATTATTTCCTTCCCCCCTTTACTCATTCGTCTATATCAATTTGTATATATTAACAGAATTGGAAAAAAAAATTTCACTTGAACTAATAACGTTATTATTTTGTCTTAATTAATTAATTATAGTAATTTAATCTGATAATTTGTATTACAAAATATACATGCGATCATTTTCTTTGTATGGAATCTTAAGTTTTTCTTATTTACAATTTGTATGGAATATACATATGTATTGTGGTAAAATTTAATATTTGTTTGGTTCGTTTCCCCCCCCCCCCCTAACTTTCAAATTTTTGCCTAGATATTCAAAAATACTACCACGAAATGCTTGCTTGATAATTTCGGCCCCCCCTAAATTTCAAGGTTTTTCCTATATATATACTGTATAACAAATTATACTCCCAACGCTAACTAAATAATTAGTAAATTGATTTGAAAAGTAGATATGTGGATCATCCGGTTCTGTATCAAGTTATTATCTCTAACTTCAAAGCACTTCCATTTTAAAAGGGTAAAAACCTGGCTGCAGTCGGCAATGAGCAAAAATTGATTGAACGGAAACTATAAATAAATTTATAGTTCAATTGTTTATTACTTTGTCTTTAGGTTTGTGTCTTTACTAAGCGGTTGGGTGAACAGCCAAGACGTTTACTTCTAAAGTGTGACAAAACAAAATCAAGTAATATATTTAGCATAAATAAATATACCAGCCTAAAAAATCTGCGTACTCAAAATGTTCAATACGCCCTCATACTTATACATACATACATATGTATGTATATCATTTAACGTTTTGTCCGGCTATTTGGTTTATTATACAGGTATGTAGAGCGAATTTAAAAAAATTCATCAGGGTTTAGTTGAGATATTCGTTTTTGGCCACTATGTTTTGTACATTTCCCAGTACTGCAAAGCTTTTGACGGCCATTCACCTGGGAGTGGCCAGAAGTGATTCGTGTGCTTACGGTTCAAATCGCAGCTAACTACGTCCGGATATTTATATCCATCAATACTCTGGGTAGCGACCGAACGCTAGTTTGGGAGCGAGGTAAAGTGGGAGGGCGTAACACCCCGCGTGCGCTGGGGATTAATCGGGATGGTGCCTCTGCCCGGCTGGTTGAAGTCCTAGGGAAAATAAAGGCTGACATCAGCTCCATCCACGAAATGCGATGGACGGGGCGAGGAAGGTAAGCGTGAGCCTTGCGACGTCTAAAGGAGTGCAATTCGGTGTTGGATTTGTGGTGGGAGAGAGACCGGCGTTCACTCTAGTGGACGAAAGTCTAGCCACAATCCGCATCAAAGCGAGATTCTTCAACATCTCATTCACATGTGCCAATGCCCCGATGGAAGAGAAGGACGAGGCATCCAAGGCTCTCTTAGCTTAGAGCGTACATATTAGCGCTGCCCCCGACACGTATAAAAATCGTGCTTGGCCATTTAAATGCCAAGGTGGACAACGAAGGGATCTTTGGTGCCAGTGTCGAAAAAATCAGCCTCCACATAGAAACGGCGGGCTGAGGATGATCCACTTCGCCGGGGCCCGAAGCTTGGCAGTATGTATTACTGGGTTCTAGCATAAAAACATCCATCAAGCTATTCTCATTTTCGTTGTTGGTGTTTCCGAAAGGGTAGGAGTGTGATGTATTGTGGAACGATTTTCCGTCGTCCCTTGTCAAATTTGGTTTGGAGACAAACCGGTTTCGGCGTTGTTCCATCTTCAGTGTCATTTTTCGTTCTCTCAAGCTACATGGATGTCTCCACATCGAAAAACGGGAAACCAAATCGAGCATGTTGTGATAGACGGAAGACATGCTTCCATGTTTTAGATGTACATACGTACACTCCGAGGGCCAAACATCGACTCGCACTACTATATTGATGCATCCAATATACGACCTAACCTCGGAGAAGCAAAAAAAGGGCCCCCAACGATGCAGGGAAAGTTCAACGTCGAAAAGCTGCAATCAAAACAGACGGCCAATGATTCGGCGCTCGACCCTCACACCTGCTGTGAGAGAGCACTCTTCAACAAACCGACTTGCGCGAGCAGTGGAACCACATTTCCCGCTAATTACTGGTACGATCACGAGTGTGAGAAAATGCTTGAAATGCTGTCCGACAGAAAAAACACCCGAAATTTTTAGCAGAGAGTTGAGCGACTTACGGAAGGTTTCAAGACTCTTGTATGAACAACCATGACGACCTAGTGACCGATGTCCAGAACGTACTCAGATTATGGAGGGAACACTTTTCGACCCTTTTGAATAGCGGAAGCACTTAGAGGTCCCAGTCGATGACGATGGAGTCGATATCCCAGCGCCTGACTATGAAGAAAAGTGCCAAAGCTGTTTGAGCTGACGGCCTGTCAGCTGAGCTATTTAATTACGATGGCAAGGAGGTAATAAGGTGCATGCCCGACGACTGGAATGCAAGTGCGCTCTGCCCAATCCACAAGAAAGGCGACCCCGCCATGCGTACCAACTACCGCGGGATCAGCCTTCTAAGCATAGGTTGCAAGGTCTTATCGAATGTATTGTCTACCATAGACCAGGTATTCACAGTACGCCGAATCTTGGAAAAGACCCGCGAGAAAATGATCCGCACTCACCACCTATTTGTCGACTTTAAAGCCGCTTTCGACAGTACTTAAAGGTATATGCCGCTATGTCTGTCATACGCCTGTGAAAAATGACGTTGAGTAATACCACCAGCTCTGCTCTGTTGCCTTTCGCCACCAGACGGGGTTTCAGACAGGGCGGCTCTCTTTCATGTGGCTTCTTTAATCTGATGTTGGAGAAGATAATAAGATCTTCAGAACTGAACCGCTTAGGAACAATTTACTACAAGAGCGTACAATTGCTGGCTTCCGAAGACACTGACATCATCGGTAAGAAAAACCGCGAAGTCTGTCCTGACTTTTCCAAGTTGGACAAGGAAGCAAAGCGAATGGGTCTGGTGGTAAACGACGACAAGACGAAGTATCTCCTGTCATCAAACAAACAATCAGCACATTCGCGCCTGGCACCCACGTCACTTTTGACAGTTATAATTTCGAGGAAGTAGAGAATTTCGTTTACTTGGAAACCAGCATTAACACCTGTAATAATGTCAGCATGGAAATCCAACGCAGAATCGCTCTTGCCAACAAGTGCTGTTTTGGACTGAGTAGGCAATTCAGGAGGAAAGTCCTCTCTCGACGTACGAAAACCACACTATAAATCACTCATCATGCCCGTGCTGGTATGTGGCGTATTAAAATACAGCGGCTCAACTGGCTTGATCATGTCGTTCGAATGGACACCGACGCCCCAGCTCTGAAAGTATTCTGGCTTCACTTGGCATTTCTAATAGGCGTCAGTTGGTCAAAATCGCTTTGGCGGTTACAGCGCCAAAAAGGAAGAAGAGGAAGAGAATAGATCTATAACCTTATCAGTCACACAGTGTTATAATCCCGACGAAATCCTTGACGGTGGTACCGGGAGGGGAACGGTACATGACGGTAGGAATTTTAGTTTGGGTTAAAGTCTCACACGGAAGGGGTTAGACTTTCGATGCTTCCTCCTCGTAAAATAAACATGCTCAGTAAAAAGTTAACAATTTAAATCGACGAATAGTTTTATATCAACTTTTGTGAACTTCTGTTTATTTGTTTTTTGTACAACATATTTACCTTTATTGGTTACAATAATTTTAAGCTATAATAAAAAAAATTTTAGTACATAAGTAAGTTATTGGTTTTGAATTTTTTATTTTTAATGCCCCCCCCCCCCCCCCCCCTAAATTTCGTTCTGGCTACGCCCATGTAAGTGTATTATATTTGTATAAGTGTAACTGACGTGGAAGATTCATATTTAGTTAAATTGGGCAATTTCGCAAAATAGAAAACTGCATGTGTAGTTGCATGTTTAAAGATTCGGAAAAAGATGTTGAGTGACGTTTTGAATTCGGTTTTTGTGAACCGTTTTAAATCTATTTTTGGTTTTATCGAAGACCGTAACATTTACACCGTCTACTTTCTGTACCGTGTAAGGACCCAGATATATATTGCTATGTTTATCTCTAGGTTCCTTTTGTATTAAAACCGTATCTTTTTCTTCAATTAGTACAGGACGTGCATTTTTATCAAATGACTACTTCGATTGGATTTTATGTTTTGGTACGAGTTCTTTTGCGAGTGCATGGGATTTTTGCAACCGATATTGTACTTCTTTTGCATAATTGTCAACGTTGTAAATTGGATCAATTTTAACTTTTTGTACTTCGTTTGGTAAAACAGCGTTTTTACAAAAAATCAGTTCAAATGGAGTAAATTTATTATCAAAACCTGTGTTTGAGGTTGTATTATGCAAAAAAGTAAAATATTTTAAATATGTATCCCAGTCGGAATATGATTCATTTAAAAATGCTCGTAAGTACTCATTAAATACTCTATGATTTCGTTCTATCAGTTTCGTGATGATGTGCTGTCGAAAAGTCATGTTTAATTTTTAAAAGTTCGGTTAATTCAGCAAAAAGTTCGTTTTTATATTCAGTCCCTAAATCAGATTTTATAAAGTGCATAATGCCATATATTAAAATGAAACTTTCAAAAATTGCTGATGCAACAGTTCTAGCACTTTTATCTGGTATTGGAACAGTAACTAGATATTTTGAGAGATCGCAAATAATGGTAACTGCGAACTTATTACCATATTTCGATTCTGGTAAAGGTCCTGTCGTATCGATAACAACAATATCAAATGGTTTATTCGGCGTTGGGGTTAGTACAAGTTTTTCTTTAACTTTTGGTTTTACTTTGTTTAAAAGACATTTTTGACAATTTTTAACATATTTTGCGACATCACGGGCCATATTTTTCCAATAATATTTTGTTCTAAGTTTCGCGTAAAATTTTTCATGCCACAGTGACCTCCTGATATTGGGTCGTCGTGATAAATGGTCATTAGTTTTAGTTTTTTGTCACTTTCAGTCACAGTCTCGACTGGATCTGTTAAAATTATTTGTAATGATTTTAAAATAATATTCCCGCGATTTTTTAATCTAGCAATTGTGAAATGACGGAAAAATTCATCGTCTTTTGGCCATTCAACTTCCTTAATTTTGTGTTTGCTGGCTTCAATTTCAAGCCTCGAAAGTAAATCATCGAAATTCATTATTTCGTTAGCAAAGACATAATTAAGTAACTCGAGTTTCTTATGTTTAATATGTGCACAAATTCGTAAATTTTTAATTTTATCATCATTTTTATCATAAGTAATTTCTGATCTAATACGCGGTATCTTTTTTGAAACGTTGTAAGAAAATTTATCATAAACGTTTAATCTCTGTGGGTTTTCGTGTTTGTTATTGTCTATGTTTTGTATTATTTTGTCATTTTCCCGTCTAGTCATTGATCTCGTCTGTACTGCAAAAATATTTTTCGTTGATTCCTTTATTTCGTTTATCGTTATACGTGAGAGTGCGTCTGCGCCAACATTTAATTTCCCTTTAATGTACTCAATAGTAAAATTGTACTCTGCTAGTTCTAACCTTATTCTTGAAAGTTTTGAAGAAGGGTCTTTCATATTGAACAGGTATACTAATGGTCTGTGGTCTGATCTTACTAAGAAATGTGTTCCATAAACGTATAGTCAAAATTGTTTAATGGCAAAATAGATTGCTAGAAGTTCTAATTCGATAGTTGATTTTTTCTGTTCTGCATTGTTAAATGATTTTGCAATAATAATATCCCAACGGTTTTTACCCTCCATTCCAGCCCATCCGCACGAGGGGCGCAGTCCGCATGACGTACGGAACCAGTATTTTCAATTTTTGCGCCGAGTCACGATAGGCAGGAGTTTGTTAAGTGTCGAGATCTAAAACTGTTCAGCTACAGAACTAACTTCATCAGCCGATTTTATGTCTTTATTTTAATGATTAATTTATTGAGAGAGGACAGTATCGATTTTTTAATGCTGAAAAGCGGATCTGATATATCAAACGTGCTGGAATGAGAGTTAAAATCCTGGCATAAGCAACGGAGTGGGTCGTGCAATTCAAAATTAGTTTTACAAGCTTTCAGAAATAGGGGGCAAAAGTGTCTTGATACCCGCTAGGGAACATTAAGGCTAACTTCGCCAAGAAGAAGCGGACTTGAAATTGAGCCTGTTAGTAATTTAACTATAAAAATTGTACCAAGCATTTGCCTGCGGCTGGAAAGTGCAGGAAGATTAATAAGTTTTAATCGGCTCGTATAAGGTGGAAGGTTATATTAAGAATCCCAACGAAAATTTCTTAAAGCAAAAAGTAGGAATTGTTTTCGAATTGATTCTATCTTGTCTGAGTAAATTTGATACCTTGGATTCCAATTGGCCTAACTACTGTTATAAACAGGGTTTTAGTGATATAAGGGTCACAAAACTCTTTTGACCATCGTTTCACAAAAGCAAGTACACCTTTAGCCTTGTTGACTTTCACATTAATATGAAGATTAAAATTAAGCTTAGGATCCATTGTGATACCAAGGTCCACAAAATTGTATACCTGTTCCAGGTTATGGTTATCTATTGTATAAGAAGCGGGATGAACAGCTCTTCGCGAGAAGCTCATTACTTTACATTTCTTAAGATTTAGAGGCATAAGATTTACTTGACACCAGTAAGCCATGCTGTCTAAGTCTGATTGTAGCAAAGACCTTTCTTTAATTGAAACGTACGATTTATAAAGCTTTACATCATCTGCATACATTGAAATTTTGGAAAATTGTATATTTGTAGAAATATCGTTTATAA
>NW_023458555.1:66207409-66212420 GCF_013731165.1 Rhagoletis pomonella | reverse complement strand
TAAAAAGCAAGAACAGAACCGGGCCTAGGTGGCTACCTTGAGGGACTCCTGAAGTAACATCAATGACGTCAGAGATAGTATTTTTAAACATTACCCTTTGTGATCTATCATAGAGGTATGAAGAGATCCAACGTAGAAAATTAGGTGGAAGACCAAGAAGATCAAGTTTGTAGATGAGCAACGAGTGGCACACTTTGTCAAATGCTTTACTGAAGTCAGTATATATAACATCAACAGTGTTGCTTTCACTAAATGCTTTTGAGATATAGGATGTTAATTCAAGTAAATTTGTAGAAGTTGATTTGCCCTTGCAAAATCCATGTTGACTATATGAAATGCTAGAAGAGATAGAATGCGTCAACTGATTTGTTATAATTGCTTCAAATAATTTAGGAATTGCAGAAAGCTTAGCTATTCCCCGGTAGTTCTCCACTGAAGATCTGCTACCGCTTTTATGTAAGTTATGAACGATTCCTTCAATATAGTTGGAAAAACGCCCTCTTTAAGAGATAAATTAAATATCGCTGTTAACGGCTCATAGAGATAATCAGAACAATTTATAAGAATACAAGTAGGGATCTGGTCAGGACCATAACTGAAGGACTGCTTTAAGGATTTCAGATAAACTACTACATCATCGGGAGATATTACTGGGATATTTATTGAGTTCATTGGGCATAGTTTAAAAGGATAGTCAATGTTAGCATGCGAGTTAATGGAATAATTGGATTTAAAAAACTGAGCGAACATGTTAGAAATTGTTTGATTATCACTAGAGACGGTATTTTGATACCTCATGGCGGAAGGAAACCCACGTACATTTCGTTGGAGGCAAAACATATTGGTAAATCGCAACCTTGCTGTTCTTGGCTAAGTATAGCGCCATACCCTTTCTTTGAAGCATCAACTGTAATAATAAATTGCAATGTAAAGTCTGGATATTGTAGCAATTTCGGTGACATTAAGGCTGATCGCAACGCTTGAAAAGCTTCATCACATTTCTCATCCCAAACAAATTCTCTACTCTTTTCCTACTTAATTTGCTGAAAGGTGCTGCCAGAGTTGCAAAATTGGGGATAAACCTTCGGTAATAGTTTGCAAATGCGACAAAACGTCGTACTGCATCTTTGTTAGTAGGTTTAGTATACTTTTTAATTGCAAATATTTTTGAATCGTCTGACAGCAGACATTTTTCTGAGCATTTGTGCCCTAAAACGTTACTTCGGGCCTGAGAAAATTGCATTGTTTTGGATTTAGTTTTAAATTGAATTTCCGACAAGTTTCGAAAATTTTCGCTAAATTTTTAATGTGATGTGTTTCGCTACAGCCTATGACAATAATGTCATCTACATATAAAAATGCTACGTTCGGTGGAATACCAGAAAAAGCTATACTCATCATTCGCGAGAATGAGTTGGGTGCTATACTTAAACCGAATGGCAATACTTTCCATCGATATGCTCCACGGTCTGTGCTAAAAGAAGTTATATCACGTGAATCTTCATGCAAGGGGATTTGGTGAAATCCAGAAAAAAGATCTAAAGTAGAAAAATATTTAGCTCTGCCAAGATTGTCCAAAATATCGTCAACTCGTGCGAGAGGGAACTTATCCGCAATAAGTTTTTTGTTGACTGCGCGGAAATCAACGCACATACGATATGCTTGTTGACCATTAGTAGACTTTTTAGGAACCAAAATTAGAGGACTATTGTAATTGGAATAACTTCCTTCAATTAAATCGTTATCTAGTAATTTGTTAACTTGGCGAGTTATTTCTTCACGTTGGGAATATGGCAGACGATAATTTTTTACATATACCGGGTCAGTGTCAGTCAACCTAAGTTTCTGTTCATAAAAATTGTTTAATGTCATTTTGTCGTTGTCAAGAGCGAAAATGTCGGAATATTTTATGCAAAGGTCAAGTAAATTGCTGTTAGCTTCTGTAGGGATTTGGTTTTTCAAAATATTTGTTAATTCGTTCGTTCGGGAGTCTTCAGTCTTGGTCTTATTAATTGATAAACGTAATAGTCAGAAAGTTTTTCAGTGCGAATATTTCCATTCTTTACATATTTTACTTCATCCGTGGTATTTATAATTTTAATGATTGGGTTACTGCTATTAACTATGCATCTTGCTGTGAATACACCGTGTTCAACTTCTTGAGCTTCTACAAAAAGTGGATCTGGCGAATTGCCAAAATTGAAAATTCGATAAACTTCGCATCTGGGTGGTATGATACATGTGTCGCTTTCGGTTCCGTGTAGGATTGGTATCGGGACTTTTTTATTGCCTACCCAAAAGGAAATACAATTGCTTGCATAGCTAATAACGCATTTGTTAATTTTTAGAAAATCTTTACCCAATATACCGTCAGATGGTATGTTAAAGTCATCGTTTACTACATGTAAGGTATGTTTAATGTAAAAATCAGTAAAAGTTAAGTTTATGGTAATCGTACCTAAAGTAGAAACTGTGTCAGAAGTGACACCGGTAATATATATAATGCTAGAAATTTTTATTAAGGAAATGTCGGCTTGCGTGTCGACTAAAAACATACAAAATTTATTTGACCCATAAATTTTCAATTCGATAAAGTCGGAATAGTTCAAATTTAAGCAATAAATGCCTTTTGTGGCAAAAAAATCATTTACTTGTCCAATTCTTCCGCCCCCAGTATTCGCGCCTGAGGGGCGTTGGCGTTTAAAGCACGCACATTAGCGTTATTTCTAACATTTGGACGTCTATTGTTATTATTGTAGTTACTTCGATTTCTGTTTTCCTACATAGCGCTTCTTTAATCTCGCTAATTGAATTTATTTGCGGTGGTAGAGATTCGCGAGCTTTACCCTCGAGTTTCGATTTAACAAATGCAATGAAAGTTGGAGTTAGTGTTTCGTCAGATAATTCTTCTACTAAATTTATTTTGCGATAAAGGAAGCATGTGAAAGCGGGTCACCGCTATAGTTTTCTTTTATTATTGAGGGGCACAAACTTAAGAAAGATCTTTTTGCTCGGAAGTTGCCATTGCAATGTCGTCAATGCTCGAAAATGAATTTATATTATGTAAACTTTCAAATCCTAAAAGATTTTCACGTATAGACAAGGAACTGCTTCTGTTAACTACGCCAGTCGAAGTGGCGTCGGAAAATTCTTCAAACTCTGCTACTGTGTAACAACCGTCTTCTTCAATTAACTCAGAGAAATTCTTTGGTATTCATATATTACAATTAACTTTCTCAAAACATTTAAGAAGTTGTTCTCTACACCGTAAAAATTTTCTTCTACCGGCTTATCTCGCTGCTTGAAATGTAAGTTCACTTGTATTAATATATTATAATACGCTTCCACTAAAGACCTTTTATATTCATTTAGTTGTTCTTGTTTTGCTGTTAGAGGGCGATTTTGTAAAACCCGTCTACAAACTTTTGAAAAATTATTACGCAAATCTTTGAACACTGCGTCAAAATCTGACATTTGGCAACCCCGCGAAGCAAAAGAAAAATTCTATATTGTTATATAATTGTCAAAAAAATAAATTATGCAAGTTCTAGTTCACTAGAAACATGCGGACGAAAAAAAAAATTCGAAAAAATACTAGTATAAGCGTAAAGTTTTATAATTTGAAAAATACTTATGTCTTTTTTCTCAAACAGTCATCGGCAAGCTGAAAGTTTCATGCAAAAAAGGATTTTCATGCAGTGGGAATATCGGGTATTTTCGTGCAGTTCATATGCGAAGCAAAAGAATTTAATTTCATTTAAAAAAAATTTTAATGGTCGTATTAAAGAAGGGTAGGATTTGTAACACCGCTATGTTTGTAACACATGTATATGGTAAAATCTTAAATTTACACACTCTGACTTAAATCTAGTAATATGAAAATTTAATTATAAAAAAAATTATTTTTGATAGCAAGTAACCGAGTGAGATAAAAAAAATTTTTTATCAGCATTGGAATTGTAAGAATGCGAATATCAATATTTTCAAAAAAATGTATGTATGAATGTTTTGTAGCAAAAGTTTATGCTTGAGTAGCGTTATGTTATGTACTAATAAAAAATTTTTTTTTGTGTGAAAAATTTTGATCACTTATATACTACGAAAAATTAAAAGAAAATTCACTGAATCACTCACGTCAACTTACATACTAATATGGAAAATTATTGAATCACTTATATCTAATGTGAAAAAGTTAAACCGCTTATATATGTATGAAAATGCATTAAATCGATTATATATGTATATGATATGAAAATGGATTGAATTGCTTATATATCTAGGAATTTTGCAATATTTTAATTATTAAATTGTATTTTAAAGAAAAACGCATTAGAAAAATGCAACAAAGTCTTGAGCTGAGGTTAGCACATACCTAGGTGGATACTTATAAAAATTGTTCAAATCTTACATTTAGAAATCAAGTTTTAAGAAAATTTAAGATTTTAATTTAATTAATTTTTGTTTTGAAAAGAAAATTCACATTTTAAATTCGCATTTGAATTCACAAAAATTTTTTATTTTTTTTGTTAAAGTGCACTGAGTGCATATAATGAGGTATAATGAGAATATATATGTTGAAAATATATGTAAGTATATAAACTTAATCTACGCTGGCTTACTACGCTAGTACTGACTGTACCCGCTTTTCGCCGCAATCCCACGCCGCTGTCTCTAAATGTTGGTTGTTGTTTTGTAAATGTTTTTTCCCTCGCTGCAGTCCCGTAAAAATTTTTATTTAAAGTTGATTTAGTGTTTTATTTAAAGTTGATTATGTATTTAGATTAAAGTTGATTAAATACTCCAATATAGCGTGAGTATGCCGCTATGCGAATGATCGCGTGGGGTTACTGCAAAAGTTTTCAGGGTACCTCTGTTCGGCTGGTGGTATGCCTAACGCGACCGCCGCATGCCCAGTTACAGTCGAAAAGTACTGTTTCACGTGCGTATCGGGCTTTGTATATACGCGCGTGTGTATGTAAAAAGTACCGCTTAATGTTGCGATGGCGTTATA
>NW_023458555.1:66204498-66207399 GCF_013731165.1 Rhagoletis pomonella | reverse complement strand
TTGAACTAAAGGAATTAGGTAATTAAAATAGATAGCTATCACCATAAGGGAGCCATACGAAAGAGGTTTAAGCAGGTTTTAGCTTAAAAATATAACGAATAGGTTTGCCACCTGTTTGTAAAGTCGAATTTAGTTAAACTAAATAATAATTACGTCAAAACATAGGACTACGCCATCGTATTTGTTGTTTAATTACAAATACATACATTGTCAATCAGCGATTTGTTCTGATTACATTCCTTTTAAATTACTGTACTCTTAAATTAACTGAGGAATGTTTTTACTCTCCCCTTATTTCTTGCTAAATATGTCAAATTTTTTCATTTGTCTGATACTCATATTGATATACATATTTCAATTACCTTATTCCCTTAATTAAAGTGAATTTGATTTTTTAAACATGTGGCAACCCTCCAACGTGCCATTTAGAGGTAAAGTATTTTCAAAACTAGTTCAATTGATACCCATATTGTCATATCTAACTCATTTAACTTATTAAATAATTTTAACAAAATTTGTAACAGGTGGCAACCCTTTTCAAAAAAGCCTTATTGCACAGCTGCAGGTGATTTGGCACCTCATTTTTGAAAATAGAACGAACTATATGTACATACCTATGTAAAAGCCACAAGAACCCAAATTTTCAACTTCAAACTGCATTTAAAGTGAAAGTATGAAAGCTATCCAAAAACCAATTGCATTTTTGAATTTTTTTGAATATTACTAAGAAGCGAATTTTCATTTAAATCCGTCCATAATTCTATTTTTGCCCACATTTTATATGGAAGGGAAGCACTGTGCGTCGCACCTTCCATTCAAACGGAGTTTTTAATACTGCATATCTCTGCAAGTGTTCATAGTAGAGTACTCGAACATGGTATGGAGATATATGAAAACACTCGCATACTCATGGAAAACAATTATGGTTATTGGAAAAGGGGGCGTGGCACCTCCCATACAAACCGAATTTTTCATACTGCATATCTCTGGGAGTGTTCAGGGTGGAGTACTCGAACATGGTATGGGGATACATATATGAAAACAGTCGCATACTCATGGAAAAAAAATATGGTTACTGGAAAAGTGGGAGTGGCGCCTCTCATACTGCATATCTCTGGAAGTCGCATACTTTGTGTATATATGGTAGGTATGAGAATCGGATGTAAAGTACATTTCATACCGCTAGGAGCAGGCGGCGTGGCACCTCCCATACAAACCGAATTTTTCATACTGCATATCTCTGGAAGTGTTCATGGTAGAGTACTCGAGCATGGTATGGAGATATGTATACGAAAACAGTCGCATACTCATGGAGAAAAATTGTTGTTATTGGAAAAGGGGGCGTGGCACTTCCCATACAACCCGAATTTTTCATACTGCATATCTCTGGAAGTGTTCATGGTAGAGTACTCGAGCATGGTATGGTGATATATGAAAACAGTCGCATACTCATGGAGAAAAATTGTGGCTATTGGAAAACGGGGCGTGGCGCCGCCCATACAAACCGAATTTTTCATACTGAATATCTCTGGAAGTGTTCATGGTAGAGTACTCGAACATGGTATGGAGATATATGAAAACAGTCGCATACTCATGGAGAAAAATTATGGTTATTAGAAAAGGGAGCGTGGCACCTTCCATACAAACCGAATTTTTCATACTGCATATCTCTGGAAATGTTCATGGTAGAGTACTCGAACATGGTATGGAGATATATGAAAACATTCGCATACTCATGGAGAAAAATTGTGGTTATTGGAAAAGGAGGCGTGGCACCTCCCATACAAACCGAATTTTTCATACTGCATATCTCTGGAAATGTTCATGGTAGAGTACTCGAACATGGTATGGAGATATATGAAAACAGTCGCATACTCATGGAGAAAAATTATGGTTATTGGAAAAGGGGGCGTGGCACCTTCCATACAAACCGAATTTTTCATACTGCATATCTCTGGAAATGTTCATGGTAGAGTACTCGAACATGGTATGGAGATATATGAAAACAGTCGCATTCTCATGGAGAAAAATTGTTGTTATCGGAAAGGGGAGCGTGGCGCCTCCCATACAAACCGAATTTTTAATACTGCATAGCTCTGGAAGTGTTCATGGTAGAGTACTCGAACATGGTGTGGAGATATATGAAACAGTCGCATACTCATGGAAAACAATTATGGTTATTGGAAAAGGTGTCGTGGCACCTTCCATACAAACCGAATTTTTCATACTGCATATCTCTGGAAGTGACCCGATCTTCGCTATATTCACTTCAAAGTATTCTTTTGAGTGCAAAATTTCATGTTTTTAGCTACTTAAATGGAGGAGTTATAACGAAAAATCTTGATATCTGAACAATCAGGTGTATGGTAGCTATATGTTATAGTGGCCCGATTCTTCCAGTTCCGACAAATCATTAATACATTATAAAAATACACCCACCTACCAAATTTCATTCGGATATCTCGAAACATGAGAGACTAGATTGCATACAAACAGATAGACGGACAGACGGACATGGCTAAATCGACTCGGCTCGACGTTCTGATCATTTAAGGATACATTTTAATTGGTCTATCTCATCTTATTCTGGTACTTACAAACATCGGCCAAAGTTACAATACCATTTCATGATCATGAAAGGTATAAAAATTGTGGATATTGGAAAAAGGGGAGTGGCACCTCCCATACAAACCGAATTTTTCACACTGCATATCTCTGGAAGTGTTCATGGTAGATTACTGGAACTTGGTATTCATATATAAAATGGATCGCTTAGTCATGAATTGCGTCTATTGGAAAAAGGGGCGTAGCACTTTCCATACAAACGGAATTTTTCATACTGCATGTCTCCGGAAATGTTCATGGTAGAGTACTCGAACATGGTATGGAGATATATGAAAT
>NW_023458555.1:66203321-66204398 GCF_013731165.1 Rhagoletis pomonella | reverse complement strand
CGAAAATAACCGCGATGGCACCGTAACTTTCACATCTGACCCGTTCGCCACCATTTGGGTCATTTTATACCCTCTGGCCTGACTAACTGGCTCAATCGATATCTGTAAGTATATAATGTACTTACATACCTAGGTACTTGTGTATATGGGAAACTAAAAGGAAAAACCGCTTTTACCCATACACCTTTAACTTTCGTTTTACTGAGCACTCCGAACTTTCTCTGAGTACCATATCATTAACGTTTGACCAACTGTGTTCGATCAAACATCCATGACCGCCTACAGGCACATTTGGTCAACCTAGATGTTTGATCACACTACCTATGCACGTATGTTCGATCCACATACCCACATACATATACACTCCGCTAACATAAATGTACGATTTACTTATGTTTGGTCCACTTCTTCCACACATACATGCACATACAGAAGTATCTGGCAAACAGCTGGCGCTACAGGCTCGGACCCGCCGATGGTGCCTGCATCATGGAGCGTATCCGTAAGAAGATTTCTAACGCGGCTGGTTGCAAGGTTTTATTTCCGCCTAACGTGTGGCCTCGACCCACGACTACAGCCGGGCTTCTATCGCGTTTCTTATCAATCTGGTTCGTTCATGTTGGGCTTTGGGTGAGCACACACATATATCTATAACTAAAGACAGTATCACTGGGCTACTGTAAATCTACATGCATACGTAATTCTTAATTCTATATCACAGAGCGGTCTAGGTCAATAAATTTATCCAAAATATCACAGATGGAAATATGTATATCTATAGGAATTAAAAAAAAATATCACAGTAAATCGAATAAATGAATATATAAATAATTACAACGTATGATCAAGATAAGAAACTGAATAAATTTAAAAATAATACCATTAATAAATAATCAAATAAATAAATAAATACATAAATAATTAAAATATCACAGAGATTATAGATTCGTAGTCAAGTAGTAGGTAAATAAATAAATAAATAATCACACAAATATAGTCAAGTATAAAAATAAATAAAAATATAAAAATAAATAAATAAATAACATAGAAACATAAAACATCTAGCCGCACGATAAA
>NW_023458555.1:66201614-66203221 GCF_013731165.1 Rhagoletis pomonella | reverse complement strand
CCAGAACAAAAAGAGATAGACCCATGAAAATGTATACTTATATGATCAGAACGTCGAGCTGAGTTGATTTAGCCATGTCCGTCTGTCCGTCTGTCCGTCTTTCTGTCTGTTTGTATGCAATCTAGTCTCTCAGTTTTCGAGATATCCGGATCAAATTTGGTAGGTGGGTGTATTTTTATAATGTATTAATCATTTGTCGGAACCGGAAGAATCGGACCACTATAACATATAGCTCCCATACAACTGATTGTTCAGATATGAGATTTTTCATTATAACTTCTCCATTTATGCAGCTACGAACATGAAATTTTGCAATACTTGCACCCATTATCAACAGAATACTTACAGTGAAAATTACAAAGATCGGGTCACTATAACCTATAGCTCCAATACAACTGATTGTTCAGATATAAAATTTTGCGTTATAACTCCTCCATTTATATAGCTAGGAACATGAAATTAAGCACTGTTTTCAATAATTATCAACAGAAAACTTACAGTGAAAATTAAAAAGATCGGGTAACTATAACCTATAGCTCACATACAACTGATTGTTCAGATATGAGATTTTTCGTTATAATTCATCCATTTCTGTAGCTAGGACCATGAAATTTCGCGCTGTTTTCACTCATTATCAACAGAAGACTTACAGTGAAAATAAGAAGGATCGGATGACTACAACATATATCTTCCATACATCTGATTGTTCAGATATGAGATTTTTCGTTATAACTTCTCCATTTATGCAGCTACGAACATGAAATTTTGCAGTACTTGCACCCATTATCAACAGAATACTTACTGATTGTTCAGATATAAAATTTTTCGTTATAACTCCTCCATTTATATAGCTAGGAACATGAAATTTCGCGCTGTTTTCACTCATTATCAACAGAAGACTTACAGCGAAAATAACAAAGATCGGGTCACTATAACCTGCAGACCCCATACAACTGATTGTTCAGATATGAGGTCTTTTATCATAACTCCTCCATTTATGCAGCTAGGAACATGAAACTTCGCACCATTTTCACTCATTATCAACAGAATACTTACAGTGAAAATAAGAAGGATCGGATGACTACAACATATATCTTCCATACATCTGATTGTTCAGATATGGGATTTTACTGTAAAACTTCTTTATTTGAACAGCTAAAACCGATAAATTTCGTAAGATATTTTATAAATAATAATACAAAGTCTACTGAGAAAATCATCAAAATCTATGCTGTATAAGCTTTATCTCCTATAGCACTGATTGTTCAGATACCAGTTTTTGCCATATATCTCCTTTATGTAGGAAACTTAACCCAATAAATTGTGTTACCGGTTTACATACCGATCACATAGCAGTGAAAATCACTTAGATTGGTGCCATATAAAGTATATCTTCCATACCTCTGATTGTTTAGATGCGATTTTTTATATAAGTATGTAACTCCTCTATCGATGTATGCAGATGTATTCAAAAGCAGTAATCTGTCAAAGTAAAATTTGCAGATGTTCATGAAAGGTATGAAGCCTTCGGCATAGCCGAAGACAGCGCTGCTCTTACTTGTTTCTTAAAAAGTAGGCCATATTTTACAAAATTGCTTATAATAAAA
>NW_023458555.1:66193225-66201514 GCF_013731165.1 Rhagoletis pomonella | reverse complement strand
GGCTGCCAGTTCGAAAATGCCCTATCTCAGAAACATCAACAACATATTTTGTTGAAAAACATCCTATCACAGAATTTGGTTAAGGAACGCCCTGTCTCAGCTTCCGATTCAAAAACGCCCTATCTCAGCACATTTTCAATATATTTTCGTTTGAGATAGGGCATTTTTGAACCGTTTTCTTAGATTGGGCATTCTTCATCCAAATTTAGAGATAGGGTGATTTTCAAGAAAGTTCTGAAATAGGCGTTCTTCAATGAAATTCTGAAGTAGGGCGTTATTGAAAAGTTTTCTGAGATATGGCGTTTTCGAACTGGCAGCCGGGCTAGGTCGATCTTCCACTCAGCTATCGATATGAGCTAGATGAGCGTCATCCGTCTGAGTACCCTGCACAAAAGCTGGTATCTACATATGGTGTTTATGACTTTGTGCGCTTCATCAGAGCTACGAAGTGGTTCCACTACTAGGGTAAGAGGAGGGACATATGGAGTCTCTTCTACGGCATCACAACGGGCCCTTGGTGGCCTAAGTGTGCCCTTTTCCTGAGGGATTAGGGCAGCCGAGTTAACCTAACCTAACCTAACGTACATATGGAGAATGAGAGATTAGCGCATACACATTATGTTAGTGTTTGGCCGAGCTTCTCCTCCGAATTGTGGCGTGCACCTTGATATTGTCACACAAATGGGAGAGACCTACAGTTTTACGCCGACTCCGAACGGCGATTGTATTTTTATGAGAAGTGGTTTTTCATGGCCGAAATTCACTCGGAGGTTTGCCATTGTTAAGAAAACCCCCTTTTTTCTGCATTTTTTGCGATGTTGCTTTGGCTAGGGCTTGAACCCAGGGCCTGCGGAGTGGAAGCGCGCACTGCTTACCACTACACCACAGCGGCCACGTTCTGAACTTAGTGGCTCAATAAAAAAAAAGAAACTTTATCAGTTTTTTAAGCAAAACTGCATTGCCAGCAAACAGCTGAGGAAAGCGACAAATGATTAAACAAAACCTATCCAGGACGCCCCAACAGAAAGGTTATTAACCCTGAAACCACCTATGGGGCTGTATTCTTAAATCACAACAGTGGCTGAGAACAATCCACAATTACTTCGCCTCATGGAAAACTCTACCAAGGAGGTTTCGGGAGATAAATATTGCACATCCCCCTTGTTTCCTGTATGATAACAAAGTTAAAGTATTGTCACCCTCTCAATCACTCGCCAAGCCAATGCAGCACCAATCTTTAAAAGAAATCAATAAAAGGATCGGTTCACTGGAAATGGAAATTTTATATACTTATCTATGTACTTAATTTTGTTGATATCATTCTAATTTGGTTTTCGAACAACAGGTGACCCCATGCGCAAGGCGAATTTATACAAGATGGTGTTACTGGCGAATTTAGATTTTCGCCGCGGTGCTTCCTAATGTCAAAATGATGTGTTTGTTGTAATATGAATTCGCCTTGTTTACAACAAAAACATCATTTTGACATTAGGAGCAGTGTTGCCGTTTTGTTTACTTTTAACCAATTTTGGTTATTTTTTTCTTGCCTGTGATGTTGTTAAGATCTGCCCAATTTTGGTTATTTTTAACATTTACTATAGTTTCTAATTTTTGTGTACATACAATAATTAAATCTTTGAAAAATAGTATAAACAAATACGTTTATTCTGCTCAATATGGTTATTTAACTAAAGTTAATACTACTAAAATGGCAACTCAAGATTCGACTTATTCCGATAATAATCATGTGTTTACATATGCAAAAGAACATGTAAAAGTTCGAGGGTGCAACTACTATCGGTTCGTGTCTTTAATAAATCGCGGTGAATTAATCGCAAAGTTTTTGAAACGGCCAGAAAGTTACACCATTTCTACGTTCTTTGCACACACCTACATAATATGTACCTGAAATGACATTTGAATAATAAGAGAGTCATTAAGAAGCCGCGAAAAATTATTAGAATCCCGCGCAAAATTGGTGTTTCAAGTTAATTTATACGGGCTCAATTCTATGGATTAGTGAGAAAAAATACACAATTTTGGTTTTATTTTGCATAACATGTATTCCCAAAAAACTTTTAAATTATGTTCGTTATAACACATAGGCCAGCTACACCTGGCGAGGTTGAGGAGAGTAGCAGCAGCAGGGGCAGCCCCAGCAGTGAAACCAAGTGAGAATATTTGGAATCATTGTATTAATATTACTTACATATGTATGTATTTGTTTTATAATATACAGAATACATAATATACATGGTCGGCTAAAGACTATTTCAAATGAATACATACTCAGATAGTACATATATAAATACCTCGTATATGCGGAATCCAATACCAAGTCATGTATGTACAATAAAAAAGGGATTTGGTAATTATTATTATTACTGCTTACTTCATTACTTTAAGTTAACATTAATAATAATAATCGTATAGCAAGTAGGTTCAAAGGAAATACCATTCCACAGTTTTGAAAAAATCGGTTTTTCGCGCTTTTGTAAAATTTATTTACCATCGTATACGCGGCACTGCGTTTGGCGTATGCGAGGTACTTCGCGCTGAGCGACGATATAGTTTAATACAGTCCAATTTTTAATTGTTTAATCTTAATTATAAAATATTTACAATGTGGTGGTTCACGCTGATTAGGTATTTCATTGATTCTTACAAATAAGTTGGAAACTGTGTACATATGTACTTATTTAGAAACGTCATTTAGAGTCTGGTAATGTTTACGAAGATATTAACATACATATGCACCTAATACGGGAAGCCTTATTTTCTAAAATATGTATTTATATATATATATACTTATATATGAGTGTATTTCTTTTATTTTCAGCCTTAAAAGGATTTACTTTTCAAAAATGCAAATAAAAATTGATTTTCTTTGGTTTGTAAACGTACTATATAAAAGAATTTGTGATGACCTGAGTTGTTAATCTAATAAAAAAAATTGGTTATTATACCTTTCATGAGCATGAAATGGTATTATAACTTTGGTCCGATGTTTGTAAGTACCAGAACAAAAAGAGATAGACCCATTAAAATGTATACTTATATGATCAGAACGTCGAGCTGAGTTGATTTAGCCATGTCCGTCTGTCCGTCTGTCCGTCTGTTTGTATGCAATCTAGTCTCTCAGTTTTCGAGATATCCGTATCAAATTTGGTAGGTGGGTGTATTTTTGTAATGTATTAATCATTTGTCGGAACCGGCAGAATCGGACAACTATAACATATTGCTCCCATACAACTGATTGTTCAGATATGAGATTTTTCGTTATAACTTCTCCATTTATGCAGCTACGAACATGAAATTTTGCAGTACTTGCACCCATTATCAACAGAATACTTACAGTGAAAATTACAAAGATCGGGTCACTATAACCTATAGCTCCCATACAACTGATTGTTCAGATATAAAATTTTTCGTTATAACTCCTCCATTTATATAGCTAGGAACATGAAATTCCGCACTATTTTCAATAATTATCAACAGAAAACTTACAGTGAAAATTAAAAAGATCGGGTAACTATAACCTATAGCACCCATACAACTGATTGTTCAGATATGAGATTTTTCGTTATAATTCATCCATTTATGTAGCTAGGACCATGAAATTTCGCGCTGTTTTCACTCATTATCAACAGAAGACTTACAGCGAAAATAACAAAGATCGGGTCACTATAACCTGCAGACCCCATACAACTGATTGTTCAGATATGAGGTCTTTTATCATAACTCCTCCATTTATGCAGCTAGGAACATGAAACTTCGCACCATTTTCACTCATTATCAACAGAATACTTACAGTGAAAATAACAAGGATCGGATGACTACAACATATATCTTCCATACATCTGATTGTTCAGATATGGGATTTTACTGTAAAACTTCTTTATTTGAACAGCTAAAACCGATAAATTTCGTAAGATATTTTATAAATAATAATACAAAGTCTACTGAGAAAATCATCAAAATCTATGCTGTATAAGCTTTATCTCCTATAGCACTGATTGTTCAGATACCAGTTTTTGCCATATATCTCCTTTATGTAGGAAACTTAACCCAATAAATTGTGTTACCGGTTTACATACCGATCACATAGCAGTGAAAATCACTTAGATTGGTGCCATATAAAGTATATCTTCCATACCTCTGATTGTTTAGATGCGATTTTTTATATAAGTATGTAACTCCTCTATCAATGTATGCACATGTATTCAAAAGCAGTAATCTGTCAAAGTAAAATTTGCAGATGTTCATGAAAGGTATGAAGCCTTCGGCATAGCCGAAGACAGCGCTGCTCTTACTTGTTTTTCCTTACATTTGGTAACTTTTTCGTCAAATCTTGGTTAGAAAGTTCTTTGAGCGGCGGCAACACTGATTAGGAGGTACCGCGGCGAAAATCTAAATTCGCCAGTAACACCACCTTTTATAAATACGTCTTGCCAATGTGTTTAGCTACCATAGCAGGCGAGAGCTCCACAGTAGAGGCCGTACGTTTAGCAGGCACATCTGGACACCCTGGATTGTTAAAAAAAGCGCAATTTCTTAAAAAAATCTTCAAATTTTTTTTTATAAAATTCATGAAATCGACTTAACAAATATTTTATTTTAACAATGACATCTTGTTATAGTATACTTTTTAAAACCAAAAATTAACACTTTTGCAATTGGACTGCGCAAGAGAGTGACCACTTTGTGAGTAATTCCTCAAAACGTGAAGAATTTCGGGTGCGCTTGAGTATTTTTTGAGGATTTTTATTTTTAGGAATTTTCGAGGAATTTTCCCTCGATAAATTTGCAGATAACAAATGCAACCATGTTTTACACAACATAGTTGTTAAATCGCCCAGTAAATTTATGAACAATAAACTTTACGAAGTTTTATAAAGAGCCATACACCACACAATCGGCTTGTCAAACTTCCTACAAACCTACTTTTCCCATTTCGCCATACACCATGCAAACATGACTCGTTCAACCAAAAACTTTTGATTTTTTCCGGTTCACAATATAAAGAATTTGGTTTACTTTGATTTTTCTCTCTTGCGTCCTCATTCGGTGAAAATTCCGTTGCGAATGAGGCGATTTTACCACACACAACGAAAGCGGTTTAATCAAACGACAACATGGCGGCCAGAAAATTAAAAAAATTTTGATTTTTGTTCACATTTTCCTCAAACTTGTCAAACCTTCGAACACCCCCATACACAACATAAATAGATTTAAGCTTAGCTTGTCAAGCCGCTTGTGTGGTGTTTTTCGCTCTTAAGCACATCTTCATTTGCTGCTAAATATTCAAAATGTTATCGATAATTTTTTCCATTCCATCGTTATATGTTCAATTTATTTTGAACTTGCAAAATCTCGAAAACGAATGGAGAGAACACGTATTGTTCGTTCATATGGATATTCTTACTGATTCTTCATTAGATCGAGAAAATTATAGGAAAAGAGTTTTTGAATTAAAAAGTTCTTCAGGTTCATATAAGATTCCCAATTTAAAAAAAATTATATCTGCATTAATAATATAGCCCTTTTCTAATGCTTCAGTAGAACGTATATTTAGTTGTTTAAATGTGTAGGACTGACTTGAGGCCCAGATTAAGCACTGATATAGTTGCAGCAATATTATATACAAACCAAGGCATAAAAAATGGCGGTGATACTTTGTTTTAACCGCAAGAACAAATGTATCAATTGAATTGGATGATGTTATTAATTTTTATACTAAGTACCTGTAAATAGTATGCAGTGCACAATACCATATCTGTAATGATAAAATGTTGAGTAATTTGTTCTTACTTATGTTATCATTTATACATGTTATTAGTTATGTTAACCCTGGATATGTTAAAATATTATGTTAATTGCTTTTTGTTAAAAGATTATGCTAAAAGCTTTTGTTAAAAGTTTAGGTTAAAGCTCTACTATTTCATTATGTTAAGTAACATTACATTAGGCTCAATTGCTTTTGATCATGTCAAAATCCACCATATTTGTACTCAATTTTGCGAATGTTTATAACTGTTGCCTGTTTTGTTTCACACCGTTTCAATTTTGTTTATTTAAGACTAGCAATTACCCGGCGTGCTTCGCTGCGCCTTAAATGTATTTTTGTGTTGTAACTCTCCCCCTAAGCTCTAATGGCCTCATTTACAAAATATTTTTAAAGCATTGTTTATTTTTTTTTTGTTAATATATTTTCGTAGGTAATTAGAAAATATGTAAAGAACCGACTTTCTCTTGGAAATTTAATTTATAATCTTATAACTGGAGCCTACTATCGTACCCTTTCCTCAAACGTGTATTAATTCAATATTTAAATAACGTATATTTATATAATTTGAAAAAATCTCCCTACTATACAAATATGTACAGCAATATTAACTAATATTTTCAAATGTTGTGAGAGGGAGTAACAAAACAAAATTACTTTTAAGGCGCAGCGAAGCACGCCGGGTATTCGCTAGTTAGTTAATATTGCTGTACATATTAGTAACCTGGCAGTTGTCTCGCTCCCGCATTCTGCCTTAGCCTGTGTTGCCTTCTTTTTTGTTTTATAAAAACTACTACTAAAATACAAGGAGAAATATTGTCTTCGTGTAAAAAGTTCAACAGGCAACACTGCCGATATTTTCATAGATTATTTCGAGGATCTTCTTTTTATTATTGAGCAAATTCAAGTAAGTATGGCAAAAAATCGAAAATAATGGAAATATTTTGAATTACAACAATAATTTACATATTTATTTTGCAAAAAGTAGCGTTTTACAACAAGTGCAGCCGTTGCAAGTAAGTTTTGCATGCTAGTATCCCTGTATCCATCCACGTATGGTAGTACAAATATTAATAAATATATTATCTTGTGAATGTCAGGATCATTTGGGTGTCCGTCCACGTTTGCTGGTGCATGTATTTTTACCACTGCAGCCTTTGGGTTGGTCAAATGCAGCCTTTGCATATTTACAATTGAGTATACCACTTGAAGACATATTTTTAAAGTTTAACCGATATAATGATTAACAAGACTGATTGGAGAAAGAAGTAAAAAACATTCCACAAAAATTACATTTTTAAATAACCAAATGTAATTAAATTGCTATATTGAAGATCTAACTTTTAAATGTAACCAATATAATGATTAGCAAGACTGATTGGAGAAAAAAGTAAAAAACATTACTAAAAAATTTAAATAAAAAAAACCAAATGTAATTCAATTTAAGATATTGAACATGCAATCTGTAAATGCAACAAATATAATACTTTTTAAAAGATTAACTTATATGCATTAAATCAATTGCATCTTTACCAGTTGTATAATTCTTCATATAGTCCCTTTGAATAAAGGATTTGTTTGAATTCCATTAATTTGTTAAATATCTACTGGAATATCAATGAAACCATGGTTTATTTTGGATATTTGGGAATATTTCTTCAAAGACCTCAAAGATTTTTCTTTGGCAAGAATTTTATGTGAATATCCATTTATTTCATTTTTAATATTTATGTGGCCATAAAAAATTAATTCATTGTCTATTGTGTAGTTCAGTGGAATCTTCTTTATATATTTAATTCAATTAGTATACAAAAAAGCATTTCAGCCCTACCAGACTACTTACTTTTCCTAGTACCTTTACACAAAAGGGGATAAAATTGTGACCCGCTTCTCTTTCCTTCTTAAATGCAACTTTACAAGGCAGTCGATTGACACAAATGTCAATATTTATCCAACCTTGTATTATTGAATCATGCAGTATACAGAAGACGCATGTCGACTATCGAATCAATTTGAATTAAGGCACGAGCGGTGAAGCAAGCAAGGGTATCAAAAGGCTCTGTTACTTTAGCAGTATTTCCCTCGGCTGACGCTGTTAATTCCATCGTCGCTATGACGACAAGATGTTAACTAACTTCGTTTTCCATCACGATCAGCGTTGCCGTTTTGACACAATTGTTTAATTTTTAATACTTTTTTCCAATTTCCATTTCCAGACAACCGGTCAGGTACGAGCATGATTTTTAATTTCGACCAAACTCAAATACATTGTTTGTTGGTCCAAATAATGAGACACGTATTTTTTCTTTTGGCTCGGAAAAATTTTTCGGCCGAATTAAACGCGATTTTGTTTTTCAGACAAAAATCAATTATTCGAATTGACAGTGAGAATGTTTTTTTTAAAATGCCCATAACTTTGTCAAAATTTAATAGATTCCAACAATGTTTTTACTCAAATGTCAGTAATTCTTGTCACTTCAAGATAAAATGATATAATTATTGAT
>NW_023458555.1:66190570-66193125 GCF_013731165.1 Rhagoletis pomonella | reverse complement strand
CAGCGCACGGCAGTGCGCGCGAGTGACGAAAGCAGCCACAGTAGCATGCTGAAATGACTCGCTTATATATACACGAGATTTGGAAGTTTTTATCCAGACGTCCAATTGACATGTTTGAGACATCGCTGGAAAGGTCTTGAGGAGTGTGCCCAGAAAATGTATTCAAGCTTCATAAACGATTAACCGGATTCTTAAAAATTAGGATAAAGTGTTGCGAAACAGAAAACGTTTTTTTGCTTTTGCCGGTTTAAGGGGCATGTGGGTACACCCAACATATTTAGTGTTATTCTATAGGCCAATACCTTTCAAACGATACCTTATATATTAAGTTCCGGCTACTAGTTGGAAAGATATAGAGGTAAATGTGTTTTTGTTCGTGTCTCCATTACGAGATGCTTTGGTATGTATGTATATGGTATATTTAATTTTTTTCCAACTTTCAGGAATTAAAGTACAAAAAAAAACTAAGAAGGTTTTGTTCCAGGATGTTTTGATTCATATGCCTTTGTGGGCGTGGCTGCTGCATGAATTTCGAAAAAAGGCAATTTTTTAAACTACCACTTAGGCCGCACTAGTCAGTCCATGTCATTGATGTGGATATCAGTAGAAGGGTCTTCAAACGAGCTAACTAACACTGTCTTTTGAGTTTATGAAATATAAATATGTCATAACGTTATAACGTTATCGCCTGAAAACTAAAAATCGGGCTGCTGAAAATATAGATTTCGGGAATTTTCTCAAAAACTGGTCAGTCAATTTTATTGTATGTTCCCCAAGTCTAACCCAAAACCTTGGCTTTTGTTTGGTATATAGCTTATATCTGGGAAAACTCTTGGAGTGGAGATATGGCGACTCAAATTGAAAAAAGTCGCCCCAAATAGCGCCCAATGGTTTAAAATTAACATATTCGTCTAATTTGGTTACTTTAAGATATAAATATAACACAATTTGTGTGTATTTTAGAGTTTTTTTCAGTCACATGCCGAAATTGTAACATTCTTCCCCATTTTAATTGCAGGTATGTACACAGTATTTATCTATGCTACATGGGTTTATCACCCACACTTAACCTACCTGGGAAGACGCGTACAATATTACCTACAGTTGTAAATAAATATGAATGTATGAATGGATTTAGTTCACCCAATGGTGCCGCTACTACCTACATACATATCGTCGTTTAAAACACAAAACCGCGTAACAACAAAATGCAAAACCGCGTAAGTGAGGTTGGATAAATTATTTTCTAGAGAGTAAAAACACTCATATTTCAAAATGGTTCTCTTTTTTATATAGCAGTCGCATTTCTGGCTAGTGTATTTCAGGCCGAATGGATAAGGATTGAGCCAAGAGCTTCTGTGAGCAAATCCAATTTTTGGCAGCAAATGTAGTTACGCGGTTTTGCAGAATGGCGATACGCGGTTTTGTTCTTTGAACGACGATGTGTATAAATTGCCACTGAGCAAAACTACTTGAGAAAAAAGAATTAGTTTAATAGTAACACTGGAGTCAATCGCTACTTTTGAACCGCTACTGCACCGACTCCTAGGTAAGTAGCTACTCTATTAACCCGTGGTAGTGAACATGGTAGTGCAGAGTCGAACCAGTGGTAAGCAGAATAGCGAAAAACTACGACAGAGGGCCCCATAAATCACGAAAGTGACTACTTTAGTAACTCCCGGTAGTGCAGAGAGAGCCGATGTTGACTACCGCCTAGGACATTGCCTTGTAAAATACACTGCAAGTAGTCGGTCGGTAATTGACGGAGTTTACCACGTAGCTACCGGTTTCATCAGTCCTGTAGTCGCTCCCCCGTACTGCAGGGAAGCTTTCGCTGCCTTCTAAAGCAGAGCGTGTATGTATACGCGAATATGCCCGCCGGGCAGGCGCCACTCAGGGCTGGTTTAAAACAAAACAAAGGTTTTACGTATGTATGTACAATTGCGTTCACAAAAATGTAGTAAAATGTATTGACAAGTTTTGAAAATATTTTCTTTCCTTACTTAACTAATTTTTTTTTTAAATATAGTTAATTCTATAACAAAACCCATGATAGTAGAGGTCTGAAACTTTCTAGAAAATTTATAAAAACTTAAAAAAAAAATTATCAAAATATCTAACCTTCTGATCCGAATTTTTAAAAAATTTTGGAGTACGCAGTTTTCAGTTTCAGTAGAAGACGAGCTCGAGTCAGAATTTGTTTGCATACTTTAGGCTACAAATTTAAAACATGGTGTGCTTTTTAAATACAACATTCACATTGATATGCTTTCATTCAACATTTTAATGTATCGAATTTTCGAGTACGAATGAAATTTAATAGTATTAAATGTTTTAGTGTAAGTATAATTACAGGTGATCGAACATCAAAAATCAAAGTAAAGCTATGTACATATGTATATCATATCCAAGAGTAGGTAGTTTGCACAGTTTCCAAATTTTTTAGAACTTACATTGCACAAGAAGCACAAAAGCAGCAGTAGTCGTCTTCAGTTTGAAATATTAAGTCTGTTCCAGGTGCTTCACGATTTGTAAGTTTTTACAGGAAGTCGTTC
>NW_023458555.1:66183503-66190470 GCF_013731165.1 Rhagoletis pomonella | reverse complement strand
ATGCTACTGTGGCTGCTTTCGTCACTCGCGCGCACTGCCGTGCGCTGTGATGTACATACACAATAGGTGTATTCACGATCCGGTGCATACGGTGCATAGATAGCATAAATAGAATGATTGTAAAATTTCATTGTTTTTTTCATGTGTTCAAACAACAACAAAAGTAGCCAATCATGCTATCTATGCACCATGCTAGACAGTATGCACCGGATCGTGAATACCCCTAATGTTGTTGTGCGCTTTATTTTGATTTGAGCATTGTTATGTTCCATTTATTCGTTTTCGTCCCTATTTTGTTTTCATATCGAGCGAAGCATTGCTATGTTCGTGCGAATGTGATCTGCAAAACCGAAATGTTGCTTTTGCCTCTGTATCGATACCCATATAAATCTTACATGATTTATTTCGATGTTTTTTTCTGAGGCAAATGTAGTTCTATTTGTATTATAAGCCTATATATGTATCTATATATAATCGTACAGAGAGAATTTACTTTCGAAGTAAGGTTCTGGATCTGAAACTTTGCACAAACATTTCAGATTTAAGAATCATTCGATGTACATAGATATTTGCACGGAAAGATTTTTTAAAATTTTAGATTGAGCAATTTTAAAATGTAAATCTGAATCTTACACACGCATTCTCATTTTCACCAATTTGAACTATTTCATTTCTTTATTTTTAATTTTGTATAGTTTTAAAATGCTGGAAAACTTAAAAAAATCCTGGCGGGCGAACTGAGGGAACGGTAAAGTATTTTAAACTCTCGATAAATATGCGTTTCAGAGAATCTGGTTATTTCAGTTTAAGATTAGTGCCACTCGAGATTATTTTGCGAGATTTAGCCGATTGAGTATTTGAACCTCAGCCTGGTGTAATTAATAAAAACCACGTGAAGGATCGATCCATTTCGCGTCCACAAAATATGCACTGTACGATAGTTAATAAAGAAATGGTTAATATGTTTTCCGGAGAAGATATGGCGTCGGGTGACAGGTAATAAGGTCCATGGAAATAAAGTCATTCCCACCCCGGGTCGAAATAAAGTCAATTGACATTATTACCTTTTCAAAAGCGAAATAAAGTCAACAAAATTTTGGAAATAAAGTCATTGACGCTATTTCCTCATTCAAATGGAAATAGCGTCAACAATGCTTAAAGTATGTCGATTCATAGAAAAAAATGTTGTTCTTACAATAAACATTGCCCCGTAAGTGTTGTTTTTTAATAGATGAAAAAGGTTATTGCCAAATCCTCAGTGTTGTGATATTAATCCACACACAATCATGAACTACCACCAATTGATTTTATTAAAAAAATTTAAACTACGAATATGTAAAAACACGACGCGAAAAACTAAACGCCTGCACACAGCTGGAATACGAGAAATATTTGAAGAAAGAGTGTATAAATGATCCATAACTTGCAAATTATGTTTCGTTTCCACAAAAATAATGCGAACACTATTAAATTGAAGAAACAGTCCATGTCCAAAACCCCGGAGGAACACTGAACGAATTCTGTGTTTTAAATTAGCATATTTTGAACGAATTGAGAATGTCTAAGGTGGAAAAGAAACCAACCTTTCTATAAGGAAACTGTGTAGTAAGTGGCCCACCTATTTCGGGGTATTGCGTCCAAAGGGGTGACCCGACCCAAAAAAAATTGCACACACTTGTAGCCAAGGGTCTACCCATTATTTTAACATCCACTATTGTAATTTTTGGTCACTAATTTATTTACAAATTGGGTTTGAAATAAGCCCTTTTTTGTAAAATTCGGAACTTAGCGTACATTTATCACTCCTATTTAACTCCTATTTTTATCACTCCTTAAAGCAGCCACTTCACCAATGCATTTTTATATTCCCCTTCACTTTAAACTTTATTCGACTTGTTACAACTTTCTTTATTACTTTAATTTTAACCTAACAATCACAATTTATTAAATAAAAACACCTTCAAAACCACGCGTCTGCCTTTGGTTGCATATGCAAATTAAATGGCGGCGTTTAGCTGTCAAACTGCTAAATATACAAGAAGGATGAGAGACAAAGGAAAATATGATATAACCCAGTCAGCATTAAAAATATAAACCTTTCCATGGAAAATATGTATTTACTGTCCCTGTGGCTCCTTTCGGGTGTTGGGTATGGTTGTATTTCTAAGTATAACGGTGAACTTCATTTTGTACGCGAAATTTATACGAACTATTTCATTTCGATTGCTGCACATATTTTTTTGGATTTTTCTTATTAAAATGGCTGGTAAGTAATTAACGTATATAAAAATTGCCCATAAATGCAATCCTTTTGTTTCTAGATAAACGTCCTCCCACAAGCGCAAGCGCAAGGAATTACAATAAAGGCGGTGAATGGAATTTTGCGCGTTTGGTGTTGGAGTTGAGGACCCATGAGCAGGGGACTCAATTCGCGGAGGAGCACGGCTTGATCCCAAATACAAGGGTTTGCCCCTTTCATAAGCTACCTATGAATAGGCGAAAGGGCGGTAAGTTTGAGTTTTTCGTATGCCGGCGGGGAAATTGTGCCAAAAGACCCCGCATATCCATAGCTACAGGGACGTGGTTCGAGGGGGTCCGTATAAGCGTGCCCCACGTGTACTATCTCATGTACGCCTTCGTTGAGAACTTCAGCCGAGAAATGGTTCTGCGCCAAGACCACGTGAAAGAACAAAAAACTCTCTCATCTGCGACTATCACCGACTGGTATAGCTATTGTCGAGAAGTCGTGGTAATATACCATTTGGACCACAAAGAAGCCAGCGGAAGATTGTCCAGATTGACGAGAGTAAGTTTGGAAAGCGCAAGTTCAATAAAGGTAATTTTTGTTCCCTTGTTGTGTCATGATTTTAATTTTACCTTTCCAATTTTCAGGCAGACGAGTGGAGGGTCACTGGGTCTTGGGCATGATCCAAGATGGCAGTGAGGATCTACGCCTGGAAGTATGCCCAGACAACTGCAGATCAGCGGATATTCTGATTCCGCTGATCAAGAAGCATGTGGCCGAGGGGTCGATCATAAGGACGGATTTCTGGCGCGCATACGATTGCCTTTCTGATCATCAGAAGGTCAATCATAGCGACGCCATTAATCCGTTTATCGCAGAAGACGGGACCCACACACAGCGAATTGAATCGCAATGGAGGGTGGTGAAACGATTCTTTTCTACGCGGAATTACAACCACACCGGTAATTTCGCCGATGTGGTAGTGGAGTACTTGTGGAGGCGTAACACAAAAAAGGCCAAAAAGGATATGTTTTTGGCATTAATAGAGGCGATTAAATATGTATATAATTTAGAATTGAAAAAATAAATCTATTCCAATCAATTCATTCTTTTAATTTTTTGGTCGTCCCTCTTTTCCGGCAACACAGAAAGGAAAATTCTACGTAGTGAGGGTTATAATCCCTAAGTGCGGCCGAAGGCCGCCTACGCAGAAAGGTGTTCTCTGCAAAAGGTGTTCAGGCCCCTTTCTTTGGCAACACAGAAGAGAATTCTACGTAGTGAGGGTTATAATCCCTAAGTGCGACCGAAGGCCGCCTACGCAGAAAGGTATTCTCTGCAAAAGGTGTTCAAGCCCCTTTCATTGGCAACACAGAAGAGAATTCTACGTAGTGAGGGTTATAATCCCTAAGTGCGGCCGAAGGCCGCCTACGCCAAAAGAAGTTCTGCGCTAAAATACTATCATATTACTATTACTACAACATTTCTATCTGTAGCTTTTTTCTTCATTTCACAATATTTTTAGTTAATTTTTTTTTCCTAAATTTTTTTTTTAGTTAATTTTTTTTTTCAAATCGCATGATAACCAACATGGGATAATTTCTTTTATTTAAATTTCCCACGGTTTTCGTTAGTTGGGTTATATTCCACTTCAAACTGCTCAGTTTGACTCGGAAAATACCGTTTTTACCACATTTTCAAACGGTTCCCTAGGGGTCTGTCGGAGGTCCCCAGGGGGGGTGGGGGGGCTTTTCGTAAAGTGGCGACTGTCCGCTTTCGAATGAGGGGGTTTGGGGGGGCCATGCCCCTCCCCCTCCGCCCCCCAACCCAAAAGCGATGGGCCAATAACTAAACATTTCCCGGAAACAATTATGGAAAAAGAATTTTCTTACACTGTATTCATGTCTCCGCCAGCAATTTGTGACGACATAATTTAACAGCAGCTAAGGAGAATGACGACACTATTTATTAGATGGCACATTCAACGAGCCAATGTGCAAAAATGCGGGTATAAAGAATTATTGACTATTTAATATCGGAACCGAGATCATATAAGTTAATTGATTGGTTTTCACAAACTTTTGAAACACAAATTATATGCTTTTTTACTGCAGACAAGTTGTTGCTCCAAAACACAGCAGAAATATTCCGATTAGGGCTGGCAACTATCCTTAGTTATGAGGTGCCATATTGAGGATAAAAAAGTGCCAAATAGAAAAATAAAAGTGCCAAAAAAGGTGTCATTCATTTTAATCATTCACATTTAGCAATAAAATAAAGCTACATTTCCCAAACAAAAGTACACAGGAGCAAGTAGAAGTAGGGGAGTTGCACCTCATGACTTGATACTAAAAGTTAGAGAAGTTGTGATGCTAACCCACCACCAAACTATGTACATATGAAGGGTTAGTTAATGGTCTCGCCTAATAGTTAAAGAATTGTACTATCCCATTTAAATTAACAGCCCAGCGAATCAACACTTGCTTTTGTGTTTAAAAACAATAAGTAAGTATCAAGGTCAGACCCTAGCAAGAGGATTGCTTATCGCATGGCGTATTGAGTAGAGTACGATCTTTCCAAACACCAAGTTAAAGTGAACAACCAAAAGCAATGCATGCGGTTTTAGAATAAAGAAGTATGCAGATTTTTTAGGCCACGGAGCACCCCGATTTTCGGTTGTTAATAAACGAAAAAGACGCATAAAATTAGCTGATTTGTATGGCTCTGTACTGATTTTTGATCCCAACTGTACTGATTATCTCACTAAAATATCTGGCTACCCTATTTATGACTAAAGTCAAAGTGTTAAAAAATTGCCTTTGAGAAGTTCTAGCAAAGAAACCAAAGGTGATAGAACTTTCCCCTTCCGCCTATATTAAAGCTAGGCCTCTCTACTACTAACCCTGAAAATACCGTATCTGCACCTTGACCTGATAGTCACTGTATTAAACAATAAAAAATATTGGAAAAATGTGCTATTGAAAACAAATGACTATAAGTGACCATCCGTTCACGGTGCTGAGATGGCATTTTCAGGGATTATAGTCGAAACTTAAAGCCTTACTTTTAAGCTCAAGTAGAAGGTTCTATCTCGTTTTGTTTAATTGCGGTAGTTACTCAAACTTCGCCAAAATCAGTTTTTGCTGTTCCTTCAATGGCTATCAGGTCAAGGTGTAGGAATGGTATTTTCAGAGAGAGTAGTCGAGAGTTCTAGCTTTAATTTAAGTCTAATTGGAAGGTTCCATTTATAACCTTTTGTTTCTTTTCTAGAGCTTCTCAAATATTGTGAAAAATGCGACTTTTTGATATTTTGACCTAATTTTTCCCAAAATCTGGAGCTGCTGGAAACTTTATACTTACGGATTCTTAATCAGCACCAAAAAGTCTCTAAAAAACAGCTTTATATTTGCCACAACAAAATTTGTTTGCATTTTTGTTGGCCTGAGTAATATCGCTTCAGGAACAAGTAAAGAATATATTTAGATGGAAGTTGTAATAGAGGTGGAGAAAAGATCGATGGCACATTTGTAGTCATAAAGTGGGCGGTGCCACGCCCAATTCGTAAAAGTTTATAGCAGTCTTATTTATAGTAAGTTAAGTATTAATTTAGAGTCAATTAGCGTCCTCAGTTATTGAAATAGCAGAGTTTCAGTTTTTATGAAATTTACCGTTAGATTAACGGGAAGTGGGCGTAGTTTTGGTCTAATTTCAATAATTTTCAACAAATTGCTTTTCCGTACCAAGATTATTAAGTGTACCGGGTTTGGTAGAAACTGATAAATCGGTTACCGAGTTACACACTTGTGGTCATAAGTGGGAGGCGCCACGCCCATTATCCAAACATTTTTTTTTGCTAAATGGTTATTGCAATCATCGATTTTAAGGGAAGTAGATTTAGTCGCGCGGAGTCATTGTCCGATACAAAGTTTTTCAACAGATTTCTTAACTAGACCCTAAGCAAGGCATAAGTGGGCGAGGCCCATATTCCAAAAAATTCATAATAATATTTTTTACCAAAATTCTATTTCACATAATAATTTTCAACAATGTGCATCTAATATTTACCGAAATATCGTAGTTCTTACATTTTTCGAAAATATCTTTATATGGGAAATGGGCGTGGTTACAGTCCGATTTCGCCCAATTCAATTCCAACCTACCTTGGATAAAGGGCAACCTACATTTAAAATTTCGTTAAGATATCTCGAGTTATCGTGTACACGGACGTGTTTACATTTTTTTCGTAATTTTTTTGGACTAAGCACATTTGCATACCACTGCATAACAACAAGTAAGAACGACATTATAGTAACTTTTTTTTATTTGTAATGATGTAATTTGAGATGTGCTATCTTACTGCATTAAAATCTCAATTTTCAAAAAAGTGGACTTAGCACGTTTGCGAACTAAGCCAACGATATGTATTTTTCTATTTTTCTTCTTAGTAACGCTCATGTTATAACAAAACCCATATAAACTACGCTATCAAGTTTAAATAGCGGCGAATCAGCTGTACAAATCGTGGTACAAAGTTCAGTAGCAATATTGAAATAAATATTAATACGCTACAATAACTGGGCCATTTTCTCAAGTAGGTTTTAGAATTTATCTGCCCTTATGAACACACAAAAAATTTTTTGTTGCACATATTGCATTGCACATATTCCTCAAAACTTGTCAATGAAAAAATTAAATCGATTTTCGTAATCAGCGAGGGATTCTAAA
>NW_023458555.1:66183311-66183493 GCF_013731165.1 Rhagoletis pomonella | reverse complement strand
TTGTATACTTCACTTCGATTCTGTTTCTTGAGGTTGTTTGTCACAATTTATATTTAATACCCATAATTGTATATAGTAGGGACATATCAACAAGGTATCGACCACTGAACCTATATATATTTACTCAAAAGCGTTTGCTGTTTAAAGCAATTAAAATTGATCAATTTCATTGAAAACACATG
>NW_023458555.1:66180812-66183211 GCF_013731165.1 Rhagoletis pomonella | reverse complement strand
TGCTGTTTAAAGCAATTAAAATTGATCAATTTCATTGAAAACACATGGTTGTAATAATGTTTACAAGTTGACCGCAAATCCTTTTGCATTTTCGAACTGGCAGCCGAGATAGGTCGGTCTTCCGCATGGACGCCAAACTCTTCTTGGGCATATGCTTTCCTACCGTATATCGGTTGTATGGGTGACTTTTTCTATTAGCTGCAATTTGGTTCGGACTATTTCAGAAAACTGGTCATATTTTCCGTTGACACATGTTGTAAGTTGTAACGTAGCTTTGCCTACGCCAAAATAACATATTCAACATCACCCTAGCATACGTCTCACAACTGCACATAGGTACCAATATATGAACAAACATACATACATACTGGTAGGCGTACACACAAACTAACATACCAATAAGACTAAAAGCACCCCTATGTACATACATACAGGCGTACATTCGCATACGCGAAGCTGGCATGGTAAGCACATGCAGATTTCACAAACAGCAACTTGGATACTCATGCGCACCAACAGATGGAAGAAGTTCACTGCGCAAAAGCCATAACACGGATAAGCCCATTCACTTCTCAAACGGTTCATACAAAACTAGAGCTAAAGCTGCCAGCATGAACTCAACTAGCATCAGTTGTCCGTAGGTAAGCACGGAGCGCAGCCTGGGCTTCGCGTCTATTTGGGGCGCTCTTGGCTTTCCTCCTCGGAGGAAGACTGATTGGTTGAGGGGGGCTGCAAGGGGGGGAATACCCCTCAGGCAACACCCCAAAACCATTATGGGCTAGACCCATTTTTGGTTACGGTCTCAAGCAGACAGGGGGCGAGATCCGTTTGGGCTTGCCCAATTCCGAACACCCCTGCCTGCTTGCGATACCGCGCGGCCAGCGGGCGCTGGAGGGGAGGGAACCACCTTCCTACAGCGCCTAGCGGCCGCGAATACATACGGGGGGACTGGGCAACCTTTCGATGCCCTGGGGAAACATACTAATCATCAGTTGTCCGTAGGTATCACCAATCTGGACCGCCAGCACAGCTACCGCCCTAAGGCCGACATTTCACCGAGGACCGCCCGCTATTCACTGCCATCCAGGGCCGCCGCAATAACCGTTGCCACAATTAGGGCCCGCAACGCTGCTCTAATCACCGGGGGCCGCAACTATTACTGCCGCCCCAAGGCTGACAATTCTATCGAGGACCGCCCGCTATTCACTGTCATCCAGGGCCGCCGCCATAATCATCATCACCGCTAGGGCCCGTACCGCTGCTCTCATCACCGGGGCCGCTATTACCACTGCCGCCCCAAGGCCGAAGCTACAACCGTGGGCCGCCCTCCATCATCACCGAGGACCGCGAACGCTAACTATCGCCAACCAGGGCCGCTGTCACCATTGCCACCATCAGGGCCCGCTGCTCCTGTCTTCATTACTGGGGCCGCCGCCATTATCGTCGTCCCAAGCCGACCACTACTGCCCGTCACGAGTACGGTAATCGCCACTACCATCATCGCCCACTACCGCTGACACCGTCGTAATTAAAAGGGCCGCATTTACCCTTCGCCACAATCGGGGCTGCATACAACACCACTGCGGGAGGTCGGTGCCGCCCTCATCATTATATGGGCCACTGCCAACGTCACCGCTGAGGCCGCCACCACCACTGCAAGGTAACTGCAGGCTGCCGTCGCCGTCACAACCACCGCAACTGCTCTCATTGCCACGCTCTTCGCTACGACTGACACGTACCACTGCTAATCTCGCTGTCACTAGTAACACTCCCGTCACCGTACAATTACCCGCCGGATAATCTCCGACACCGACTGCCGACTCTCGCCCTTTACCTTCCGCTCTCCTCTGCACGACAAGTTGCCGGCCTTCTAGATAGCCGCGTGTGTGTGTGGGTGTGTTCGACTTAATACACAAATCATTGTGTTTTATTTGGTGGGGGTTAGTGGGACCTTCGCTGGACTCTGGAGCGGCTGAGCATACCTCAGCCTTCGACAAAACCCACCTCATAAAGTGTTGGTCTGCCTAAGATTATGAAAACCGAATTTTATTACATCGTAAAGCTGTTTTTGGTAGACTTTTTGGTGCTGATTAAGTATCCGTAAGTATATTGTTTCCATAAGCTCCATATTTTGAGAAAAACAAGGTGAAAGTATCGAAAAAATGCGTTTTTTGCAATATTTGAGAAGCCCTAGCAAATAAACTGAAGGTGACAGAACCTTCCACTTAGTTTCAAATTAAAGCTAGATGTCCCGACTACTACTTTTAAAATACCTTGACCTGATAGTCATTTATGACTAGGGTGGCCACATGTGCTGATTTTTTTTTTATTGTGCTGATTTATGAGAACCCGAAATCAGTATGTCAAATATACTGATTTTTTGAGTTTGTACTGATTTT
>NW_023458555.1:66175807-66180712 GCF_013731165.1 Rhagoletis pomonella | reverse complement strand
TGCTGTTTAAAGCAATTAAAATTGATCAATTTCATTGAAAACACATGTTGGTAATAATGTTTACAAGTTGACCGCAAATCCTTTTGCGCGTATTAGTATGTGTATGTACCAGGGTGGTTGCGAATATTCGCATTCGCAACCGCGGAGCTTCCGCATTAATTTTGACATTCGCATTCGCAATAATCAATGCGGAGCTTTTGCGAATGCGAAAGTTGTGCAAGTGCACCAATAAAACGTATGTATGGCAAACAAAATGACAAATTATAGCCAATATTTTTGCTTGTGGTCGTGGGAGTATTTGTGTAACAAAACTGGTCCTATGTCACATTTATCAACTTTGATAAAAATGTCTTTAAACATATTATTTCTTAAGCTATATAACCGAACTATCAATGGGTAGTTATACAAGTTTCCTCTTCTACTTGATATTTGACATCCGTCGAAAAGGACATAGCCCTTTAATAATATTTTTGTTTCTGTGCTTTATATACCTGCATTGGTTTCTTTCTTTACTATAATTTTTTTTGCACTAAACTTAAAAAACCTACTAGACAAAAAAGAAGAAAGTGTGCACTGTAATTCTTAACCAAATTTTCGTGATTTGCTTTTGATGTTACATACATATATTCGTTTCAATAATTTCAAATGGGGCTCTTTGAGGAATTTATTTTAAAAACAGGAATTTTGTTAACTAGGGCAACATTTTTTCATAAGGATATACATTGGATCCTTGGCTAAAAACATCTGCGGTAAAACTGTCTCTTATTTGCTATTTAAAATCAAAGAGTAAGCTCCTTCAATAGGGATTTTCAGCAGAAATGATCAAAGAGAATAGATGCTTAAATATTTAAAGAGCTATAGGTCTGACCTTTAATTAGATAATAACTATCTGAGATTAATGTGCTTATAAAAACACGACTTTGAAACCAAAATTTTGTTCAAAATTTTCATTCGTAGAAAATAACAATTTATTTTCCATATCCAGCTATTTAGCACGTTATAAGCACACATTTTTCAAACCAGTCGCAGAAGAAGGTATTAAAAACGAATTACAAAAACTAAAATCGAAAAACGCTGATGAAGTTACAGATTCCCCAAATTCTGAAACAGCCAAATCAATGAGAATGAAGAATTCTTTCTAAAAAGCTTTAGAAAAATCTGACACATCTGGTTTGGCTTGTAAGCGCTGTTTAAACAACGATCTTAAAAATACTTGACATCCGCATTCGCATCCGCATCCGCGGATGTTAGTTGTTAGATATTCGCATCCGCATTCGCATCTGCGGATGTCTAAAATTCCACATTCGCAACATCCCGAGTATGTACATACGTATGTATTTAAGTGTTAGGCAAACACAGTATCATAAATCATTTCTGCTTGAGATTGCCGCAATTAGGGTACATTTATTATAGCACTTCCCTTGGATAATGAGAGCTGGAGAAGGGGCCATTGACATATGCTATCTAAATCCCACAAATACATATGTACTTATATAATACCCTGTAGTCAAATGTACTAGTTGTAAACTACCTCACAACTAGTATGACCCGCATGCCTACGCTGCACAGTGGTAAATAAATGGAATTTAATGTTCATAATTCACTGGAGCCTTCATTTCTCAACCAATTTGATATTTTGTTAGTGAAAGCTAATAAAATTTGCAAGAGACTAGTTGAGCCCAATTTTCAAATTTTTATTTGTTTGTATTAAATTTTTTAGTGCAAAGTGCAGAAAATGCGCCAATTTTGAAGAAGACCGATTCTCCTGTTCAAGCTAATAAAAGTTTCATAATAAAAACTAGTTAAAAACAACTGTAGGGTTCTCCCAAAACAAAAAATAAAAATGCGTGTGTAACACCGTACACATGATAGAAGTGAAACATCTTAAAAAAGGTGTGAGTACCAGGTACCTACTCACGAAATTGGATGTGTAAATATATGTTTACGGATCGGCAAACCATTAGGCGATTGAGTTACATGCATTGGTTTCGTTAGAAATCAAACAATAATTTCATTTCATCTTATTAATTTTCTGATATACATATAATTTATTCATTCATTTTCCGGTAACACCACCTTATATGAATTCACGCTTCTAGCATCCATAGGACCGGGTTGTAATGGAAGTAATTGTATGTTTAACAAATAAATGAAAATGTTTGTAATGCAATCAATAGATCCTTACGAATTCGCCATTACCAAGGCACTAAGTAACGTATGCACTTTTGTTTGCAAAATGCATTTATTTAAGTTGAAAGAACACAAATTCGTTTGTTCGGCATTTATTCTTACTCGCTTTCTATCTTCCAATGCGAATTCATATATTCTTATCACGAATTTATATATTCATGTGGTAGCAAGAGTATAAAAACATAAAATTACCTTATAAATTAAAAGCATAAGTATCACATGTATGCGTAGTCCAATTCACGAAATCATTTCATCGATCTGAGTAAAAACTAAGTGCAGTAACTCTATTTCGCGTTAATTGTAATCATGAAATGGTGTTCATTCTTTCAGTTTCTACTCAAATGATTTCATGAATTGGCCTACGTATAATGGTAGTAAATGACAGAATGAATTACAACAAACACATCCTTTTGACATAATGCAAGCCGAAAACGTTGGTTCAAATCAATCCGCAATCAAGTTGGACGTTTTGCCCACAAACATTGCAATTTTGCGTGCAGTCTTATTGTAAAATCTCATTTTTACAATTTCATAGTTTCGGCTTACATTTATAAAATTCAACGAAAGCACGTACCTATTTCGGCTGAGTTATCCATTTTCCGTTATTTAGTGTACGAAACAAACGCAAATTAAATGGGTTTGTACAACATGACCATTAATGAAGCGATAAGTTGTACAACTTGCCAGATAATCCAAATTTTTTGATCTTTCATACAACCAAGATATAAATACATTCAACAGTCCCACAAGCGGGGCAATCTAGAGCAAAACAACACCAAGTTGAACCAACGGTCGCTACGTTTATGGCTTTCTTTAAGAAACATCGGGCGAAAATTTCAACTGCTCCTGTAACACTACCTTATATAAGTTGGCCTTGCTATCATCCTCACATACATATCTTCATCAGAGTATACCAACGAAGGACGAGTTAATACAAGGAGATAGCGAGAGCACAAAATTACTCTAGAAAATTACACGCACAATGACAAACATGAACAAATGTACAACAAACACATACTTTTTGACAATCAGTACAGTTCGCATTTATTTCAACGAGCAGCTTATTAGATTTGCTTTCGTTTGTACTACATATGTGCATATATATGTAGATGTACACAAACATATGAGTAGTCCACTTGCAAACAGCGTTATGTGATTTTATAATAAAACGCCATAAATTTGAAAACACGACTACGACAACAAGTAACATTTAAATTGAATCTTTTTTATTATTACCTGAAAATTTGGATCAATAAGAGCTTTATAAAATTGTAACAAAACATAACATGATATAAGATAATATTAACAGTCTATACGACTTAAAGCAGTTTTCTAAGTTCATCAGAAGATGTATACTTTCGAAAGATTATAAATAAGTATGATAGTGACTTTTGGAAGAAGAGTTAACATTTGATGCTATTTTTTTCAGAATGTAAAAAGATTTTGCACTGTGTTGTTGGTGGACATGCAACTACTTTAAATACTGGTACGTAATCCACCAAAAACTAAAAACCGAAAAAATTTTACATAGCGCACTTTGCAAGTGGACTACTCATATGTACACACACAAACATATGTACATACATACAAATATATATACAACCATTCAAACATATGTACATACATGAAAACATTGCTGTCCATAAGAACATACATATGCCCATCAGTCCATCAACGAAGCCCGTTTGCTTCATCATAAATATATCCATACAAACATATGTACATATGTACGAATGGATGTATACGCGAAGCACGCTTGTCATTTATACATATGTATTAGCCCGAACACAATGAAAACGACGAGCTACAAACCACAGCTGTCAAATTATTTTAACACGTACTCTTATGTAGATAATTATTTTGGCGACGACCGGGCTACGCGACGGCTGTGGTTGTGGCCAGATTAGATCTATTTCTATTTTTCTGGCGACAGATAAGGTTCTTCCTCTTCTTTTATGTCAAACTCATACAAATTCATGATGTCGCTGCCGCGTTCAAAGAAATCATGTCGCCATCGACAAAGCGCTTAGATAATAAAGATGACAAATTGGAAGCTGTGGTCGGTAGCTCGTCGTTTTCAATGTGTTCAGAACTTATATTGCTTGGTAGCGGCAGAGCTGAAATGCGTAATGACTTCGTTCATACACACATATATATGTATACATATATGTATGTATACATACATACGTGCATTCAAACATACATATGTATATACATATGAACGTACTCGTACCCGTCATGCGTCGCTTTATTTCTTTTTTCCTCTTCCCTATACTACCAATATCTTCCTTCTCACTCATGTAACGTTTTCAGTTTTAAAAATATCACTCTCCATTTTTGCGATACCGCCGTCTAAGAAGTTTCACTTCAAAAAATAAAAAGTAATAATTTGAAATGTTATAAAAAAATGTTTACCAAAAGTGATTTTTTGTTTTTAGTTTTTATAAAAATTTTTGGTATGCAGTTTTGTAGATTACTAAATTTTAGTATAATAAAGTGCAATTTCAAGTCGCTAAGAGTTCGCGTTGATTTTTAATAATTTTTTCGCTAACATTTCGAGCACATCCACATGCTAAATGGGAAACAAAAGCGTTTGTTATGTTATTAAAAATCAACGCGAACTTTTAGCGACTTATAACTTGCACTTTATTATACTAACATTTAGTCGATATCTATATCTATATCTATATCTATATCTATATCTATATCTATATC
>NW_023458555.1:66172288-66175707 GCF_013731165.1 Rhagoletis pomonella | reverse complement strand
ACTTTAAGCGAACTACATAACAGCGACCACTTTCCCCTGATAACGTCCATTTCCCTTCCAAACTGGTACGAAGTCAAGCCACGATCAAAATTCATAACTGATAAGGCCGACTGGGACAGATTTCAAAGCATTGCCATTGATTTAACAAATAAAAAACCAGTGTCAAAGAATATCAACAGGGAAGCGACCAATATAAAATCGATAATTCGTTCATCCGCCCACATAGCAATACCACAAACAAATACAAAAAAATTTTCCGCAAAGCTACCTTACTGGTCTAACTTACTTACCACTTTAAGGAATGAAAAACAAACGCTTTGGGCTACATACAAAAAAAAAAATGAATGATATTAACCTAATACACTTCAAAAAAGCAAACGCAGTTTTCAGAAGGGAGCTAAAATCAGCTAAAAGAAAATCGTTAGAAAATCTGACGTCAAATATAACCCCTTCTTCGAATCCCAAACAGATTTGGTCCGACATAAGGATGCTGACCGGTTCATCTCCTCGCTTTCACATACCATTCGTTTATAATGGGCAAGACCCTGTCTACGATCCACAAGAAATCGCCGAACAATTCGCCAAATCATGGTCATCCTACTCCAAGAACTCAAATTTTCATCCCATATTTAACACCCAAACAAACCATGTAATCCTTGAAATTTACTCAAACTCTTCCCCTTCACCACAAGCCTCCTTAATAGAAACGCCAATCTCTACTTACGAATTTGACTCCACGATTGGGAAAATGTCAGGAAGAACACCTGGTGCAGATAAAATATCATACACTATATTAAAAAATCTACCCTACTCCTTAAAGAGCAGGCTTGTGGGACTTTATAATGATATTTTCACCTCAGGAGTCTTTCCTCAAGAATGGAAATCCGCCTTAATAATCCCCATCCCAAAACCCAATAAACCTTCCAACCTTATCGCTAACTTCCGACCAATATCTTTGCTCCCATGTATGTCCAAAGTCTTAGAGAAAATTATGGCAACACGGATAATGTGGTTTGCAAAAATAAATGGACTTATTTGTTCCCACCAGTTTGGTTTCCAAAAAGGCGTAGGTGTTATCGAACCGCTATTATATTTTGAACACTTTGCTAACACAGCATTCACATCAGGGAACCATGTCTCAGTACTAAAATTAGACTTCGAGAAAGCGTTTGATAGGATTGGCATCCACGTGGTTCTCAGACAGCTTAAGCGCTGGAAAGTTGGTACAAAAATATTTAACTTCGTTAAGTCCTTTTTAAGCAACCGCAAACTCTCAGTCAGGGTGAGCAACTACAGATCGCAGAAATATAGCTTATCTAATGGCATTCCCCAAGGCTCACCGCTCTCGGTGACGTTGTTCACAATAGCGTTCAACGAAATTAGTTCAATTATTGCTTCCTACTCGCTTGTAGAACATTTCACGTATGCAGATGATGTATTGATTTTTTCTAAACTAAAGGACCTTAACGAAGTGAACAACACATTCTCAAGTATACTAAGAAATATATGCAAATGGTCTGAATCATCGGGTTCTATTATCTCAACGAGCAAATGCTCCACTTTTCATTTATGTAAAAAACGTGTCTGTCTCTTCCCTACCTTATCCTTCTCTAATACACTAATACCCCATTGCAACTCCCTCAAGATACTAGGTTTAATATTCGACAAGAAACTAACATATAAAGAACATTGTAAAGCCACTAGACTAAGTTTGTTCTCAAGACTAAATATAATTAAATTTTTGTCATCCAAACATTGTCATATACATCCACATATACTTGTAAATATCACAAAGGCGTTGTTGCTATCCAAAATCGATTTTGGGCTTAGTATTTATGGAAATTGTGCAAAGGTAAACCTAAACCTACTAAAGGCTCCCTACCATGCAGCAGCCCGAAGAAGTATTCGCGCTTTTCCGACATCTCCCACAAAAGTCGTCCTCACTGAAGCTGGTTTACCGGATATAGCCCATTAGAGCTATGCGTAATACAATGATGCTCCTGCCAAAGCTTCTGCATTCCAGAAATGAAATCATTTTTTCACAGGTCAACTCAGCCCTGGGTAAACCAGGAAAAATCAATAAACCGTCCGCCATTCAACGCTGTGTTGCACTGTCTCAGCAACTGAATATAGTTTCAAAACCTACCTTGACACCAATTCCAGCCTTTCCGCCAAATAGTAACCCTAAAGAGTTCCTGATTACAAACCTGTCAAAATACCCCAAGGATTCTACTTCTTGCAATGAATACTTTCAACACTTCAACAAAACTATAGCCCTACTGGTGAATGACTGGGAGATTATTTACACAGACGGATCCAAAACAGACACCAACACGCCAACACACCGCGTTTGCAGTAACAAACCAACTTGGTGTGACCATTGCTGTCGGTGCATTGCCAACCTACTGCTCGGTATTTACTGCCGAAGCAGCTGCATTACTTGTAGCAGTACAACATGCCTCCCAGAGTAGAAAAAAATGTATAATTTGTAGTGATAGCAAATCCAATTTGGACGCTATTAAGAACCCCACAAACGAATCACCATTAATTACAAACATTCGGAACATTATACTACAGAACAAAAATATTATAAGAATAATGTGGGTTCCTGGTCATACAGGGATACTAGGCAACGAGCACGCCGACAAAAGAGCCAAAGAAGCCATCCACGAACCACTACACTTTAGCGACTACGTCACGAGCAAGGACATTCGGAAGCTGGTAGAAGAACATTTGCATGAAATTCACGCAGGAGATTGGAGCACCTTTCAGCACCATTATAAGAGACACAATCCCAATGGAGTGAAACCTCTGTATCCTTCTAATATATCTTGCCAAAGTATAAAAACATTTACGCGACTCAGGATTGGTCACTCAATTTCTACTCACGTTCACCTACTAAACGGTTCACCCAAACCGCTCTGTCCTCATTGCAACTCTAGTGACTACTCAATAACACATCTTCTTGACTTCTGCCAAAAGTGGGATGAATATAGAGCTGCCACGTTTCCTAATTGCAAGCCCACCGACCTACTAAGACACACAGATATCAATAGTATAAATTTAATTTGTAAATTCATTTCGCAAACTAGAATAAATATATAGCCCAATAATTACTGATAAGGTCACACAATACATAACAACTAACCCTTTAACTCTTACCACAAAATCCTTGCCCTCCTCCACCGTACCTTTTCCCTTAACTTTCAGCCTCACTTCGATAAACATAAGTATGCATGTATATACATATATATGCTATTTTAGATTAATTAATCATAAGCCGAAGGCCCTGGCAGCCAGCGCTTAGCTCTTAAGTGTAATAGTTATTTATAATTGTTACTCTTGTAAATAAATAAATAAAAAAAATATTTCCAAAAAAAGGAAATTATTATTTAGTATACTACATACAATCCGTTCAT
>NW_023458555.1:66168987-66172188 GCF_013731165.1 Rhagoletis pomonella | reverse complement strand
TAGTTATTTATAATTGTTACTCTTGTAAATAAATAAATAAAAAATAAAAAAAAAAATTGTTCTTGGTAGAGTACTGGAACTTGGTGGTGATATATGAAATTAATCGCATAGTCATGGAGAAAATATAGACCTATTAGAAAAGGGGACGTTGCACCTACCATACAAGCCGAATTTCATACTGCATATCTCTGGAAGAGTTCATGGTACAGTACTGGGGCACTTCGTATGGAGATATATGAAATTAATCCCATACTCTTTGAGAAAAATGGGTTCTTTAAAAAGGGGGCGTGGGAAAGTACAAACGTACTGACTTTTACTTATGTTTGAATGTGTATATAATTCTTCTGTAGGTATAATGTGACTGAAATCCTAAATGGCTGGAGGGATTTTAACAAAGTTTTGTGTGTGTGTTTGAGTGGGTCTCTGAATAGTTTAGTTTCACAATTTAATCCGCCAGTTGGCGCTGGAGTTGAGTTATTATTAAAAATCTTTTTTATGATCCGATTTGGCGAATATGCAAAACATGTATTGGAATCGGTAAAGGCAGTCCAATTGCAAAAAGAGCTGCCAGGTTGTGCTGAGGTCGAGTTATTACTAAAAATCGACAAGTGAGAAAAGGTGCCGTAAATGTCAGACTAATTCGACCTGTTGCACCATTGAGTATATCAAACTCTCGTGTGCTACGATTGGCCCAATGGATTTAATTTGCCAATATTATGCGTTAAAGCTTCATTCGAAGAATCCAGGGTTGAGTTGTGCAGTGGAAAATCTCAAATCACCACCTGTCGAAATACCTTAAAAGCCAGTTTCATGGAAGCAATTTAACCTGACAGAAAAAAATCATTTTTCACTTAAATTGCTTTCGCGAAACTGGCTTTTAAGGTATTTCATCTCAGTTTATGTGTGTATATTGTATGTCTGTTGAACAAGATAAAATTTCGAGGGCACATTCACTATAGATCCGGATCATTGTTGCCACCAGGGAACTTCTCATGGACATAGCACGTTCGTTCGGTAATTTTGGGCGGCAAACGACCACCAAACGATAGTCTTAGCCGACGAATGTGCCAGTACAAATCGTAAATATGGATTGTTGGAGAAACTGTTGGACCAAATTATTTAAATTAAAAATATTCTTTTAGGCGGGACGAAGTTCCCTAGTGCATAGTGCTAGTGCATATATAAATATACATATTGTATAATTCTATTTCACATGAAAGCTACACTTTTTCAAGTAAATTTGCAAAGAAGCAACACGGTGCTACTGCTAAGGGAGCGGTGCGAGAGAGACAACTGCCAGTTTATCTAACCTTTAATTATTGAATCATGAGTATTATGAACGCAGAATTCTCCTTTTTGTGTTATCTTGTCAAGTGTATAAAATATCTGCTGACATCGTATGATTTTTAACGTAGAACTCTTTCTGCGTAGGTGGTCCTCGGCTCCGCGTAGGGATTATAACCCTTACTACGCCGAATTCTCCTTTTTGTGTTGCTTTACCCAGTGTTTAAACACTTTCTGATATCGTAGTATTTTTGACGTAGGCGGCCCCGGCTGCGCTTAGGGATTATAACCCTTACTATGCAGAATTCTCATTTTTGTGTTGCGAAGAAAATGAGCAGAAGTATTTTTGAGAAGAACTTCTTTCTGCGTATGTGGCCTGCGGCTGCGCTTAGGGATTACAACCCTCACAAAATAGAATTCTCTTTCTGTGTTGCGAAGAAAGGGAGCAGAAGTACTTTTGGGCAGAACTTCTTTCTGCGTAGGCGGGCTGCGTCCTAGCTCCGAGATTATAACCCTCACAAAGTAGAATTCTCTTTCTGTGTCGCGAAGAAAAGAAGCAGAAGTATTTGTGAGCAGAACTTCTGACCCTCACAAAGTAGAATTCTCTTTCTGCGTTGCGAAAAAAAGCAGCAGACGTGTTTTTGGCCAGAACTTCTTTCTGCGTAGGCGGCCAACGGCCGCGCTTAAGGACTATAACCCTCACAAAATGGAATTCTCTTTCTGTGTTGCGAACAAAATGAGCACAAGTATTTTTGAACAGAACTTCTTTCTGCGTAGGCGGCCTGCGGCCGCGCTTAGGGATTATAACCCTCACAAAATAGAATTCTCTTTCTGTGTTGCGAAGAAAAGAAGCAGAAATATATTTGAGCAGAATTTTTTTCTACGTAGGCGGCCTACGGCCTCGCGTAGGGAGTATAACCCTCACAAAATAGAATCCTCTTTTTTGCGAAAAAAAGGAGCAGAAGAATTTTCGAGCAGAACTTCTCAACCATAAAAGTGACTATACTTAAATATGATGTATATTTAAATCATACAAGCAATACTTTTGCTGTTAAGTGTACATATTTATGTATGTACATATAAAACAATGAAGACTTTCAGCCCCGGAAAAAATATATTTTATTTTACTAAAATTGAATGGTCTATAAAACTGCGTATCAGGAATTTTTATGAAAATTTCGTGAATTTTTTTAAATTGTTTGGTTAGATGTTTTGAGTTATACGCTTCTAGTTGAAGTATGAACTAAATTTTTATAAAAAATTAACGAAAAATATTTAATATGAAAAAATGGGAATATTTCAATAAAATCACTTGGTGACTAATTTCCGTCGTTATTTATATGCATTTATAAGGTTGCAAAAATAACAGAATCATATCGTTTCACATTAACATGCTAGGATAGGTCGGTTTTTTTCATATAATTTGGATAGGACCAACAATTGTCTCTGAGATATCTACACCTGTAGAGTTTCAAATACTTAGAATTTCGAAAATAATAAAACGGATAGCAATAATTTCGGTCAGGAACTGAAGATTTAAAAAAGCTAATGAAGAGAAAATTATTTTTTTCAGTCTCCAGCTTTTTAACGAAATTTTTACAATCTGTTTTAGTATTTAAATGGCTTTATGGATTTGCTTGAAACTTAGTGGATACCCAAAAATACTCTACGATAATTCTTTGCCTCCAACCCCAACGTAACTACGCTCCGGCTTATTAAATGTTTTGAGGCATTTGGGGACGCAGGATTTCTTCACGAAACTAGTTGGACTGCCGGTATCAAAAAGAGAAACGAAACTGTTAAACACTGCACTTCCCACCGGGTCAATATCAAAAGCAATACTTACTAGGTCTAAATTATCGAGTCCCACGACGTCTTCGTAATGTACGGTATTTACTGGTTGGTCGGGCAGCGGCT
>NW_023458555.1:66168556-66168887 GCF_013731165.1 Rhagoletis pomonella | reverse complement strand
TTTCCAAAATTTTACCACAAACGTATTTCTTGGTAAATAATTGTTGCTAGCATCAATTTTGAATAAATTTGCTTTAATATTTACTGATTTATCGCAGGTTTTGTATTTCTCTAAATTACCGTTATATGGGATGTGGGCGTGGTTATTGACCGATTTTTAAAATTTTCGGCCATTTAGTATGCTGTACAAAGGCCAACAACTGTGCCAAGTTTGGAAGAAATTGGGGCAGCGGTTACCAAGATATACACATGTAACCATAAGTGGGCGTGGCTACGCCCATTTTCCAAAAATTTATAATATTCTTATTTTTCGTCTGAAAATTATTCTAAAT
>NW_023458555.1:66166463-66168456 GCF_013731165.1 Rhagoletis pomonella | reverse complement strand
TGTATTTCTCTAAATTACCGTTATATGGGATGTGGGCGTGGTTATTGACCGATTTTTAAAATTTTCGGCCATTTAGTATGCTGTACAAAGGCCAACAACTGTGCCAAGTTTGGAAGAAATTGGGGCAGCGGTTACCAAGATATACACATGTAACCATAAGTGGGCGTGGCTACGCCCATTTTCAAAAAATTTATAATATTCTTATTTTTCGTCTGAAAATTATTCTAAATGTCAATTTTGAGTGAATTATCTTCAGTAGTTACTAAAATATCGAACTTTTCGTATTTCTGGAAATTACCGTTATATGGGAAGTGGGCGTTACAGTCCGATTTCGCCCATTTTCAATACCAACCTACCTTGGATTAAGGGAAATCTACATACCAAATTTCGTTGAGATATCTCAATTTTTGCTCGAGTTATCGTGTACACGGACGGACGGACAGACGGACAGACGGACGGACAGACAGACATGACTTAATCGATTTCTTTTTTCATCCTGATCATTTATGTATACATTTGTCTATATCTATCTCGAATCGTTTTGGCTGTTACAAACCACCGTTATGTGAACAAAATTAATATACCCTTGTGCCCAAGTGCGCTCGGGTATAAAAAAGCACTAAAAAGGCACTAGGCACTAAGTAATTTTTTTGGCGTTTTAATTTTCAAAGAGCACTAAATCTAGCGCTTAAATCACCAAGTTGGCAACTATGGGTGGCGTACTATCCTGTAGCACTGTAAAGCAGGGTGTCCAGATTGGTTAAAAAGGAAAGAGCCATTTATGAAAAAAATCACCAGTTTTTTTATAAAAATCAGATCTTTTGTATCACATAAAACAAAAAAAAAAACGAATATAATTCCTTCAGGGTTATAATAAATAACATAAATCACTTATATGATAGTGATGTACAAACAATTTTCTTTAAAAATAATCATACTTTTAAAATATATTTGTATTAGCACATTTCCCAATAGGACTGCGCAATAAATAAATTTATTTTAACTCATATTAATGGATTAATCGCACAATACGCTTTTAAGCGCTCGGCGCTAAAAATAAAATAAAAGCTATAAGGCGAGATCAGCTATTTCCACAAATGAAATTGCAAATTTCACCTGGTTTAATATAGGCAAATGTTCGATATGCTACAACAAAATCAATAAGAATAAAAAGTGTTGTCACATCAAAATTAAAGCTCTAATTCCATAACCAAATTATCACGCGTTTCGACGCATTTACATTAAGCGCACAAAACATTGACTTGAAAGGGGGAAAATCGCCAAAAAAACGCTAAAGGCGATTTCCTAAATTTTTAACCCGCAAGTATCCTAAAAAAATCGTCAAATTGGCGCTAAATCGCCCAATCTGGAAACTCTGCTGAAAAGACACAAGTGCTGCAATATTTGCCGCCGGCGATGTTCTTCGTTGAGATATTGATGGACATATGTACATATGTGTTTATGGACAGCAATGTCCCTGCAATGAAATTTAGAGACATTCTGACAAAGCGCTAGTTCCTAACTACCTATCTCTGAACTAGTGCAAAAGGAATGCAGAGCGGGACAGTTGAAACTTGCGGTGTAAATGTGCAGATGTTCACTACTCGTACAATACGAAAGTAGCTCAGCGAGAGGACCTCCGACTCAACCAGCCTTGGTCGCGAGTTCAATTCGCGGTGGAGGCAGTTGTGTGTTTTCAAATTGAATGAATTTAAATTGTCGCCTGCAGCTTACAATATATTTTTTTATAAAATATGTAACAAAAACGGAATCTGCAAAAGAAAAGAAAAAACGAAAAAAATGTCCAAAAATCGAATCGCAAAAACGTTTTCTTATAAAAAAAAAAAATGTCCAAAATGGAACCGGTTAAAAACTGGCTGCAAAGTAATGCACTGGGCGACAATTGCCACCGCCAATGGCATCGCCGTGTAAAACTGGACAGTGGAAAGCATTGCTTGGGTATTGAGCTAGAACTGGTACTGTCGGCAAAAGG
>NW_023458555.1:66163160-66166363 GCF_013731165.1 Rhagoletis pomonella | reverse complement strand
GCGAACAATGTCCCACTAAGGGTACGTTCACTCAGAATGCGGAGCCGAGCACCGCGAAGCCGTTCCGAGCTGAGTGAAGCTTTCAAATTGCTGTGGCTATATGAAAGTGTTCATACAACAAGCTTTTTAATAAGCGTTTTGGAGCTGAAAGCAAAGTAGCTTTTGATTTTGAATTTTCTATTTAATTTTTATGTTTCATAAGGCTGCTGCAAACAAGATATCAAAATATTCAAATAAAAATTTTACAACGAAACTTTTAAATAAAATAAAGCAAATATTTTTGCCGCTTTTCATTGACGGTAAGTTTTGTGGTATCTTTGCAGCAGAGTCCATTAAAAAAGCTCCGCTTCGCTTCGTTCAGTATGAACACCAGCAGCTTCGCTTTGTTCCGGCGTGTTTCGCTCGGCGCCGCTCGGCTTTCTGTGCGAACGCTCCCTTGAAGTGCAGGAACAATCTAATATTAAGTTTGTTCCACATGCTTTCCGGGCTGTTTCGGTAAGCGTATGAATAATAAGTGTCAAAAATATGTCAACCCGTACTGAAAGTTCCCAGAGCGCGAGGACACATTTCGTGCCCAGAATCAAGAAATCAGTTTTAATGCTTATTTCTAAAAGGTATTTGTCTGTTACCGAACGATATCTTCTTTAATATTTTATAAAATTTAACGAACGCCATCTCATTTTGAAGGGGAGGAGCTCAGGTACCTGCGAAAAATAGTCACGTTAAGTGTCGAGATCTAAACTAGAGAACTAAATTCATCAGCTGATTTTATGTCTTTATGTTAATAATTCATTTATTGACAGAGGAGAGTACCGGTTTCTTAATACTGAAAAGCGGATCTGATATATCAAACGTGCTGCCATGAGAGTTAAAATCCTGGCATAAGCAACGGAGTGGGTCGTGCAATTCAAAATTGGTTTCACAAGCTTTCAGAAATATGGGACAAAAGTGTCTTGATACGCGTGAGGGAACATTAAAGCTTACATTAGCCAGAAGAGACGGACTTGAAATTGAGCCTGTCAGTAATTTAACCATAAAAATTATACCAAGCATTTCCCTGCGACTGGCAAGTGTAGGAAGGTTAATAAGTTTTAAGCGACTCGTATAAGAATTATATAGGAATTGTTTTTGAATTGATTCTATCTTGTCTGAGTAAATTTGATACCTTGGATTCCAAACCACCGAGCCGTATTCTAGAACCGGTCTAACTTTTGTTGTAAACAGGGTTTTAGTAATATAAGGGTCACAAAATTCTCTTGACCATCGTTTCACAAATGCAAGTTCATATTTAGTTATTTATTAAAAATGGGTTTTAAAAAGCTGAAATGAATCGCCATATCTTCTCTAATACTCCATTGAATGATTAAAGCACTATTTTGAAGGACAGCTTCGCTGGTTGAAGTAAAAATTAATTTTTTTAAAAGGGTAGCCACCCGCTTAAAATTTTAGTGACTTAAGTATATATCGAGTAAAATATTGCAACGCATTCAGGGAATGAAAGGCATTTAAACACATTCTTAACGAGGAGTAATAGTTTTAAAAATTAAAATCAATATATATATGTATAAAAGGGTTACTTACGTAATACCGAGCATAGCTCTAAAATGGATTGTCCTATGTGAGCTGTCTTTTTTGTTGTTTGTCTCTACACAAGGTAAACTTAAAAATTGATTTTCCATAGATTTTATACACGATTTTTTTTTATTTCTTTAAATTGTATCAACGCTAAACAATTATGTAGGTTAGATTAAGTTAGAGCAGCTCATCAACAAATGTAAAGATTCCAAAACTAAATTCGGAGTGGCAAAAATAAAAATAAAATATTTTCTTGTTTTCTAGTTTCAAAACACAGAGTTTCAAAAAACAGAGCTCGTAAAGCCATGAAAGAACTATCTCGCTCTGAGGAGTTATATTTTTTAAGAGCATTAAATAAACTTCTCACATGTTCGGCTCACTCATGAATTTTCAAGTGATGTATTTGGCAAATAGTTTATTTGTGCTGATGGCATCAATTTTATTTTTATCGCTTCGAGTTTTAAAGTGATGCAAAAAATATTCGTCACTCGCATTTTTAAAACACAAAACTTGAAATAACAAAACTGCAAAGCTTTTTACGCCAAACTTCAAATTCAGAAACTGACAAAAAATAAAAGACCGAATCTAGATAAATCGATGGTAATCAAACAAGCAAACAAGAATCTCAAGAAGTGTTCCACCGTCTCATCTTCTTCAAAGCAGGGTGGGCAAATGGAGTTTTCAGTGACCAGTCAGCAGTCCCGTCTTGAGAGGGAAAGACTAGATAAAACTTCTAAGATTGAAGGCAACATGAGTTTTGCCCACCTGCATCCACTTGATGGCTCCCAGTCATTGCTGAGCGAAGTATCCACTCAGATTATGATGGTGGCTTCGATGGTCCAAGTGGGGAGTGCTATCGAGAAATGTCTGGTCTAAGCCAACTGTGGCCAAAGGGTCAGATGTTTCATTTCCAGGCACTCCCGAGTTTCCAGGCACCTAGAGTAAAGCCAGCTCGGTATCTTTACTAACATAATTTATTCGAGACTTGCATTGCCGAACTGGTTGGAAAATACTTAAGTGCAGCTTGGCTGTACCTGTACACAATTAAACTCCTTCCCCTCCACTTATTTTCCACCAGGTAGTCTATGGCTTTGGGGATTGCAAATACCTCAGCCTGCAAGGCCGAAGCATATTCCCCAAGCGAAAAAGTGAAGCTTATCCCCTTTAACTTCGAAAAATACTCCAGATCCTAACCCTGAGTCAGTTTTTGAGCCATCAGTGAAGATCCGACAATGTGCGAGTGCGGGCTCAGTGCTGGAATTAGACCAGCATTCCCCCACAGGGAACTCTCTCTCGCTAGAATCTCTTCAACAAAGGTAATGGTGGCGTTAGTGTTCCCAAATTTTGATTTTCAGAAAGCACCAAAAACTTGGAAAAAAGCATTTTACCAAACTAAAAGCACCAAATTTTTTTTTTAATCAAAGGATGAATTTTTCGTAAGAGTTTGTATTTAACAAAAGCAAAAAATTAACAATATTTACAAGAATACATACCGAAATCAATACACAAAACGTTCTCGCTCATAACGATTCAATACACGGTTAAAAATTTCGGTTTTAATTTTAAACTTTTTGGACTACATATATGACCAAACTAAATTCAGTTTCAAATACAAACCTTACAAGTTT
>NW_023458555.1:66130209-66163060 GCF_013731165.1 Rhagoletis pomonella | reverse complement strand
TTGAGTGAGTGTAAGGTGAGGTGTTAATTCTCTAAATCTCTCCTAAATTATACAGTATTTAGATTGAAAGTATTTAGCCATCGACTAAATACCTTGGTACTTTAGCGAAAGTATTTTGCATCCCCAAGGTACCTGAGTACTTTGGACCAGAGTATTTAGCGCCTGCTAAATACTTTCGTTTTTTGTACTTTGGTATCTAGCAGCTCCTAAATACTCAAATTTTTCTTACTTTAATATCTAATAGCTCCTAAATACCTAAATACTTTTTACTTGAGTATTTAGCACCACCTAAATACCTAAGTATTGTTTACTTGGGTATTTAGCAGCTCCTAAATTCCTAAGTATTGTTTACTTGGGTATTTAGCAGCTCCTAAATACCTAAGTAAATAGTACTTGGGTATTTAGCAGCTCCTAAATACCTAAGTTCTTTTTACTTGAATATTTAGTCATCTCAAAATACTAAGTATTTGTGTATTTAGTACCCAAAGTGATACTTTAAGTACAAAAGTACTTAGGTGTGCCCATCACTGATATGTACATGTCGGAAAAGTAATAATACATAATACAAAGAACGGTACTGGTAGCCATAATACATACATAATAGGGCCCGGATTTTCTCTTTACGGTCATGTCTACCACAATGTGGTGGAAGACGGAGCACTGGTCACGATTCGAGCTCAGGTCTTTCTAAAAATTTTAAACTTAAATTCTTTTACACACGAGCACCACCGCTTTTATATGTATGTACATACTGCAAAGAATTGTTCCACAAATAAATACATATGTACGAGTATAATGATTTAAAAGTCAACAATGGGCCATTCCATTGTGACTAGTGGGACATTTTACTCCAGAATGTGATCAATTTTGACTATGCCGTCGGATTTATACAACACCGTAAGATATTTTTTTAACACAGAACGATAACTAATGTATCAAATTGCTTTAACAAAAATACCAAGCGATTTCTTAGTAGTATGTAACTATCATTTTAATGAATGTGAGGTTTATATAATCTTCATAGAAATATTAAAAAATATTTAAAGTTATGACTGGTGGGACATCTCCATGTGACTGGTGTAAAGTAATTAAGCATGAAATAAAAGTTTCCATAGACAAACATTACAACTTCTTTTAATTTTTTTTTAATATTTTACCACAGGTTAATGAAATCTAGTCATTTAAAAAGAGGTTACTACTGAAATAAAGATAATTAGGGCATATTTAAATTTATGTCATTCTTCTCTTTTCAATGGAATGACCCCAATCCTACAGGGATTTATCACAAACAGAAGAAATAATTGAAAGGATTAGAACTCGATGTTATTATAGCTCTGATCCAGTACTCCTTGAACTTACACGTTTTTACACGAACTTGCAGAAACTTACAGGAAAAATTATCCCGTACTCCAAACTCCTTCAAAATCCTGTAAGTGAGAGCAATTTTTGGAGATTTGTGTAGAGAATGAAGTTGCAAGATTTTACCCGAACTTTTTCTTCTGGTAAAATCAAGAAAAGTGTGAAGCGATCACTGGTTGACGTTTTACAGGAAAAATGCTTTTTTTTGTTCCCGTACTTTTTGTTGTTACTCACTTTTTACTCTCACTTCAGAGAGTAATTTTGCTGTTTGACATTTTAACAGGATTTTACAGGAAAAGTATTGGATCAGAGCATAGGATATTATTATTATGTATGAACATGTATACATACATATGTGTTATGATGATATGCGTGTATATTTGTAAATGAATAAGTTTAAAAATAGAAAGAGCTAATGAAGTAAACGAATTCAAAATACAAGACAACAATAGTATCAATCTCTTTTGTAGCAAATCTGAATAAAAGGGCCATACGTTTAATCAAACGCTCAAAACAGAACTACGAAAACAATTATGCACTGATATTAACATACATATTTACATATGTACATACCACCGTAAATTGTTCCCTTCATTTCAATTGTACGGAGAAAATGCAAAATAGTCGATGAAAAAGCAGATTAGTCTGTGTACCATACATACACATGTACCTACATATATATGTATGTATATGTGCATTGTCCACCGGAACCATCACATTGTCCATCTGTCTCATCCGCCTTCTAATTTGAGCGGTGCGCCACTTTGTTGGTTTCCTCTTGATTTCACACCCCTTTTTATTATTTAATTGCAAACACAAACAACAACAAAAAGGAATGATAAAATTTCCATTTTTTTCGCTCGCCTGGTATTGACGGCAGTTTCTGTCAGCGATGAATGCTAAATCGTCTCATCAAAAAGTGTGCAACAGAGGACAGTGCTGGCGTGCTGGCTCTTCAGCCTTTTTTGCCAATAAATGCAACAGGCACTCGTGCTAGATGCAACACCATTGATACAGGGCGGGAATGGGAAAATGTCCTACGCCACAAGTCCAGCTGGCATTTTACTCTCCTACTTGCAAACATTTCATTTTAATTTTCTTTGTTATTTTCAACGCAATTGTTTTCGTCTATGGTTCGTATTTAAATATATGTGTGTGTGTACATATGTATGTAAATATATATACATATATACATATATTTGTAGTATCCCTGCAGCGGGTTCATTGACAATTGTCGCTTTTGTACTAGTTATATTGCTAGTTATAATCAGGGCTGCAAACCGGTTTTGAGCCGAACTGTTTTTAAACCGAACCAGCGCTTTCTTCGGACTTCGAAACGAACCACGAACCGGAACATTTTTATTTTGAAATGCCAAAACCGAACTGAAAACCACTCCAAAAAATGGTTCGGTTCGGTACAAAATCCACTAAAGTATTTTGCAAGATTTGTAATACACAACTTTGTCTAAAAATGCAACACTATGGTGAAACTGCAAACACTTTCGAGTTTAATGGCATCCCTGTGAGTTATAATGCATATCACCGGCAGGAATAAAAATCGAAAATCGGCGCAAATTTTAAGATATGCAATTCATACTTGCACTTATCCTATTACAATAAAGATAAATGAGCTATAAAACTGCATATACAAATTTTTTTCGTTCTGATTAGAAAGTTTGAAACAATTGGTAGGTTCAGAAGGCGCAGCAGTCGAGCGCAACCGTTGCTAAAAAAAATCAGTGATAGTAATGCATCTTCTGAACGGCTTGATACATTATCTGTCAAATTCAAAACACACATGTTGTCTCAAATGATCAGAGAAAAATATTACGATCATTTAACACGCAACTGTTCAGTTTATCAGAAGTACAAAACAACGCGTTCAGAAGGTGTAATCGCAACAGTTACTGTGCTGTTGCGCCTTCTGAACGTGCCCAATGAAATTTTGTTAAAGTTTGTAGATTTTTTTCCAATTTTCGTACAAAGTTAGAAATTTGATTTATATATTATATTCTTTTATAGAAAAATAGTGAACATTATTAATAATTAGGATTTCAACACAAAGCCAAGATTTTGAGTGCCAATTCAAAATTCTGAGTGTGTTCTTTTTGTCTACTCGACTAGACTCACGACTTGTCCAAACCTTAAATAAGTTTATTAAAATTTTTCTAATTTCGCCTTGGTCATGTTCATTTTAAATTTCTTTGGTTGGGGGTATTACGCATTTTTTCATACAAAAACATTTGTCGAAGATACATGAAAAAATTGTCAAAAATCAACTTAAAATGTAAATTTTTTTTCTAGAAACTCTTATTAAAAAGTTTGCTATTTAGATGCAACCTTGAAGCATTTTCATAATTTTTGCACAAAGTTATAAACTTTATTTGTTCGGGCTTTGTTAGATGATGAACTATACTTAAAAAAAATAAAGATTAAGTAAAAAAAATTGCCAATTTTTAAAATGTCGTGTCCCTATCAGGGGCGCACCCAGGAATATATTTTGGGAGGGGTTTATACTTCTGAAAATTCGCTTCAGATAAAATGATCGTTAAAGTACATTTATGCAAGTATGTAATAAATAAATAAACTTTTTAAAGTTTCATAAATTGCATTTATTTACATAAAATTAGCAAAAAACTCAAACATTTGTAACCGACTTCAAAAAAGGGGTAGGTTATCAATTCGTCGGAATAGTATGCTAACGCATAACTTTGGACCACGTGAACCGATTTCAATAATTCTTTTTTTTATCGGAAAGATGGTACCTCAAGGGTCTTCCCGTAATTTGAAATTACTTGTTTAATATAAAGTTCTATAAACACAAAATGCACTCAACTTGCAAAAATAATAAAAAAATTAAAAAAAAGGAGTTTTAATGTTCATTTTCCTCGATATCTGGTTTTCGAATGAGATAGTGATTTTTTACGATTGCCTAATTTTTTAATATTCTGAATACCGAGAAAATTAAATGAACTTGAATTTTTGTTATGTAGGCAATTTTTGGTGGAACGAATTCGAAGTGGGCAAATTAAATCTTCGAATCCTTGTTAAGGACATATCAGTTGTAAACTCTTTTAGGCTCAGTAAGTGAGTATGCATTGCATATTTTTAGGTTTCATTCGCAGTTAAACTTTTAAGAGCTCTCAAAAAAAAACGAAAAATTCATATAAAATGGCGCACAAGAAATGGAGTAGGAATTTTCTTCTATCAAAATTTCTTAAATCAATTTGCATCTCTCAAGAAAAAAATGCTCGTATATTTATTTCTTCAAGAAAATGTACAGCAAAAGCAAAGTGCTTTATAATAAAAAATATTTCTTGTGATTTTTCTTAAGAGCTGGCTTTAGGATACAGTTTGTATTTCAGGTTATTAGCTTTAGGGGGGTTTGAACCCCAAAATCCACCCCTTGGGTGCGCTAATGGTCCCTATTTATTTTTCTACCGCTATACATGTCGATATTTGAATTTGATCTCAACAAAAAGCCTTTAATTTTTATTTTCATAGATTTCTCATACTTTTGAAATATTTGTATCCTTTAGCTTCAAAAAAATTTAACAATTTTTTAGCCGAACTGAACCGCGGTTCAGGAATAATCATGAACCGGTTCCTGAACCGGTACAAGCTTTTTCTAAGTGGTTCGAACCGCACCGTTTTTTGGAGTGGTTTGCAGCCCTGGTTCTATAGCATATTATGCTCCAGGTAATAGGAAATGGAGGTGGTGATCAAATATTGCACTTTATAAAGGTTTATAAAGATAGTTTTAATATGATAATTGCTGTGGTCAGAAATGCATCAAGCCTGCTTTGCTGCTGCTTATTTTATTTCTAAACTGTAACTGATGGAAATGCCTTAGGGCCAATTTCAAAGTGCGTAGTTAACTCAGAGTCGGCAGTTAACTAGAGATTTTCAGTACAAAAATCTGTAATTAACTGCTGATTCTGAGTTAACTACGCACTGTGAAATTGGCTCTTATTGGCACAACTAAGTTTCAATTCGGCATTTAACCGCGGTTGCGTATTTGGGCATAAAATATGGTTTAGAAGTAAAACAGACTGATATTTTGGCTTGATTCGTTTCTGCTCCCATATTTCGAAAGTGGAATTTTTGTTAGGCATTTAAATAGATACAAATAGTACATTTAGAATATTTATCCATGGGTTCTTTCACATATTCTCTGTGAGATAGCCAGTGACTGAAAATAGTAAAATAAAGCAATTCTTAAAGCCCCTTTTTCTACATAACTACTACTTTCTAAAATTTCAAACAGATGCGTTATTTGATTGCCTTTTGACTATGAAGTTTTCGAACTGCTTTTTAAAATGTTTATGTGGTTGGAATAAAATAAAATATTGGTGCGTTTCAGCTAGTAATCTCAGCCGAAAGCAGGATGAAAATAACGTAGCTCTGCGGCTGTGTAACATTTATCGCACAAGTTACTACTATTCCTATCAAAATAGTTCCTAATTGCAGTATCGCTTTCATATCATAAAGACCAAGAAATAGCGATATTATCGGCGATAATTTTCAAAGAAATGTCGTGTCGAATTAGTAACTTCCGCATTAGAAAATGCTGGCAGGGTCTATGTTTTCTTTCACATATTCTCAGTGAGATAGCCAGTGACTGAAAAATACTAAAATAAAGCAATTCATAAATACCCTGTTTCTACATAACTACTACTTTTTTAAATTTTTGGGTTTCTTTTGAAATATGTTTATATAAGTACATAACTTAACATAATAAAATATAATATGATATGATTTAGCATAACATAATACCCTCCTCCCAATAACTATAGTAATAACACAAACGGCAATAATGCAAAATTTGCTTTAATTCACTTTAAAAGGGGAAATAATACCAAAATCTGTTTGAGTAAACACAATTGCGGCGCCGACGGCTATTTTTTCGGGACGTGCGTGCGGTGTTGCCAAGTTTTGAATTAGGAAAAGCACTAAAACCCAAAAAAATCGTGTTTTTTCACGAAAAATTCACCAAATTTTTGTTGGAGTATTTAGATTTAGATTTATGGACTTTGTATGCATACACATTTTTATAGTAGGGGCACCGATTGAAATGAATAAAAATCAATGTTTTCTTGCTCGGCGGTCGGTTTTTTTTTATCTGTTTTCTATAAATTCAAATATTTTCGTCCAAGCGACGCGACGTAAACATTTTTGTCCTTATTTTAAAATTTTCAGCTGTGTCCAGCGTTGCCGTTTCGCTTAGATTTAAGTAGTTTAAATATAAAACTTTTCTTCGTTTCGCTAAATTTTTTCTACACTTCCTATCAAGCGAAAATAAAAATAAAAAATTAAGTTTTATGAACTATGTGGAAGTTAAAATCTACACTGCAGTCTCTTATGATCTCATGAACTAAAGGAACGTAAAGAACTTTTCTTTCCGACCACTTCACACCTGAAACATAACATTTATTTCCCTTTTTAATGTGTCTGTGTGGGAAAAATCTTTGTGTCAAAAAACTGCCTACTCTTCAAATCTCATCCGACTTCAATAATTATTTTTCTAAAAGGTTCGTTATTAATTTAAATCTGTGTTCGTATGAAATAGTTGCTTATGTCAAAAGGCTGGCTTTAATATAATGCGGCATTCGCAGCGTACGATTGCGAATGACTTACTGGCGCCGAGCAGTTGAAGAACTTTTGGCAAATAAATGTGCAAGAAATAGTTCCGATACTACCAACACAATATTCCTATTAAGCCTCATCAAAAAATTCCTTGTCGTTTAAAGAATAAAGGGAATGCCGCATTATACTAAAGCCAACTTTTCGACATAAGCTACTATTCCTTACGAACACAGAAATGTTTTTTTTTGAATAGCCGTAAAAAATATCAAATAAAACACCTCTTTACTCCTAGAAACACAAAATAAAAAAATCGTGACTTTGGCAACGTTCCGAATAAATAAAACTGTTTTCAGCCAGTTTTCAGGACGTTTAAAAAAATTAGTCTAACTTTCGTCCCGAAATTGATATCATAAATTTTGTTTCTGGTTTAGCTTTCGTCACTCGAAAATTTTACCTCAAACAGGTGTTTTATTTGATATCAATTATTTTGGGATACCAAATTTAAAGTCAACGAAAATCAAAACAAAGATATAAATGTTTTATTTTTCTCAAACAAATTGCTAAAAACGCTATCTAAATCTAAATGATTTATTCAAATATTTAACATTAACTTCAACTCCATTGAAACATTTAATTTTTCGAATATAGAATAGTAATGGCTTTATTCATAAAAAATAAAGTAGGTTTAAAGAGCTTTACAAAGTGACGTTTTCATAAATTTTTCAGTTTATAAACCTTTTTTAAAGCTACTTTACTTTTTATGAATAAGGCCATAAAGCGACAAATAATGAGCAATCCTCCATATCCAAAGAAAAATTTAAAAACTAAAAAAAAATATTAAATGTGAAAAATGATAAAAAGTAGCAACTTGGTACTAACATTAGATACAATAAGCAACTGTATTCGTCTCATTCTCTTCGCTGCAGACATGTGTTTTTTTAAGAAGTTTCACTTCTATCACGAGTACGGTGCTGCACTCGCCTTTTTTACTCATGCATTTTTGATCAGTGGCAATTTATACATAATTAGTAGCGGCAATAAAGTCGGCCGCTGCACAGTGGTTCGGATCGCTGGACGAAACTATTTAAAAAAATACTCGTTGATGGATCTTTACACCACTTCTTACCTAGGGGATTTTTGAGTCGCTGATTACGAATCTGAAGTCACTTATCAAAAATTCAAAATGGCGGATCCAATATGGCGGACGAAAATTAAAAAAAAATCGGTAGATTTCTATGAAACTGGGTATCTGGGGGTTTTCTGGGACGCTGATTACATATCTTAAGTCATTTACCAAAAATTCAAAATGGCGGATCCAATATGGCGGACAAAAATTTAAAAAAATCGGTAGATTTCTATGTAACTGGGTAACTGGGTATCTGGGGATTTTCTGGGTTGCTGATTACGAATCTAAAGTCATTTACTTAATTTACTTTATTTACTTCGGAACGAGCATTTTCATCAGATATTTCTTTCAATTTACTAATCACATAATCCCGGACACCTTGTTGTCTTTTAGAAGTTTCAGTAACACCAAATGTCAAACAACTCACTTCACTTTTATTTACCATGACTAAAATTTAAGATCACAGCAAGAAACACAAATAAATTTCAGAAAAAATTTTATAACAGCGCTTAAAGATTTGCATGCCTGTTGTATAATTTTTTAATTTCAGAAAGCAGAAAATTCGCGAGGTACTATTTTTTAACTCTTACATAACCAGAGGTTTTATAACTCCAAGTATTTTTCTGTTTTAACACACAACCCCTGCCCCCTAATTGCATTGATGATTCAAATGTAGGTAAGAATGTATGCGTCTTCCCAGTTAGGTTAAAGGCGGGTATAGTTGAAGACTGTGTACATACTTAGAATTAAAATAAGGAAAAAATTTTACAATTTCGGCATTTGATGCAAAAAATCTCTAAAACACATTCTTGGGGTTTCCAAGATATGTATGAAGTGATAGCACAGCTGCATTCTTCATCTTGTATTTAATCACAATAACGCTAGCTCGGTTCACCAAATATCCCGCCCACGATATCATAGCATTCACACTGAATACGTACCTACATCGTATATACTTATGTATATGAAAAATATGTACATATATACTTATGTATATGAAAACAAAGAAACCAGCAAAAATAAAAAAAGATTTCTTAAAGAATCATAAAGCGACTTACAAAGCCTACTAATTATGTATCGTGTGCAGGGAAGTCAACTCGAGGGAAATTCTCCCGATTGGCAGGGAATTTCGGTTTAGGTGACAATCGGGGATTGGGCAGTTTTTTGCGGATAATTGGGTATATGTTATGTTGATAACTTAAAGAAACCAAATAGACGAATATGTTAATTTTTAACCATTTGTCACTATTTGGAGCGTATTTTTTCAATTTGCATCGATATATCCACAACAGGAGTTTTCCCAGATATAAACTATATAATAAATGGAAGCTAGGGTTCTGGACTAGACTTGAGGAAACTTATAATAAAATCGACTCTGCAGTTTTTGAGAAAATCCTCGAAATCTATATTTTCAGCAGCCCGATTTTTAGTTTTCAGGGGATAACGTTATGACATACTTATATTTCATAAACACAAAAGACAGCGTTGGATAGCTTGTTTTAAAGCCCTTCTGTAGGAGTTTAAGTTGCCTCCCGGTGCAGCACCCTGGGTAATGCCAAATTACCTAATGCCTGAACGGCTTGCTGTGCATCTGTACTCCACGTTAGGGGCGGTACAGGCACCCATGCTTTAACGGCTTCCGTGTGCGTCTGTTCCCCAGGTTAGAGGCAGTACATAACGACGTCTATTTTCCTCAGGGTAGGGGCGGTCGAGTCCGTGTCTTTTCCGAGCGGGGGTGGTAGCTAAAATAAAGCCCCAGGGAGGAGGGGTCCGTATGGAGAGTCGGTCCGATGAAGAGAAAGTTACGGTGCAGGAGATCGGATACCTAGTACCGGCGATAGCTGATGGGCGAGAAAGTCATCTGACGTCGTTATCCAGCAATTTCTCAGGTTGTGCGGTGGAACCCCAGGCTGTGCAGTCTACTAATGCTACTGGGAGGGGAACAGGGTCTGACTCCAAGCCAACTTTGGGCAGACGGGCCACTGTAGACCAGGAGTCTGGAGCTGCTCGAGACATCGGTTCTCAACGACTAGCAGCCTTCACTGTCTGCAGAGGTCCGTCAGGGGAAGGAGCAGCTAGAGGAGCCGAGCCGAGGTCAGAAAGCGAGAAGTGGCTACAAGAACTCGGTTAGCTTCCTCAAAAAGATGAAGCATAAGTATCCATCATCCCTCACTAAGAGAGATAAGGATCTAGTGAGGAAGCATGAAAAAGTCGTTGCAAAGTTCGAGAAAACTAACGTAACGATCTCCTCAATTCTGACCACGAGACCGATGGGACAGGTAGCGGGCGCGGTTACGACATCTGCAACCCAGCCCACAGGCCTCCAAACAAAGAAGAAGGTAGAGCAAACAAAAGGAGTAGATCGGACGAGCCGCCCATAAAAGAACCGAATTGCGCCGAAACCATCGGCATCCTTCGACTCGGCCATGGATCTTCAAGTGACTATAACCGACAACATTGACCCTCATGGGAAGATAACGCCGGAACATTGGCTACTTTTAGAGGCATGGACCTGATGCTTGAAACTGAGAGGGAGGAACTGGTTTTCGACGGAGCTGGCTGGCAGAAAGGCTTAAAGGTTGTTGGCTGTGACAACAGAAAGTCGCTAGACTTCCTAACGCGGGTGGTTCGCTGCCTGAACGCACTCTGGCCGGGCGCTTGGCTCGAGATCATACCTCGCTCAAGGGTCCCAGTACGTCCAATTATCTCAGTGTGGATTCCGCCACCGGTTCCGGCTACGGAGGAAATACTGAAGTTGATTGGGCGTTAGAAGCCATTACTGGGGTTATATGGTTACTGTATGTACATTCCAACGACTGTAGGTAAGTGTATACTAGCTAAAAAAAGATATTAATCTCCTTCTTTTCGTCAAAAACAGCAACGGAGATATCACAACGGTTGAGGAGCAACCACCATTAGTTGCTTTCCGACAGCTTGTGGCGCATGCTCAAGCACGCAGGATGGACCTGGTAATTGGTTGTGACGCAAATAGACATCATGAATTTTGGCGAAGCTGAGCCACTAATATTAGGGGGAGTCTATTTTGATTTTATTCTTTCCAATAACCTAGTCATATGTAACAAGAGTAATAAGCCAACGTTCCGTAATAGGATTAAGGAAGAATTTATGGGTATAACACTGGTCACTGTCTCAGCTAAAGCGAGGATAAATGAGTTGAGGGTATCGGACACGTGTTCCTTTTTGGATTACAGCAGGATACTCTTCACAATAGATTCTGAGGTAGCAGTATCACGACCTTTTAGGAATCCGAAAAAAACGAATTGGAAAACTCTCCCTGAATTACCGTCGAACACACTAAGCTCGATGAAAACCGAAGTTAGACGGTGAAATGCTAATCTTGATAGGGCAGTTAATCGTCTAAACGCGATCCTGGCCAAGTGCTTCGAGCAGAGTTGTCCTATATCTCAGCCACGATCAAAGCCCAAGCCGGTATGGTGGGGCGAAGAACTGGGTCAACGCAGATCGATGACACGGAAGCTCTTCAACAAGGCTAAACGCAGCCGTAGCACAGTGCTTCCCTTACATGTAAAACGTGGGCAAAAATAGAATTATGGACGGATTTAAATCAAAATTCGCTTCTTGGTAAAACTGCGGACGCTTAATCAAAAAAATTCAAGAATTCATGGCTTTGGATAGCTTTTATAATTTCACTGCAAATGCAGTTTGAAGTTGGAAATTTGGGTTCTTGCGGCGTTTACATAGGTATGTACATATAGTTCGTTTTATTTTCAAAAGTGAGGAGTCAAATCACAGGGCTTGGCCTGCAGATGTGCAATAAAGTTTTATTTTTTGAAACGGGTTGCCACCTGTTAAAAATTTTATTAAAATTATTTAATAAGTTAAATGAATTAGATATTGCAATATGGGAATCAATTGAAATGGTTTTGAAAATGCTTTACTTCTAAATTACCCGTAGAAGGATTGCCGCATGTTTAAAAAATTAAATTCACTATAACTAAGGGAATAAGGTAAGTGAAATATGTATATCAATATGGTTATCACACAATAGAAAAAATTGGACATATTTAGCAAGAAATAAGTGACGAATAACAACATTATTGAGTTAATTTAAGAGTCCAGTAATTTAAAAGGAATGTAATCAGAACAAATCACTGATTGACAATGCATGTATGTATTTGTAATAACCAGGGAACGGATTTTTAGGACCTAAAAACCTATAAAAAAGGCAAAATAAAATAACGAAATAGGCTGAAAAAGGCAAAATAAAATAGCGAAAAAGGCAGGAAAAGGCACTAGGTATTGCAAAAAAAGCAAAATAAGGCACTAAAAAGACAGAAAATACGAAGAACAATCAAAAAATACATTTATTTTAGAAATGTTTATATTATAAGTAAAAAGAGAAAAAACTATGAACTAGTTTCATTTTATGAAAAATTTGTACTTTGAATCTTTGACTATTTTATCCTTTCGGGTTTCTTACTCTTAAAACTTTAATCTGTATAGTTGTAGTAACATTGAACCACAAGATGCATTTTGAAGTTTTCTGGCAGCATTTTCATTCGATTTTCGCGAAGAAAAGCCTTAAATATACTAAATGCGTGCTCGACGTAAGTTGATACAAGCGGCGCCCAATTTAAATAAGGAACGTTTGAAATGTTCATATTATCAGGAATAAGGGCGTTTTCCTCGCCCTTTACAATTTTATCCACACCCCATATTGTCTCCAAGCCTTCGCTAGCTGAGAAAACTGCTTTGATTTTTTCCAACACCAATTTGGCAAGAGGTCTGTGCGCTTCTATAAGCCGCGTGGGCAATGTGTATATTTTTTAATCTTTGAAAAACAATTTTAAATGCTATAATCACTTTTTTAAAGGTAGAAAAGCCAAAAAAGGCAAATATCTTAAAAAAGGCAAAAAAAGGCAACATCAAATGTGTATATATGGAATCAGGGAAAGCTAAATCGTGGACATTCTTAATCGAATATACTCTATCTCTTTAGCAGAAAAAAAGGCAATTTCCATAAAATCCGTTCCCTGGTAATAACATAACAAATACGATGTCATAAACCTTTGGTTTGACACAATTATTATTTTAGTTTAACTAAATTTGACTTCACAAACAGGCGGCAACCGTCTTCGTAATATTTGCAAGCTAAAACCTTTTTAAAACGCTTTCGCCTGACTCCCACATATACCTATCTATTTCAATTACCTAGTTCCTTTAATTCAATAGTTTTTTAATTTTTTAAACAGGTGTCAACTCTTTACATGTATTTAAGAAATAAACCCTTTTCATGCACATTTCGATTGATACCCAACTCTTAATAGTTCATTTAACTTATTAAAAAATTTGAATTTAATTTTTAAACAGGTGGCAACTCTTAAAAAAATAAGCCTCTATTATCTAGAGTTCAAACTTTTTATTCTGACACTTCATTTTTGAAAATAGAACAAATCGTGCAGATCTGTTGGCACTACGGTTGCCAGACGTACTGATTTTATCAGTACAGTACTGACTTTTCAACTTTCGTACTGATTTTATTCATTCCTTCAGTCAGTACGCTAATGTCCTGATTTTTTTAAATTTGTACTGATTTGTACTGATTTTTCAATTCTGAGCAATCAAATTTGTAATAGGGTTCTTTCCAACGAGCTTGGTACGCGGTAACTCGGTGATCGGTAATTTACCCCATGTATTTTGTCTGTGTAATATTATTTTACAAAAAAAAAAAATACTTTACGATTTGCTTAAGATTTTTACATAACGTTGGAACTTTCTTAAAATTTACTGTAAAAAGTAAGAAGAGAATAATTTAATTATAGTTGACATGTTTTACGTAATGTTTAAAATGCGCAAGAAATTAATACAAAAGAGCAATCATTTTATGTGCATATTGCGGGTCATTACCTACCAGTAGCGATAATATCATGGCGTATAATTTATTTAAAAAGAGGGCTGACGTTTTTTGTCGAGTGTTGTTAGATATCTCGAAAATAACCTTCAGTTTAATAACAACAAATTTGAATAATTGAATGGCTTTGCCTACAACTTACAATTCGTTTTTCTCAATTTACAGACTCAATTTAGATACTCTTTTTGGAGAATTCTTAGGCCCTTATTACGAGTTGCATTCGATTTTCGATCTTCGCTGACTATCGAAGATCGAAAATCGAGAGTGAAATTCGTATAATGAGCTTCGCAAGCGTGTCGAAATTTTCGTTGAGTATCGAATTTTCTGTCGAACAGAATTTTGCTTTCGTTGGTGTAGCGAAGTGTTAGAAAATTATGAAAAATGTATGGTTTTGCATTTGTTTTCTTAATTTTTGGCGGCTAGACATTAATTTTAAACAATTATTATTAATTTTCTGCAATTCTAACGTCGTGAATACTAAGCACAAGCTCGAAAGGCTGGTTTTACTTATGAAATAAAATCCCAATACTCTGTTGTCACGATCACAAAATCATTGAGCTGTTGATAGTTTTAATATATTTTAAATAGATTTGGGTCACAAAATTTCCTAAATATGAGGCATTCTTTTTCATATCGGACACCAAATTTGGGGTCACAATTTCGATTGGCTTCAAATTTTTTTATTGGTTTTATACATGAAATAAGCTAACACGTCTGTCAAAATTTGCATTTTTTCGTGATTCTGACTAATCATGTGCTCCTTCAAATCCTTATATCTCGGGTTCTGCCCATCGTAGAGACTTCATCTTAACGTCGTTTTAAATCTAAAGAAATGGGCTTAATATTTCTATATATAAGGTGATCAATATTGTCCTAAAGCTAACTTAGCTATTAACAGTTGAACTTTTTGAAGTTGATTTGCATAGTGAAGACCAGTAAATTAGGGATTTAGAATTATACCATCGTAATCCTTATTTAATTCTCTATAAAAAACATTTTCCCAAAAAAATGGGGGGGTTTCAAGAACTATTTTTAAAATATTTTTCTTTATGACGAGATGGTTTATTTTGTGAGAATCAATAATTTTTTGTAATTTGTTTTCCAAAACTTATGTAGAGATATATTTAGTAAGGTGTTAAACATCGTGTTTTTGCAAGAATTTAAATTTTATTGCAGATTCCGATAGAATACCTATCCAGGTATATTAATTGTACGGTAAGATTTTTCTTTAAGGCGACAAACCCCTAAAAATGGGGGTGGCAATTGTAGGACTAAAGAGTGCCAAACGCAGATTTTATTGCGGAGTTCGGAAGAATATCGCTTTGTTGTTCCACAACTTTTTCAATCAAAGAATATTCTAGAAATGGGCGTGGCTAAATTAAAACCTAAGTTAAAAAATTTAGACTTTATTGTGGATTTCGCCAGAATATGGATTGAAAAAGTTGTGGAACAACATTAATGAAGCGATATTCTGCCGAAATCCGCAATAAAATCTGCGGTTTGTTAATTTTAGTCCTGCAATTGCCACGCCCATTTCTAGGGGTTTGTCGCCTTAAAGAAAAATCATGCCATACAAATATTATATCTGGATAGGTATTCTATCGGAATCCGCAATAAAAACTTACTTTTTGCAAAAACCCGATGATTAACACCTTACCAAATATATCTTAACATAAGTTTTCGAAAAAAAAATAAAAAAAATTGTTGATTCTCACAAAATAAGCCATCCCGTCATAAAGAAAAATATTTTAAAAATAGTTCTTGAAAACCCCTCATTTTTTTAAACCACGTTTTTTTATAGAGGATTACGATAGTAGAATTTTAAATCCCTAATTTATTGGTCTTCACTATTCAAATCAACTTCAAAATGTTCAACTGTTAGCAGCTAAGTTAGCTTTAGGACAATCTTGACCATCTTATATATAGAAATATCAAGCCCGTTTCTTAGCCTTAAAATGACGTTAAGATCAAGTCTCTACGATCAGCAGAGCCCGAGATATAACAATTTGAAGAAGTACATGATTAGTCAAAATCACGAATAAATGCAAACTTTGACAGATCTTATTTTCGAAGAAAAAAAGAAGAAAAAGAATCCTCGAACACGTTTAGCTTATTCCTTATATAGAACCCACAGAAAAAATTTGAAGCGAATCGGAGACATGAAATTATTTTTTTTACGAAATCCCTCCGACTAAAAAAAGAATGGCTCATATATTGTATGTCAAAATATATTCGAAAGACTACTCTTAAACTCTCTCAAATATTTTCTGCTCCTGGCCAGTTTTCTAAACTCTCTTCCTCTGAATCGTTGAACCAGAACTCCGTTGTAATAATTTTTACGTTTTTTAAAGTCGCTTTCTTTTTTATTTCATTTTAATTTGCACAAATTTATATATCTACATACATACGTATGTCTAAGAACACTATTTAGTTTGCTCGATTTGTAAACAAAGTTTCTCAGCGGTGAAAATATGCTATTGTGAACAACCTAAACAAGCGAAATTCACAATAGCGCTATTCTTCATCGAATGAGCGCCATAATACCAAATGAAAATTCGTTCGATCAGCACTCGACCACAGTCGAAGATCGAATGCAACTCATAATAGGGGCCTTAGTCTTTCAATGTTTTTGCGCAGTTGAAAAAATAATTTAGCCATGAGAAAATACAGATGCAGTCCTTAAATAGAAGTATCTTTCCACAGTTTGAATAAATATGTAATTTTGTTTTTTTCAATACCACGTTCAAACGAAGCAGCTGAGTATAAAGTTTGCTTCGTGGCGAAAAGAGAGAGACCGACTTCTAATTAAAATTTTAGAAAGTCAACTTCAAATTAGAAGTAATTTTAAAATACATATAATGTTTAGAGTTCTTGGACTATTTAAACACTGAAAGTGGAAATGATCTCATTATTGCTATTAAAAAAATGTCATATATGTATATAAAATAACTAGCGGTACCCCGGTGTGCTTCTCTACACCAAATATTGAAAAATTAGTGAACAATCCTGGAATTTGTCTATATGAAAATTTATCATTTGTTTTATTTCAAAACCTTTGATTCTTTATTTTAAATTTTAATCCAACACATTTGGATACACAACATTTTTTGTTTTTCTTCATCTTGGGTATGAATAAATAAACAATTTGGAATGCCAACTCTTGAACGGGTCACGTATAGCTGCCCGTGCGAAAAGCACGGCGCCTCCAAATTCGATCCGCATACTTGAAGAGTTTGTCCTTGCGCCTTGTTGACGGACATGGCAAGTGCTATACGCACTGGGAATTGCAAACGCTTGAATCCAAACGTCATGTCTGTTGTTATCAGTGGAATACGCGGTATGAGCACAATTTCACCTTTTGCTTTGCCAGTCAGTATTGTTGCTTCAACTAAATTCGCCATCAATTGTTTTACTGCCAGTCTTGTGCCATTACACAGTTTTGGAGCATTTAAATTCCATAGTAAAATAATTGATGAGCCGACCTTTAAATTCAAACAATGTGGTGGCATACCAGGCGGTTCCAATGAATTCAAAAATTCAACTGGATAATTCACTGCGTCATCTAGATTCATTGCACTATCAAGAGATTTATATATTGTCACTTCACCTGGCAATTTTTCTAAAATTTGATAATTGATTGAAATGACATGTACATTTTTTGGTGCCCGTATTGCACGTTCTCTCAACCAATCGTCATCCAGGTAATTTTGAGCAATATTTGGAAACACGCGTTCAATCAATTTTTCCTTTAATTGGAGAATTGTAAAAAAATTCTTCGGTAATATAATCAAGCCATTTGTATTATCGATTTGAACTTTTCCATTTCCGATCTCTAACAATTGCTTCGAGAACCGATCTTCAGATTGATTATTGTACAACTGAACACGCATGTTTATGTGTAATGTCAATTTTTGCACATATCGCCACGGAGGGGAAAGACTTCAAGCATGCATTGATCTCATCTGCCGGTGTTGATCGTGGAATCACGGGCAATGTTTGTCGAAAGTCCCCAAAACAATCTGTTTTTGTTGTTTTTAAATCGTATATGTTTAAAAAAAATATTAATTACTAATTGAGAACTATATTGCAGCCATGTTTATACTTGACTTAATTTATCCGGAGAAAAAATAGACACAGCACATCATAGCAACAATTTTTCACTATGTTTTCGGTTTCTCATGTATCTGCTGTTGTACCATATACGTGGTTCATGTTACAGACATAAACTGTCATATATCATGAACCGCTGGACCGAATTCGGGCACATTTCACATAACCCATCTGCATGATAGTCCGAATATACCGTTTAAATTTGGTAGAATTCGTGCACTTATTTTTTTATTTAAGATGGGAGGTGCCCCGCCCCCTTTTCCAATACCGCACATTTTTCTCTATGAGTATTTAATTATTTCATATGTCTCTATACCAAATTTCCAGTAATCTACCACAAATATTTCAAGAGATATACCAGATGAAAATTTTTATACCCGAGCGCACTTGTGCACAAGGGTATATTAATTTTGTTCACATAATGGTTGTTTGTAACAGCCAAAACGAATCGAGATAGATATAGACAAATGTATACATAAATGATCAGAATGAAAAGAGAAATCGATTAAGCCATGTCTGTCTGTCCGTCTGTCCGTCCGTCCGTGTACACGATAACTCGAGCAAAAATTGAGATATCTGAACGAAATTTGGTATGCAGGTTTAAATTTATCCAAGGTAGGTTGGTATTGAAAATGGGCGAAATCGGACTGTAACCACGCCCACTTCCCATATAACGGTAATTTCCAGAAATACGAAAACTGCGATATTTTAGTAACTACTGGAGATTATTCACTCAAAATTGATAATTACAATAAGTTTTAGACGAAACATAAGAATATTATAAATTTTCGGAAAATGGGCGTAGCCACGTCCACTTATGGTTACATGTGTATATCTTGGTAACCGCTGCACCAATTTCTTCCAAACTTGGCGCAGTTGTTGGCCTTCGCACAACATACCAAATTACTGAAAATTTTTAAAATCGGACAATAACCACGCCCACATCCCATATAACGGTAATTTAGAGAAATACAAAATCTTCGATAAATCAGTAAATAATAAAGCTAATGTATTCAAAATTGATGCTTGCAACAATTCTTAACCAAGAATTAAGTTTGTGATAAAATTTTGGAAAATGGGCGTAGCACCGCCCACTTATGATCACATACTATATATATCTCGATAACCGTTCAACCAATTTGTACCAAACTCGGTATGGTTATTGTGCTTGCCACATAAAAGCAAAACGTTGAAAATTATTGAAAGCGGACTAAAATTGAGGCCGCTTTACATATAACGGTAAATTTCAGAACTGCTTGAAACTTCAAAATTTCAAAATCTAAGGACTCTAATTTACTCAAAATTGATACGCCCCGGCTTACCATATAGCGGTAGCTTTCCGTAAGGTGAAAAACCTATCTTTAATACGTGCGCCGGGTATTTAATGTTCGGCTCCACCCGAACTTAGACTTTCTTACTTGTTGTTAGTATGGGTTGTGCCCCGCCCCCTTTTCCGAATTCGGGGAAACTTAACACAAACCATCTGCATAATAGCCCGACTATGTCGTATAAATTTGGTTGAAATCTGGCACTCATTTTTTATATATAAGATGGGAGGTGCCACGCCCTCTTTTCCAATACCGCCCATTTTTCTCCATGAGTATGGAATTATTTGATATACCTCTATACCAATTTCTAGTACTCTACCACAAATATTTCAAGAGATATACAGCATACAAATTTTAGTTAGTATAGTAGGTGCCACACCCCCTTTTACGAATTCGGGCAAACTTCATATAAACCATCTGCATGATAGTTTGAATATGCTATATAAATTTGGTTGAATTCGGTGAAGCCGTACTCAAGTTATAAGCTCACACCAAAAACGTGTACTTATTTTTTATACATAAGATACATATGCCACGGCCCCTTTTACAAATTTGGTCCAACCCCACATAAAATATCTGCATGATGGCCCGAATATGCTATATAAATTTGGTTGAATTCGGTGAAGCCGTTCTCAAGTTATAAGCTAACTCACTATATTTTATATATAAAATCGTGGCGCCACGCCCCCTTTTCCGAATTCAAGCAAACTTCACATAAACCATCTGCATGATAGCCCGAATATGTCGCATAAATTTGGTTGAATTCGGTGAAGCCGTTCTCAAGTTATATGGTCACACCAAAAACGTTCACTTATTTTTTATATTTTAGTTAGTATGGGTGGTGACTCGCCCCCTTTTCCGAATTCGGATAAACTTGGCATAAACCATCTGCATGATAGATCTCAAGTTATGAAGTCACACCAAAAAAGTGAACTTATTTTTATATATAAGATTTATTGGCTCCTGTGTACAATGATATTATAAAGGTATTTCGTTTTCATGTTAATGTGTACACTCATATCAAAATGAATAACATTTTTATTATTTATGAACAACATTTTATTTATATACCAAGATATTATTAAAAACAAGTACTCTGGCGTTTTAAAGTACTATCTGCTAATATAATTCATAATTCTGCTTGGAATAAAAGTGTACTGAAAAGTACTGATTTTTATAGCATGAAAAAGTCTAATGTACTGATTTCGCGCCAAAAAATCTGGCAACCCTAGTTAAAATGACAAATAATTAAAAAATTATTTTATGCATTAGAAAAAACGCATTACTTCAAAAAGTGAAAAAATGAGCAGGTTTTTATTTCTTCTTTCTAAAGCTAAAAGCCCATACTATTTAATAAAGTAATAAAAAATAACATATTTTTAAATATAGTTTTTATTCATTGCATTAAAACTTGCCATTTTTTGAAATTTTGATTAAAAAAAATTTTTTTCTGGAATACCGCAGGGACACCCTGTGTTTAATTTTAGTCCAAAATATTTTATCCTGTAGCTCTCTACTATCTATGTGGAAATAAAAAACGTCAAACCAACATTTTATTTTAACGGATGTAGTTTTCACATTTGTTTCCGTGAAGAGCTTACGCATGGTTATTATTAATATTCTTCGTATAAAATTTGTCGACTTTAGTGGCTTTCTGGCGGCATATAATTCATTTTATGGAGAAATTTTTGTTTAATTCGTTTTAGTGGATAACTTACCTTTACAAAAATACCAAACACATTCACATTGCAGACAACGAATTTTTCTATTTTTGCCCACTTAGGTGGCTCTGTGCGACGTAGGGAAGACTGGAACAAATCGTCGCCAGGGTAAAAGATTGTCGTATGCTAATTTCGGTAGGTTGTGGGAAATCGCGATTGAAGTTTGGAATGCAATTTCTCAAAAACGCGAAGATAGATTTTATCCAAAGTCTCTGGAAAATGTTACTAGTTCACAAAACTCTTAAATTATTTAATTTTTAATGTTTATTGTTAATTAGTTTTGAATTTATGAAGGATTTTCTTTAGTAAAATTTTGTCGTAAGCGCCATTTGTCCACAATTTGGCAGCCACTTTGTATGAAATACGACAAAATGTGATCAAAATTTCTACTTAATTAACAACACTTTTTACTCAATATCTCTGAAACTAAAGGAGATATACAAAAGTGGAGAACATCATTTCTAAGATATTGATTAGTTTAATATGACTGCATCACTAACTTAATTTTTACTAAATTATCGAAAAAATTGTAGTCGAATACTCGGAAACTAAAGGAGATATCTGAAAACTGATAACACCAATCGAAAGACCTTATTTCAAAATATGTACCTGCATCTAGAACTAAAAATCGTCAAAATGGCGCTTACGACAATCTTTTACTCAAGCGACGAAATATAGAACCATCTTAAACAAATACTAGAGTAGTATTAGGGCTGCAAAGAAGGAATCCTGGCAAGAGTTCTGCGGAACGCTGGAGACCACAAATTAGACGTCGAGGCTCCGCAAGGTACTAACCAGGTCGGACGCGAATCTGTGTAGTGTCTTGAGGTCAGATGGCTCTTGGACGGCCTCCAGCCAGGAAACTCTTGAATGCTTTCCAGGCAGCACGGACCAAATGGTCAGTAATCATGTGACAAATCGTGCTCCTTCAGAAGAGGTTTCAGATATAGTGAACAATGAGAAAGTAGCTTGGGCCATCAAATCTTTCGATCCGTTCAATACTCATGTGGGAGTCTGGTACCCCATTTGACATTTTCGCAAGATGCTAAGAAAGCGGATATGTACCGAAAGCATGGAGGAAGGTGAAGGTTATATTCATCCCCAAAGCAGGGAAGATAAGCCACTCACTGTCAAAGGGCTTCAGACCGATAAGTCTTTCATGGTCCATACTAGAAACACTGGAGAGACTAATCGATCTGCATATTAGGGAAAGTATTAGTATCCACACAATGGACACAGCCCAACACGCATGCCGCAAGGGTAGATCTGTTGAAAGCGCGCTCCACGAAGTACTAGGCCTTATTGAAAAATCGCTGGAACTTAAAGAATACACGCTCGCCGCTTTCCTGGATATTGAAGGGGCCTTCAATAATGTCCAAACGGAGGCGATAAGTAAGGCACTCTCTGAGCACGGAATTCAGCGTCCTATGGTTGACTCCATGCTTGAGAGCAGAATAATCAACGCCACCATAGGCACAGGATCTGTGAGAGGAAGCCCACCAGTGGAGCCCCTCAAGGGGGTGTACTATCCCCTCTCCTCTGGCTCCTGGTGGTGAACGAAATTCTTGAGATTTTTAAAACCAAGATAATAAGGGTAGTCGCCTACGCCGACGATTTAGTTATAGTCATCACAGGCAAATTCCTGTCAACGCTAAGGGACCTAATGGAGAGTGCCCTAGGTGATATCTCTAAGTGGGCGAACCAGAATGGATTGGGTGTAAACCCCTCCAACACAGAACTGGTATTGTTTACAAGGAAAACAAAAGGACCTACTTTTCCTCTGCCGAAATTAGGGGAATCCACTTTGAAACTCCCTTCGAGGCAAAATACCTTGGAATTATTCTGGACTCCATGTAAAATTGGAAAAGGGATTTAAAGGAGAGAGCCAAGAAATCTCAATCAGCATACTATACGTGCAAAAGGACCTTTGGAAAGCAATGGGGACTATTACCGTACGTCACATTTAGGTACGGTGACCATGTTTATTAGAGCCGAATATGGGGCAAAAAATTATTTTGAAAATTTTTTCCACAGTATCCTTATAGTAACATCGCAAATTTGTAGGATAATTTTCTCTAGATTTGTACCCCGTAAAATTTGTTAAAAAATTCGTTAAATTTTAGTATAGTAAAGTGCAAGTTTAAGCTTTGAAGGCTTACCACTAATTTTTGGAATTTTTTTTCGGCGGTGTTACGCAGATTTTTCATACAAAGTATGTATGTTAGACCATTTTCTTTTTGAAAGAGAAGCAAATGAGCAGCAATTTCCACTCGCACTTTATTATACTCAATTTTAATGCAAACCAAATTTTTTTCTAAAGATTATAATTAAAAAGTTTGAAATTTGGCGAAACATTGCAGAATTAATTTTTATTGTTTTTTGCACAAAGTAGGGAATTTGGTATTATATGGTTTTTGTTAGGAAAAGAGCTTTACTTTCATAAAAAAAATAATAAGCATTAAATAAACCAAGGGCAAATAGCCAAAACTTACTAAATTGTCGAGTCCTAATTTCTATTTTGGCGACTGTAAATATGTATTCCTCGATTCGAATCACAGGCATTCAGATTAGATAATAACTGCTTACAAAGAAAATTACGATTATATACCAACATCACTTAAAACTCGTTCATAGGCATGCCATTTTAATGAGCTGTTAAGGCATCGGAACACCGAATACGGTACAAATACAGGATATGAAAAGAAACAGAACATTTGACGTCCGGTATAAAATAAATAAATTACCACGACAATGGGTCAAAAAAGAGCACTGTCCCGTATAATACAGGACAAATAGTCACTGTACCTATAGCATGTACACCACAGTGATTAGATCAATTGCAACCCACGGGTACTTGGTATTGTGAAGAGCTCTAGACAAAGGGAATAACAAGAAAATAGTAGGAAAGGTGCAAAGACTTGCATGTCTTGGCATATCCGGGGCAGTGAGTAGCGCACCTCAGGAAGGACTTAACATAGAGATGTCAGACGTCCTGGTTTTCCAGGATTTGTCCTGATTTAAACAAATTATCCACACTTAAATTGTCCTGGTTTTTATTCAAGGTCAATGCAGACACTCAACTAATTTTTAGCAGATTTTTGCTTTGAAAAAAAGGTTAAGCTTTCTGGTGAGTTTATCTTCTTTCTGTTTCGTTTATATGGTTAAAATCTAATTTTGTATCTTCAGGGAAATGCTAACAAAATGCAAGTTCCTGAAAAGGTACGCGGCTAAGGGGTCACACATGCGACGCAGCAGATAATTTCAGGAGTTAAAAAATAACTTTTTTCAGTCGTTATTGGGTAAGTGTTTTAGAATGGCTTCACTTCAGTCAGCCTACATGATCATGAAACGCATTGTAGGATATGCGGAAATTTGCTAATGGTGCTAAGGCAAGCATTCGAGACCACGTTAAAAGCGCCAAACATTTTCCAAGTTACGTGTCCAGAGAAATTTGTTCTTTTGTGATTAAAAAATTTCAGAACTTGAGCGTTTCATCACACAAACTACATTGCTTATAATATCAGCAAATACTTCAAAATAACGCAACGCCAGAACCAAAGAAACTGTATTTATAGGGAATAAGTGTCCTGGTCGATGGGTTCAAGATTATGGAAGCCCTAGCTAAACATGATATTTCATATGCAACCGCTGCATCCATGGTACGGCCGCAAATAGCGCTCTGAGGCTCAGAGAAGCCAAAACGTGGAAGGCAACCAATTTCGGGCATTCAGCAATACTGAATGAAATGAAAAGGGGCCAGCTAAATGGAATTAAAGCTGACGTAGAAGTCAGCACTGATTACATTACGCCTGTTTGGGACTTCGATATGAAGATACCTATTAGGTTCCCTCTAGAGAAGAATGGGATGCAGGACTACCAGTAGCAGAGGGGAGGGAGCTATATCCATCTAAATACACTGACGGTTCAAAGATGGAACAAGGAACCGGAGCCGGTGTCTACTCGAAGGACCTGCAGATCAACCGGTCCTTTCGCCTACCGAACGACTGCAGTGTCTTCTACGCTATAGAGAGGGCGGCGAGTCTTCTACTTAGTTGGCCTTCTACAGAAGACAAAGCCACTAGTTTTGTCGACAGTCAAGCAGCACTGAAGGCAATAGGATCTAGAATAGTGAAATGGGGAATTGTATGGAGATGTCGCCCACGCTGGCGTCACTGGTACCGTCAATACCATACTCTCTGCAGAGCCTGCCGTGATCAGGTCCAGGTCTACACACGAAGCGACTCAAATACTTGTGTTCACGCTTTTTCAATAGTCTGGGCAAAGTAGCAGAGGGGGAAGTCCTCGACTTAACCAGGGGTAGTAATTGGTTCAGTAAAATAATGACTTAAAGGTACCCTTTTGGTATAGGTACGAAAAATAGGTGGTGTGTGTCGATCCTATTCTCTCCAAGATTTGGCGTAGTGTGAATACCTGGTCTATGGAGAATTTCCCAGGTCTAAAGCCACACTGATGCGGCTCAATCAGTTCTTTGGCGTGGGCTTCAGTCTATCACACAATACACATGATAAGATCTTGTAACCTATGCTTAGAAGGCTGATCCCGCGGTAGTTGGCGCGTATGGCGGGATCGTCTTTCTTGTGGATTGGGCAGAGCACACTTAAATTCCAGTCGTCGGGCATGCGTTCACCTGCCATATTTTGCATAAGAGTTGATACATGCACTTTATCTGCTCCACGCGACCGTACTTGAATAACTCAGCTGGCAGGCCGCTCATTGGGGCAAAAAACGTTGATGTGGACAAATCAATTTTGAGAGCCCAAATATGAACCAATTTCAACGGATTTCAAAATATATATTAGTATAGATATCAAATGAAATACATTTTTTAATTAAATGTATCCTAATTAAAAATCTTTATGAATAATTTTTTAAATACTTGCAGACAGAAAGACTTTTGTCTTTCGAAAGACTGTGGTGAGGTGAAAGACGGTTGCCAGAATTGCCCTGTAAATAGGGACACGAATTTCGATACGATACGATACCATATCGATATTTTTGCCATTCGAAACCGATACTTTTTACTCGATAGTTTTCAAACGATATTTTTTGGAATCGGGTACCAGAACCCTTGTATCGTATCAAATCGTAAATGTACAATACAAAGTTAATGTAATTAATAAAATATTGTACATTATATAAAAAAAATAATTTTCTTTTGTTAAATTCTTTTTGATGTGCTTAAGGAAAAGTACATATGGGGATTTTCAATCTCGCATGGAGTGACGAAATGTTAAAAAAGGCGTGTGTAGCACCGTATACATGATAGAAATGAAATTTCTGTGTGTAAACATATGTTTACGGCTCGGCAAACCATTAGGCGATTGAGTTACATACATAGGTTTGGCTAGAAATTAAACAATAATTTCATTTCATTTTATTCATTTTGGGCGTGTGTGAATCGATAACAAAGTTCTATGGGGAAAGCTGTTGAATAATAATTTTACTATGGTGAGACAGTTTTATCAATCTGCTGTGTGAAATGAAATATTTTTGGACAGCAGTAAATTTTTGATAACCGTATATTTATGCGGAATAAAATATTATAAATTGAAGTAAAATTAATATTTTCAGAAAACATCTACCATAGTTGACTGCAATTAATCAATTTAAGCTTTTATTTAACGAAAAATTACACACATCAGCAATCTTTGCGATTGTAAAAATTTGCTGTGCGTTACTCGCCGCGGACTTTGTTACTGATTCACACACGCTCTTTCTGATATATAATTTATTTATTAATTTTCCGGTGACACCACCTTATATGAATTCGCTCTTTTACCATCCTTAGGACCGTGTTGTAATGTAAGTAACTGAACGGAGTGAACTGTTACATAATTATCTATTATATGTTTAACAAATAAATGCAAATGTTTATAATGCAATCAATAGATCCTTACGAATTCGCCGCGAATTGGTTGTGAATCTCCCCGTGCAATATAACCAAGGCACTAATAAACGTACGCACTTTTCTTTGCAAAATGCATTTATTTAAGTTCTTCTTACTCGCTTTCTATCTTCCAAGGCGAATTCATATATTCTTATCACGAATTCATATCGATGGCTGAGTGGAAGATCGACCTATCTCGGCGGCCAGTTCGAAAACGCCCTATCTCAGCCAATTTTTGAACAACGCTCTATCTCAGAAAACTTTTCAAGAACGCCCTACTTCAGAATTTGATTGAGAACGCCTTATCTCGGAATTTAGGAGAAGAATGCCCTATCTGCCGATTCAAAATCGTCCATCTCAGCTTATTTTCAACGTATTTTCGTTTGAGATAGGGCGTTATTTAACCAAATTCTGAGATAGGGTGTTTTTTAATAAAATTCTGAAGTAGAGCGGTTTTCAATTAAATTCTGAAGTAGGACGTTCTTAAAAAGTTTTCTGAGATAGGGCGTTTTTGAACTGGCTGCCGAGATAGGTCGATCTTCCACTCAGCCATCACTATAATCATGTGGTAGCAAGAGTATAAAAACATAAAATTACCTTATAAATTATACGCACAATTATCACGTTTACGCGTGGTATAATTCACAAACACATTTCATGCATCTGAGTAAAACCTCAGTGCATAAACTCCACTTCGCGTATAATTGAAATTATGAAATGGTATTCATGCCAGTGCTGCCGTTGTCACTTCAAATGAAGTTTTTCACTTCACTTTGGAAGCCTTCACTTCGTCACTTCACTTTAATTCGTTTATTGAACTAAAATCAACAAACTTTTGCTAAAATCCTTTTTAAGTGATAAGTATGGCAAAGCAACTTTTCGGAAAAAGCTACTAAAAAGACGCCTAATAAATCTCCAATCTGGCATCGTTTATTTGGAAGAAGTCATTTTGATTTTCATTTTCACATGTAAAGATGTAAAGCGCATAAAATGAATAGCTGGGTAAAGTTTCATAATTTTTTAGTAAATATTTGACGAAAATAACAACTTTATTTTAGTTTTCATACTTCTTCAAAATTTTTTCGGCAAAAAGGAAACATTTAAGTGAATCTGGTGATCCTGTTATTGTTGGCACTTTCATTCACAGAGGCACTTTTGGCACATTTGATCCGGTTTTGGCACAATCCTAAAATACAGATATTTAAAACAAAAGGCTACTATATGACAAATAAAATAATTTAAAAAAAAATATTTTTTAAAAACAAGCTTTTATTTAACCTGTACAATCAAAGGAATAAAATGAAGAGGCGTAACAAAAGATGTTTTAGCCTGAAAATTTTGTCAAAACTGCACTAAAATGAATAAAATAAGATAAGTTAAGGTATCGTTAACGTTAAAAGCCATTTAGTGAAAGGAGTTATTCAAACTCTAATAAAAATTACTAACAATTTGTACTAATTTACTTCGTTTTTAAAAAAGCTTGTCGCGCAAATAGCAAACCGGCATTTAAATATCTGCGTACATACATATACATACATACCTAACCAATTACGCATGTAAAGCTTGTTTTTAAGAAATATTTTTTTTACATTATTTTATTTTATAATTTTTAGTCCATTTATAAAAGCGTTGTATATTAAAAAGTGTTATTTTATTTTATGTACAATAGTTTGCAATAGATATTAAAATAATTCAACTTGCAATGAAAGAGAACAGAACACTTGGCAAGCAAAATGTTGTTTGTTTACGTTTTGTATAAACATACATATGTACATATAGTAGCAGTTAATAGGTGTGTACTCACGATTGAGAGAATACAAAGGTTGCGCCGATCTCGGACCGCTATTCCTCTCTTAACGAATTTGACAGAATCGTTGTTTGCATGACGTCACACTGGTGCAACTTGTTTACGTTTTCCTTGCAACATTTTTCTTCTTCTTCCATTCTTGCTCACGTTTTGGCATTTCTCTCTCGCAATTGCACCAGTGTGACGTCACACAAAAGTTATTCTCAAAAATCCTCTCTGATCGGCGTAATCTTGTATTATATCATTCTTGGGTGTGTACTCGTATTGAGAGGACAAAATTCTCCAACAGCAAAAGTTCTGAGAATTTAGCAGCATTCGCTCTCAAAGAGACGAAATATCAACAGAAGTACGAGGTCGAAAAATTTGCAAAAACTTGCAGCCTTCGAAACAGCTGATCACTTGCACAGTTGCCACTGGTTATTAATTTGGCAATTAATTTTCTGCTTGGCACATTTTCCCCGATATGGCATTTTATACAATTGAATATTTTTCGATAAGAACAACCTTTTTAAAATACAAATTAATTATATGGAATGAATAAGTTATTTTTCTCATAATTATTTGTGATATCAAATGGTGACGCATTCAAAAAAAGAGTATCTCCTCCAAACAATGTAATAGATATAGCTACAGATGTAGCTTTAAAATTATAAAATTTTCATTTCAACAATCAATCTACCAAAACCGAAAACCTCAGCAAAACAACATTTCAGCATGCTGCATTTAAATCTATTTTGGTATATTTAAAGGTATATTATGGTACAAACGAAGAATGTCATACGGCAACCATAGTCAGCACACACTAAAGTAAACCAACTGGAGATTAATAGCAAATTAGCGAAAAATAAACTCACTCATTCGTTGTATACTACCATTACCAATAAAATTTGCAATAAATAACTCAAAAAGGCCATATTTTTTTTTGTTTATTTACAAACATGTGTTTGTGATCAGCTGATTTTCTTATGATGCCTACAACGAGATTCATATCTAGACTAGGAATAGCTTTGCTACACTACCGCCGCGGCGCGCCGGCAGCTTTAACAATTTTATAGTGGTTTTACGTTCTTTGGCAAATTACGCTCTGTTAGCCATAAATCTTACTATTTTTTGCCCGTCTTTGAATCAAGACCCCTGGACCATATGGAGAATTCATTTACATTTTAAATTGCATTGTCATCGTGATTGGAACTATGCTGAAAATTTCAAGTCTCTAACTTGTCGGGAAGTCAGTTTAAAATCGATTGGAAATTTCCGCGATTTGCGCGGGATGACCAAGTTAAATAAAAGCTTATAAAAAATCACATACCATATTATAGATTAAAAAAATACAAAAAGTGAAAATTAAAAGCACTAAAAAGTAAACTAAGGGCCGTGGGAAATATTTACAAACCGCTGAATTCTATTGTGAATACGCAGTACGAAAAGTAAGTTTTCGTGACAACAAGCTTTTAATTCAGAATTTTTAGAAATATTCCAAGTTTGCAGTTTTATAGTCCATTAAATAAAAGTGCAAGTTTCTGCAATATCCCGATGATTTTTGATATTTTTTTTCTGACGGTGTCATACATTTTCATCCATTAAAAAATTTTCGAACACACTTTATATTGGAAAAAATGCATGCAATTGAAAACTTAATAATAATTTATTACTTCAGTATAATTTAAAAATATTATTTCTAAAAATGTGTTGTTCTTAAAACGCCTTAAAAATTTAATTTTGTGGCACTTTCATTTTGTTTTCGGCACTATTTTTGAAGATCATTTGGCAAATTTTGAAATTTTGAAATTCCATTCCTGGTGTCTACTCAAACGCATGAGTTGGACGTTTTGCCCACAAACATTGCAAGCAGTATCATTGTAAAATCTCATTTTTACAATCTCATAGTTTCGGCTTACATTTATAAAATTCAACGAAAGGACGTACATATAAACAAAATAAACGCAAACTAGAATGAGTTTGTACAACATGGCCATTAATGTAGCGTTGCCAGGAAATCAAAATTTTTTGATCTTTCATACAACCAAGACACAAATTCATTCAACAGGCCCACAAACGGTGCAATCTAGAGCAAAACATCACCAAGTTGAACCAACGGTCGCTACGTTTATGGCTTTCTTTAAGACATACCGGGGTGAAAATTTCAACTGCTCTTGTATCACTACCTTATATAAGGTAGCCTTGCTATCATCCCCCCATGTGTTCATCATAGTATATCAACGAAAGGCGATATAGCGAGAGCACAAAAACTGCTCTAGAAAATTATACGCACAATGGGTAGGTTCAGAAGGCGCAGCAGTTTAGATAAGCTTTTGTTTTTATATAAAAAAAAATAGTACATATCAAAAACCTCTATTGATAAGAGAAAAGCAAAAAAAAAGAAATATTTGGAAACCGATAGAAATAATAAGATACTTAGTAGTTTTGTTTACATATCTGTACATAAAATTCCTTCCACTTTTTCTAATTCCCAGAAAATATTTTATAAAAATCTTTGATGTTAAAAAGTTGATTCGCTTAAGTAAATATACATACATAAACATAAAATTAACAAGTAAAAAAGTCTTAGTTCGGGCGGAGCCGAACATTAAATACCGAGCGCAAGTATTAAATATATGCAGTTTCACCTTTTCGAAACCTACCGCTAGATGGTAAGCCGGAGTGTTTCAATTTTGAGTAAATTTGCGAAATTTCGAAATATTGAAGTTTCAAGAATTTCTGAAATTTACCGTTATATGAGAAGCGGCCGTTATTCTAGTCCGATTTCAATAATCAAGCACAATAACCACACCGAGTTTGGTACAAATTGGTAGAGCGGTTACCGATATACATATATGTGATCATAAGTGGGCGGTGCCACGCCCATTTTCCAAAATTTTACCACAAACGTATTTCTTGGTAAAGAATTGTTGCAAGCATCAATTTTGAATAAATTAGCTTCAATATTTACTGATTTATCGAAGATTTTGTATTTCTCTAAATTACCGTTATATGGGATGTGGGCGTGGTTATCGTCCGATTTTAAAAATTTTCGGTGATTTTGTATGCTTCACCAAGGTCAACAACTGTGCCAAGTTTGGTAGAAATAGGTGCAGCGGTTACCAAGATATACACATGTGACCATAAGTGGGCGTGGCTACGCCCATTTTTCAAAAATTTATAATATTCTTATTTTTCGTCTAAAAGTTATTGTAAATATCAATTTTGAGTGATTTATCTTCAGTAGTTACTAAAATATCGCAGTTCTCGTATTTCTGGAATTTACCGTTATATGGGATGTGGGCGTGGTTACTGTCCGATTTCGCCTATTTTAAATACCAACCTACCTTGGATTAAGGGAAACCTACATACTAAATTTCGTTGAGACATCTCAATTTTTTCTCGAGTTATCGTGTACACGGACGGACGGACAGACGGACAGACAGACATGGCTTAATCGATTTCTTTTTTCATCCTGATCATTTATGTATACATTTGTCTATATCTATCTCGATTCGTTTTGGCTGTTACAAACAACCGTTATGTGAACAAAATTAATATACCCTTGTGCACAAGTGCGCTCGGGTATAAATATACAATATATACAAATACAATAAAAGTTGGCTGTTTATTCCCGGACTGGGACGTGTCCCGTCGTGCCGGGTCGTGCCGGGCCGGGCGCCACTAAAATTCTTAAAGTGCGGGCTCGTGCGTGTTTTTGAACGTTGATTTTGCACTCGTGCCGGGACGAGCCTGAAAATTTAGGCCCGTGCCCATCTCTACAACAAACACATCTTTTTTGCCAATCAGTTGGTACAATTCGCATTGATATTAACGAGCAGCGTTGCTAGCTCTAATTAGATTCGTTTTCGTTTGTACTACATATGTACATGTACACAAGTATACGTGCATATACACAAACATATGTACATACATTAAAACGCCCTGCAGAAAATCTGACTAGCCTAGAACTAGCGTAGAACTAGACCTTTTGCCGACAGTACCAGTTCTAGCTCAATACCCAAGCAATGCTT
>NW_023458555.1:66100992-66115209 GCF_013731165.1 Rhagoletis pomonella | reverse complement strand
TACCAAGGCTGTCCAGGTTCAATCCCAACCAGACGGAGCATGAAATTTAAGATTGTTTTTTTTTTTATTCTTAATTATGAAAATGTTTGGGTTTAACCTTTAAACCGAATTGTTTAAATTCTAAACCCAACATATGTGCTCTCTTTTTTTTTAAACTTGGAAGGTTTGTATTTTAAACTGAATTTAGTTTGGTCATATATGTAGTCCAAAAAGTTTAAAATTAAAACCGAAATTTTTAACCGTGTAGCAACCAATTGTATCAAGCATCTTTGCACACTCAGCTACAGCCACGCATGTAAATGTGTTTTCATATGTTGAGTTTGAATCAACACCACATTTCGCTGTGCAAACATATTCTATTTCGGTTTAGATTTTAAACCAAATTTTCTATATATGAAACCTAGAAACTAGAATTAAAACATTTTGGTTTGATTTTTAAACCACGAACTTTTGGGCTAAATTGTAAACCAGAATATATTAAAAATTGCGTAAAACTATTGACTGGTTTAAAAAGTAGACTATAAAAGTTTAAAAAAGGCAGTAGTCCCAGCGCGGTTTAAAAATTAAACCCAAATTTTTGACCGTGTATCCAATGTGCTGTGGTGTATGGCAATTTCCAAATTTTGTGAAGAGTGAAGAACTCATTAGGCGAAACTAGGCCAAAACAAAAACTGTTATAATATTTTGTGTACTTTATTGTTTTAACCTGTCGAAGTCAAGTAAAACAGGGCATGAATAAATCGTTTTGTACTTAGTACAAGTCTGTTCATTTTCGAACTAGTTCGGTTTCAGGCAGGAAATTCTAGTTGTAAACCAGTATTTTTCCTGACTAGTTTGGGATTTCAATGCAGGGTCAGTTCTACCAAACCGTGCAGGCAAATTATCAGTGAAATAAAACAAACGAAACGGATGATAAATTCAACGAGATCTCGATCAGGATCATATCGTTTTTGTTGTATTTGCGTGAAAAACTTGTATGCGGATGTTCTTGGGCATCACAGCTAGAGTTGCGACAGAGTTGCATTGGTTTCAGTTTATCAAGATTATTCAGTGAAATCGCTGGATAAATTTATCAGAAATATGCAACGATTTTTACAGTGAACGTATAAAGTTTATATAATTATACGTTTATGCGGTTTAGAATGCATTTATAAGGTTTGATGAATACCCTTAATAACTTACCCTTTTATACTTTAACACGTCGGTTTAAAGTTAATTACCTTCATTATTTATGATATATAATGCCGGAATAGATTACATTTTAATCCTACCTAGTATAAAAGTAATACGGCTGTGTAAAATGACTTTGGGCTATACCACCAGCACCGTCAGAATTGGGAAAGACCTCTCCGAGCCGTTTGCTCCCAAACGGGGGTTCAGACACGGCGACTACCTTTCATGTTATTTCTTTAGTCTGATGTTGGAGAAGATAATAAGAGCTGCAGAACTGAACCGCTCAGGAACAGTAGTATTTTACAAGAGCGTGCAATTGCAGCCATACGCCGATGACATCGACATCATTGGTAACAAGAATCGCGAAGTCTTTTTCAAATTGGATAATGAAGCAAAGCGAATTGGTCTGGTGGTCAACGGCGACAAAACGAAATATCTCCTGTCATCTAACGAACAGTTAGCGCATTCGCGCCTTGCCACCCACGTCACTGTTGACAGTTATAATTTCGAGAAAGTGGAGAACTTCCTTTCGTTGGAGTGCAATGGGGTATAGTCGTTGTGCTGGGTATGCAGTTACAGTTGCATGGCTATACTCAATCCCGACTCTTGCGTCCTAGTTCGCGCACTCTGAGCAACGTGAGCAACCCATGTGCGAGATGCGGTAATCAATCCGAGTGGAGCCTTGGGTCACGGCAGAAAGAGAGGGAGCTTCGGTGGGGCCACTCCGACCTTTTCGGGTTAAGGGCTAACTGAAGCCTGCAGCGTCTGTTTACCAGTAGGTGCGGCTGCAAGCGGGTGTCTGCTTGGAGCAAGCGGCTCGCTATATAAACGTTTTGGTTGCGAAACCACCCCCTCCCAGCAATGGGCTGTACGCTGGGTTTGGGACCCGCCACGTAGAAACCACTTCCAGTGAAGAAGCAAGGCAAAGCCTCGGATGAGACCCCCCCTTATGATGACAACCTAGGCAAACGTTTAAAGGACTATGATTTGAGGGCATGCACCTAGAATGTCCGGACCCTTAATGTGGAAGGTGCCTCTGCCCAACTGGTTGATGTCCTCGTAAGGACAAAAGCTGAGATCACCGCCATCCAAGAAATGCGTTGGACGGGACAAGGCAAGCAATGTCTGGGGCCTTGCGGCGTCTTCTACAGCTGCCAAGTAAAGGAGCGCAAATTTGGAGTTGGATTTGTGGTGGGAGAGAGACTCCGTCGCCGAGTACTGTCGTTCACCCCGGTGGACGAGCGTCTAGCCACAATCCGCATCAACATCTAGCTCATCTGCACCCATGCCCCGACGGAAGAGAAGGATGAGGCATCCAAGGATCTCTTCTACGAGCGCTTGGAGCGCGCGTACGAGCACTGCCCCCGCCATGATATCGAAATCGTGCTTGGCGACTTCAATGTCATCAAGCTACGTGGCTGTCTCCGGATCGAAAAACGAGAAACCAAATCGATCATGTTGTGATAGACGGAAGGCACGCTTCCAGTGTTCTAGATGTACGCACACTCCGAGGCCCAAACATCGACTCGGACCACTATCTTGTTGCAGCCAAGATACGCACCCGCCTCTGTGCAGCAAAAAATGTGCGTCCAAATATGCAAGGACACACATGCACATTTCCCGCTTATTGAGTACCGCCGCCGAAGAGTAGTTGGATTTTAGCGAGCCCGAAATAACAACTGGTACGATGAGGAGTGTCAGGAAGCTGCAGATAAAAAAGATGCCGCCTACAGGGCCACGCTGCGGTCGGGCGCAACGCGCGCTATGTGCGACCGCCATAGGGATCTGAAGAGGGAAGCGATACGTATTTGCCGCAATAAGAAGAGAGAGGCCGAAATACGTGAGTGCGAAGAGCTTGAAATGCTGACCGACAGGAAGAATGCCCGAAAATTTTACCAGAGAGTTGGGCGACTTACGGAAGGTTTCAAGACCGGGGCGTACTCCTGTAAGTACAATAATGGCGACCTAGTAACAGATGTCCAGAGCGTACTTAAATTATGGAGGGAACGCTTTTCCGCCCTACTAAATGGTAGCAGCACGGAAAGTTGTGGAGAATAAGAACCCGAGCCCACAGTCGATGATGGCGGAGTCGACGTTCCACCGCCTGACTATGACGAGGTACGTATAGCAATAACGCGGCTGAAAAACAACAAAGCTGCTGAAGCTGACAGCCTGTCAGCTTAGCTATTGAAGTACGGCGGCGAGGAGTTGATAAGGTGCATGCATCAACTCTTGTACAGAATATGGTCAGATGAACGCATGCCCGACGACTGGAATTTAAGTGTGCTCTGCCCAATCCACAAGAAAAGTTACCCCGCCATTCGCGCCAACTACCGCGGCATCAGCCTTCTAAGCATAGGTTACAAGTTCTTATCGATTGTGTGAAAGACTGAAGCCCACCTTCAATGAACTGATTGGGCCTTATCAGTGTGGCTTTAGACCTGGCAAATCCACCATAGACCAGGTGTTCACAATCCGCCAAATCTTGGAAAAGACCCACGAGAAAAGGATCGACACCAGGTGGCGACTTTAAAGCCGATTTTGACAGCACTAAAAGGAGTTTCCTATACGCCGCTATGTCTGAATTTGGCATCCCCTCAAAACTCATACGGTTGTGTAAAATGACGTTGAGAAATACCACCAGCTCCGTCAGAATTGGGAAAGACCTCTCCGAGCCGTTCGCCACAAAACGTGGTTTCAGACAGGGTGACTTTCATGTGACTTCTTTAACCTGGTGTTGGAAAAGATAATAAGAGCTGCAGAACTGAACCTCTCAGGAACAATTTACTACAAGAGCGTACAAGTGCTGGCTTATGCCGATGACCTAGACATCATCGGTAACAAAAACCGCGAAGTCTGTTCTACCTTTTCCAATTTGGATAGGGAAGCAAAGCGAATGGGTCTGGTGGTAAACGAGGACAAGACGAAGTATCTCCTGTCATCAAACAAACAGTCAGCACATTCGCGCCTTGGCACCCACGTCACCCACGTCACGTTGACAGTTACAATTTCGAGAAAGTAGAGAATTTCGTTTGCTTGGGAACCAGCAATAACACCGATAATAATGTCAGCATTGAAATCCAACGCAGAATCACTCTTGCATACAACTCGCGACAACTTGCGACAGACTGTGCATTAAAGGGTTAATTGCTGCATTCCATTATCTCTTTTCTAAGCGAAGATCTACGATTTTGAAAAAAAAAACGTGTTTTGCCTATAGTGCGTCGCCTGTGGGCATTCTTTCATGTATGTATGTATGTGCCATTTCTACCGTTATATATTTTTTGTCTACTCGGTTATTCCCTGGGGAATTCCGGCTTTATTTAAATTTAAAAAATTAAACTACTACACCATTTTAATTAATTAGTGTGCTGTCCAATTTTGTTTTGTAGAAGATTCGTTAGTATATACTTCAGTTTTTACACATTGAATATATCTACATATTTATATATTTACGCGTATCTATTTATATTTATTTATGTACAAGTCTACAAAATCTTATTAATTATAAAGCAATTTTTAATCTTCGTTGCTTAACACACATTTTTTCAATTACTTCTACATGAAATGTTAACTACTCTTGCAAAAGTCGCTATAATACTTATTTATACACTTTCAAATGTCTCCTCTTCGTATGAACTTAGAATACTGCAAGAAAACGTGGTAGTTTCGGTGCCTAGTGGAAGAGGTCGCAAAAAAGAAGCAAACCAATCTTCCCAGAGGAGAGAACGCGAAAAGCTAAAAAAAGCTATCTATGTAAAAGTTACTGTTTCAAAACTTGCAATATTAAATTTATAAATATAAAATTTGCAAAACTAACAACCATACTGCAATTTTATTTTTTTAATAGTATTAGGCTCTTATTTGTCCAAATTTTCAGGTAATAAAAAAAGATACAGTTCGGATGTAACTTGTTGTCGTAGACGTTTTTTTTTTTTAATTTATGGGTTACTTTTATAAAATTACATAACGCTGTTTGCAAGTGGACTACTCATATATTCATTAAAAGATAATTTGTCATCCGTCTGAAATAAAAAAAAAAATTTAAATAAGAAGGATAAAATAGTATTGTGTTATTAATTCAAAAGTAAATAATTGTAGTTCAATAACGAAGGGGGGATCTATCCCCCATATCCCCCCTGGCTACGCCACTGGCGCAGAAGCATGGCCAATGACAACATCCGATGAGGCGGCTCTTGGAGTGTTTGAGAGAGAGATTTTGCGGAAGATTTACGGGCCTTTACGCGTTGGCGACGGCGAGTACCGCAGACGATGGAACAATGAGTTGTATGAGCTTTACAACGACATGGACATAGTGCAGCGAATTAAAATACAGCGGTTCCGCTGGCTTGCTGATTCGAGGAGAGGTTGTCAGGTTTAGTATTCCGTCCAATATATTCGTTTATGAGCCTCTTTAGATTTTAAAGAAAGAATGAAGTGAGGCTTATAGGCCTGAAATCCTTTGGATTCACATGAGCAGCCTTGCCTCTTTTGGTAGGAATACAACCTTCGCCTTTTTCCACTCGGATGGTATGTGAGTTAAGGTTAGGCAGGCTGTAAAAATCTGAGAAAGGAGTGGGCACAGAATGTCCTTAGCTTACTGGAGTTGAGCGCGAAACATTCCGTCAAGTCCAGGAGATTTGTAGGGCTGGAAGGACATTGAAGTCCATTCCACCCTTTCATCACTTACGGTATCCCCCAAAGAGAATGTTTAACGATGAGTCCAGCTCACCGAGAGAAACATCCTTCGTGTTCGAGGGACTCCATCAGCGTCTTTTAATTAAGAAAAATGTTTTTTCTTCTTAAAACATTTTACATTAATAATTTGTATCACGACAACGCTATATTTTTTAACAAAAATAATTAAATTACCTTTGTAACATCATCTATGGCAGAACTTTTACAATGAAAAAGCATAAGTGATGCATTTCTCAGCATTAAAAGACAGTAAAAATAAAATTTTTCTATGACAAACCACAAACAATAGCAAATATTGTACCACAGCGCCACTATCGTAAATTTTAGTTAAAAATAAATATTAAACATGAATTCTTCGATCCAATAAACAGTAATATACCATAACTTTCCACAAGAATTTCTTTATTTGATCTAATTTTACTCAGATTTTTCTGTATGCTGGGTCACCAATTTAAATACGCATAAAAAATAAACCAGATCTATAGGCTAAAAATCCGTTTGGAGTTTTGTCATGGGAGATGTGAAAATTATGGACGAGTTTTAAGTAATTCGTAATTCTCTTTATGAACAGTTATTATTTTCTAATCTGAATGCCTGTGATTCGAATCGAGGAATACATACCGTGGCCAAAATACAAATTAGAACTCGACATTTTAGTAAGTTTTGGCTATTTTTCCTTAGTTTATTTAATGTTTATTATTTATTTTATGAAAGTAAAGCTCGTTTCGCAACAAAACACAGTGCTCTTGAAACAGCCGCCGGCGTTATTAAAATGGATGGAGGAAATTTCGATGAGGAATTATTCCATATGATCTCCATATTCCAAATCTTCAAACCCCGAAATCGTACGTGATCCTATTTTCAAGATATGTGTATGTATATTAGACAGGGTTTGAAAATGTTGTAATTTTTTTATTTTTTTAACTTTTTGTTATTTTATGGCCTTATAACAATTATATTCAACAATTTTTATTGAACTCGAGGCCGTTTTTTAATGAAAGCTTATTGTGGAAAAGCAACAATAATCTGAAAAAATGGTAGAAGTGATAACTATTTTGGAAATCACCACATTTCCTCATCAGACTTCTTTCAGTAGGATTCGAACCGACGATCCCACTGACTCAGCCAGTTGCCTACACTGTGCTAACTTCGCCTTGTTAATTCTTGTTGCTTATTTCCACTATTTCACTTGTTAAGCCAACCAGTGTTGCCAGGTCTTCGGCATGAGAAAACGTCCCTCTTGGTCTGAAAAAACGTCATTTCCTACCTAAAAACTTCTTTTTCAATTGAATATACAAAAAATTGTTCTTATTAAACTCTTATTGTATACAAAGGTACCAAAATAATATAACGTAAGCGACATTTTTGTCAAAAATGTCTTTTTGATGCAGAAATATTCCTTAAGCATTTAGGTGCATTTCTGCATCAAAAAGAAAATTTTGTATAATAATAATGTATATTAAAATGTCCTTTCGACAGAGCACATTTAAAATTCATTGTAAACTGGTCGTTAATATAAAAATCATTTTATACATACACTTGTGATCAGCTGATTAAGTCATCGATAGTTTGATCGATTTTGGCTGTTTCTCTTTCGTTTATTTAATGTTTATTATTTTTCCATAAAAGCCAAGCTCGTTAACAAACAAAATATAAATCCACAAAAATTGTGCAAAAATTATAAACAATCTTTAAATTTTCAGCTTGATTTTCAACTTTTTATTCAGAGTTTTTAGAATTTTTGTTGAGTATGCAGTTTGATAGCCCATTAAATTTCAGGGCAATAATGTGCAAGTTTAAACAGGCTAAATAATCGCGTTGATTTTTAATAATTTTTTTTTTTTGTTGACATTTGGATAGGGGCTCGGTTGTCGAAAATGCTAAATTACGGTCTGCTAAGAAGGAGCATAGCAACAGGTCCATTCAATATCAAAAAATTGTTACGAATTGTTGCTAGTACATGCAAGTTTTTACTGGGAATGCATTCAATAACCCAAAATATTTGCAAGAGGGAGCGAATTCGAGAGCGTAACAACCCGAGAGAGCTGCAAATTCTTGCAAGTAAAAATTTTACTAGCAGGAATTTGCAGGAGTCAAAAAGTAAGGTTATGTTTCAAATTCAAATGTAAACAAACTGTTTAAGAGGATTATTTGATGAAACATAATTAGTGAAATGAAAATATGGATGAAAAATTTAAATCTATTGTATATTTTTTTATTTTTATTACGATGGAAACTATTCCCAATTTAAAAGAAAATTGAGCGCCAAAATTTAACCGTCAGAAAGTGTCAAAATGGCTTAAATTGTTAAGTTTTTACTAGTTTTTCGTTCAATAACTTTCTGTAAATTTTCTCTTGCTCTCAATTTTACTCTCTATTTTTCTTTTACGCTCTCGCTGCAAGTACTTACTGGAAAAGTTGTTGAATGGACCTAATATTTCAGTCTATTTTGTGTTCATTACATTTTCAATGAAGTCTAAAAAAGTCGCCTACTTTTTTCTGACGTTTTATGCTGCACAGCTTTTTTGATGTTTTTGTGAGCGTGCCTACTGCAATAGATCGGCTCTTCCTGAATTGGCTTTAAATGTGCAATTGCAAACATTACAGCAAGCCTCGTAACCTCAAGTGTTTACACAACCAGCCTTTGAACACGGGATCCTTAGTCCAAGAATCCAGAAAAAATTTATTTTGAAGCAGCTGCAGCAAAACACAAAGATTGTACAGATTTATTAAGAAAATAATTCAAAATCAATTCTACTTATAAGATTTAGTAACAAAGAAAAATTACTTGGAAGTTAAAAACGTCATTTTTTACACAAAAAACGTCCAAACGTCAACAGGGTACAAAAAACGTCCAAATGACGTTAAAAACGTCAACCTGGCAACGCTGAAGCCAACTACAATCAAGCGCAGCTATTCCGCTGCAAATCACTTGATCATGTGGTTGTTGGTTTTGTTGGGTTTTTGTTAATATTTCTATTATTAGAATGTTTAACTTTTTTAGGTGTGCTCATCTTTAAGTTATTTGTTTTTGTTATTTTATGGCCTTATAACAATTATATTCAACAATTGCTCGATTGTAGTTGGTTGTAGCGGATATGTGAATCTAGTTCTTTCGAGTTTAAAAAATATTTCAGGCTACATTTTATTTCGTGTAGTAGATGAGAAATTAAAACATCGGTAAAACATCGATGTATTGTTTTTATAACCGATGTTTTTTAACATCGATGTTTGTTGTGGGAACATCGATGTTTTCAAACATCATTATTCAAAAGTGCAGAGTTTAGCTTTACTAATCTAATGTGTCTTGATTTAGCCTACTGCGATTATCCGTTAGAATTATATTCAAAGAGGAAAACGCTTACTCAATGGTAACATGTTAAATGCACATACACATTTAATAGGAAAAAAAGTAAGTGCGCCTGGGCCACACTGTAAAAGTAAAACTTACGTTACTTATCTATCTATACATACACACATCTGCTTTTGCTTAAGGTTATATTTTTCCCTTTTTTTCTATCAATGTAGATCCCTACCTCTACAACAGTTCGTTTTAATAACATTGACGTTATTCTGTTTTTTCCATTATCTTCACTTTTATCTTTATACTCTATCGATAACAAAATCGATTATAACGTCCATCAAAATATCGATAACAAAATCGATGACAAATTCGATAAAAATTTTAATAGCAACATCGATAACACCATTGGTAGCTAAATCGATTAGAAAATAGATAAAAATATCGATAACAAAATCGATAAATATCGTTCACCAAATCGATCAATATCGATAACAAAATCGATAAATATCGATAACAAAATCGATAAATATCGATAACAAAATCGATAAGTATCGATAAAAAATCGAAAACAAAATCCATAAATATCGATAACAAAATCGATAAATATCGATAACAAAATCGATAAATATCGATAACAAAATCGACAAATATTGATAACAAAATCGGATAAATATCGATAGCAAAATTGATAAATATCGCTAACAAAGTCGATAAATATCGATAACAAAATCGATAAGAATCGATAAAACAAATCGATAATTATCGATAAAAAAATCGATAATTATCGATGACAAAATCGATGAACATCGATAACAAAATCGGTAAATATCGATATCAAATTCGATAAATATCGAAACAAAATCGATAAATATCGATAACAGAACCGATAAAAAATATCGATTATTTTATCAATAAGTCTCGAGAATCCCGAAAATCCCAAAATAGTTTCCAGATTGAGTCTCTGTGTCTCTCTCTATATCCTTTCCTCTTTCATTACCTCTATTTTAATCTCTCTTCCCCATCTTCATCTTTGCTTTTATCGGTATCCTCGTCATCCTTTTTGTCTTTACTTTTATATTCATAATTTGTTTCAGCTACATATTCCCCTTCACATTTGCCCTTATATATATGAGTAAAGTGTTTAAATTTACCTTGGTCTTCATTTTTGCCTTTATCTTTACGCATCTTTGTTTTTGTTTTTAGTTTCACCTTTGCTTTTAACCTTTTCTTCATTTATGTACGTAGTCACCTTTAGTTTCATTCTTGTATTGGTCTTTTTCTAAGTGTTATTCTTTAACCTTTTATTAGCAAATTTTTGTTAAATTAATACCATATGCATACACACAAGAAGCACTTGTTTCAGCCCCAACCATTTCCGTTGCACCATTTCCGTTGCATACACACAAGAAGTACTTGCTTCAGCCCCTACCATTTCCCTTGCACCATTTCTGTTGCATCACTTCCCTTGCATTATTTCCGTTGCAACATTTCCGTGTGCAATTTCCGCTGAATTTGCCAATTTACCGCTGCTTAAGAAGTCTCACTTCAAAATTGCATGAATTTAAGACCAAATCAGGTTAGCTGGGTAGGGGGAATAGCTAAGCAAACGTTGCTTAATGCGTACAGCTCAGGTTCTGAGTTTTTTTTCTCTTTCCAAAATTGCAAAATATTGACATCGCTGCGCACTAGTGGTAAATGAAGATTTGCAACATTTGAATAAGCATCAACATAAACTGTACCCCCAGAAGTGGCATTCATCTTTTGCATTAAATGAATTCAGCATCTCTTCTGCCTCGTCTTCGAAGGCATTTTCTTGTTTCATTTCATTTATTTATTTAAATGCACATATAAGACATAGCCTTTTATAGTGCCATATATCATAACAATTACATAATAATAAAAGTTTGCCATATTTCATAACAACTACATAATAATAAAATTTTGGTAGCTAAAGGAATATATGTATACTAATCAGTCGTTAAAAGAGTTTTTAAACATATCATATACTTTTAAGTTGAAGAAAGAAATAGTAAAGTGGGAAACAACAATTTTTAATAAGATGGTATAGGGTTTAGTTTGAGAAGAAAGAATACACAGCCGATTTGAAGCGCTTTGGACTAGTTTCCGATTTTAGTTTTTTTGGCAAAGAATTCCACAACTGTACGGCTCTACCAAAAGCATTTATGTTTGCTAATAATGCATTATCGGCACTCATATTTTCTAAAGGGTGAACACACCAAAACTGCGACACTTAGAAATTACTACCAGAAACAAAATAGAAGGCTTTGAAATTATTTTTTTTTTTGTATTATGTAACTTGGAAGTTTATATGTTATTAAAATGTTAAAATATTAGTTATTATTTGCTCCACATGCAAGTGATCGGTATTTTCATCGCACACGCGCCATCATGTTCTGCACGACTGCATCATCGACTTTACGCGATGCGCACAACTACTTTGTTTTGCAATCTTCAATATTTTTCACTGTTTCACCTGTTTTCTGCAAGATTTCTTTGACAATTGACCAATATTCCCCAATAGGACGTGGATCTGGGCTATTGGGTGGATTGCAGTCGTGAGGTACAAAATTGATGTTATTTGCATTATACCACGGCAATGTGTCCTTGGCATAGCGGCAGGTTGCCATGTCCGCCTAGAACAGTGGCTTACTCCTTATCTGTTGATAAATGACAAAAGACGCCTTTTGAGGCACTCATCCCGATAAACTTGATCATTCATTGTCCCGGATGGGAAAAAAGGGCTGCTCTTACGGCCACACGATCAAATAGCTTGCCAAACCATGTGGTTTTTTGGAAATTTGGACTCCATTTTCAGCTTATAACTTTCAGGGCATCTTGACGACTTGCACCAGTATAAAAATCTCGACCTGCAATATATTTTGAATTCTTATAGCAGTAGGTTTCGTAGTCCATAACAATGCAGTTGTATTTTTTAATTTAGAATTCATACAACTTCCGAATGCGGGATTTCGCTGTAACATTCTACTTTGCGCCTCGGTCTGGCGCTGTTTGAGCTGTAGAACATCTCAATGAAGCTTTCCGCTTTACCTTTTTTACGAAAAACTGCGACCTGCGTACGGATTTTGCAACACAACGGGACAAAATCTTCGGAAATCGCGAAAACGCACTGAGGACCTTCCGAGCACTGTTTTTATCACTTTGACCATGCTAACCCCCGCTCCCTGGTTTTCTCGTAACTGCCAGGCCTTATTTATACCGATTAAGACCCTGCAAACTGTCGAATAGTGCAATCTTCAATTTTTTAGCAATTTTACGTGTACTTAAGGCCGGATCATTTATAAACTCGTGCAAAATGGTTTGTCTCGTTTCTAACTCGGTTGCCATTTTTAACTCAACTAGGAATCGAATTCAAATAAAATTTTTTTTACGTCCAACTAAGGTCATGGTCAGCTTATGGTATTTGAATTTAAAAATATTGAATTCGTTTTGGGTAAGTTATAAGCTTCCCAAAGTGTCGCAGTTTTGGTGTGTTAACCCTTTAATACTACAGAAATAGTTCGCAGATTTTCCCACAGACCTTTAAGTAATCAACGGCTTCCTGCCGTTTTTGGGGATCTAAGATGTGATCGAACCTTGGATCTAAGAAGAGGCATGCTTTGAAGCTTTCGTTCTCCAGAAGCTTTGCTGTACGCTTCTCCATGCTTTCTAAAAGTTTATTTCCAATTTTCCTGATCAGTTCTTTGTTGTGATTATTTTCCACAATTCGTTCAATTAACATTCTGCACTTTAACCACTGCGCTTAAAAGTTGCCATAATGCAATTGCTCCGCCTGATATTTAATTGTAGTTTTTGGTAAGGGATCAAAAACAGCGCCATAGAATACCATGAAATCCCAAAGAACATCTTCTTCGATACTTTTGTTCCCAACAGACTCAACTGCACTGAGAACTTCTTTTGCAGACAAAAGCGTTTGCATCATGTTAAAGGTAGCACCCCATCTTGTGGAGCAATCAAGTGGGGGAAATTTTAGATTTCTTAGTTCGAATGCATCTTTAAAGCCATTTGATGGTTTTCGAACAAATTTTGTAAAGTTCCTACAAGTTAATAAAAAGCCTTCAATTTGTGCATCATTCGTCACGTCTAGCACGCACAGCTGAGCTGTATGGACTGCACACCTACAAACTTGTATATGCTCAACGCGAAAATCTGATGCTCCTTTTAAATTATCTATATTGTTTAAATATGTACCGTTAAGCGCTTCTATTTCGTGGTCTTCGTAGTAATCGGACAGAGTTTTTGTGGTTTTTATTATGTTAGCCGTATTATCGGATGTAATAGAAATTATTTGGTTCAATTTAACATCGTATTTTTGTAGGGTTCTTAAGACTTCTGCAGCCAAATTATTCGACGCGCTTGCACCAGTGCCCTTTAACTCCACCATTCCCAATATAAAATATCGAATCTCATCGTCCTTTATAAATTGAGCACTTATGCCGAGTTTTAAGAAACAAAATTCTGGAGTTCATTTCACTCTTCATTTCTAGTCTTATATTTAAAGCTGTAAAATAACGAAATTTCGGATACGCGTATGTATTCGTTACTAATCCAATCAACACCGGTCTCTTTCGTATCGTTACTTTACTCGTTACTTTTGATACACGCACTTGTACCTCACGAGAATCATCGCAGCAAATATTGCAGCGTAAGGAAATGTTCGTTCTTCCATATGCATACATGTACATACATATGTATATACATATGTATACACGCAATATATTTTTGTATCGATTCGAACAATTTGATACAGGCTGTGTTTCTTTATACATTCCGGATAATCCCATTTCACAGCCGGAATAAACATAATGCGTTTGAAATTTACGTCAGCATATCATCAGGAACGTTCTAAATCTAGATAAACAAAAAAGTTTATTCCAAACGTTCAGAATGAATAAAGAAATTCACCCACAATCAAGCACTTGTACCTCACAGGAATCATGCATGCATGTACGTACATATAGAGGCAACACACTTTAGTATCGATACGAAAAACAGTTTCGTTA
>NW_023458555.1:66057413-66090992 GCF_013731165.1 Rhagoletis pomonella | reverse complement strand
AAATTTTGTTGAATTTTTCAAATTTTTCTACAAAGTTTGAAATTTAGACTTATGGTTTTTGCTAGATAATGAGCTGCATTTTTATCAAAAAAAATATTATAAATATTAAACAAACAAAAGAAAACCGGGGAATTTTTAAGCAAAAAACAAAACCGACTTCAATTCTCATATAAAAAAAATTATATATATATATATATATATATATATCATGATCCAATGATCGGGTCTAAACCAGATTATTATGGGACCACCTCTAAGGCACTACCTTTCCGATGTAAAAAGAATTATCAAAATCGGTTGACGTGGTCACATTACTGTAGGTACATATGTAGTATCTTAAATATTACTTAAGGTATTATAAAACTTCAATAACACAGTAACAAAAAATTAAATTCAGGCACATACAGTATTGGACATATCTATAGCACCCCCCTTCAAAGCGATATTGTTTGCCACTTATGTTTAGTTATTTGTTTTTAAGAATTTTCAATTAAAATACAGTTCATTCTCTAACAAAACTCACATAAACTCACGTTTAAAACTCTTTAAAAGACCGCAAAAAAGCGCAACAAACTTTCCCTTAAATTTCAAACTTTCTTCTCAGAAGCTCTAGAATTATTTTGAGTACACAATTTTATAGCGCATTAAATTTTAGTCCAATAATGTGCAAGTTTCAAGTCGCTAAAGATTACCGTTGATTTTTTAGAATTTTTTTTGTCAAAAAAATTCTAGAGCTTCTGAGAAAAAAGTTTGAAATTTAAGCGAAAGTTTGTTGCGCTTTTTTGCGGTTTTTTAAAGAGTTTTAAACTTGAGTTTATGTAAGTTTTGTTAGAGAATGAACTGTATTTTAATTGAAAATTCTTAAAAACAAATAACTAAACATAATTGGCAAACAATATCGCTTTGAAGTGGGTTGCTATAGATATGTCCAATACTGTATGTATAATGTTAAGTTAAATAAAGATTTAAAAAATTCATTTAAATAAAGCTTGATAACTTCTCTAAGACTAGATGTAGATATGTTCAGTATTGGAAAAAATAATAGAAACCAAAAACGTTGAGAAGTTTTGGATATTTTTCTTTTGTTTATTTAATCTTTAATAATTTTTTATAAAAAGTTAAACTCACTAAATAACAACTAGCATATATGTAAATCAAAACTTCAAACTTTGTACAGAATTCAAAAAAAATCCAAGTTTTAAAAACTTGGTATACAGCTTTTAAACTTTGTAATAAGAGTTTACTGAAAAATTCTGAGTACAGAGTTTTGAAGCTCATTCAATTTTAGCGTAACAATGTGCAAGTTTCAAGTGGCTAACATTTTTCAGAAAACTCTTATTACAAAGTTAAAAAGCTGTATACTAAGTTTTTAAAACTTGGATTTTTTTTAATTCTGTACATAGTTTGAAGGAAATTTATCCCTGACCAAGCCAAAAATGTATCCAAATGTATCCAATTTTCTTTTTTTACATATACATCTCATAATTTGTAAGAAAACCAAACATTTTCATGAAAAAGACAAGGACTTGGAATACATGTGCATAAAATCAAACATTTGTAATTTCAATTTATAAAGTACATTTTTTGTGCATAAGTATTTTGCAAAGTAAATATGTATAATAAATAGCAAGTACACTCTAAAAAGAGCATGTAACACTACTACTGAAAAGTATCTATTTTTCAACAAGAATCTGTATAAATATACGTATAGGATGTTCAGTATTTGATTTTGAACTTGAGATCTTTAAAATATACACATAAATACACATATATAGAATGTTTAAAATTGCAAAAATTTTCAAACTACAAATACATTTCCTACTAATAATAAACATTACTTTATTTTAAACATTTTATGTGTAGTTTTGCTCTTGCGACAAATTCGTTATGTAAAAGTAAACAGGCAATGATTAATTTTATTACACGGCGTGCAAATTTGCACATATTAAAAGAGGAAACTGGTTACCTCTCTCAATATGCGCAAATAAACAAAATGTTTTTAGAGTGTATTTAAAGTTTTCAGTAAAATTTATAAAAGTTTCCTTAAATAAATTAAATTTAGTTTTTTAAACTACATTGAAATCTTATTTCTTTTTAAATTAACAAATGAAAATATGTGATATGAAAGAGATTACTACAGAAAGAGCATAATTTACTTTATATATATCGTCGTTTAAAGTACAAAACCGCGTATCGTCATTCTGCAAAACCGCGTAACTGACGTTTGCTGCCAAAAATTGGATTTGCTCACACAAGCTCTTGGCTCAATCCTTATCCATTCGTCCGGAAATATAGCAGCCAGAAATGCGATTGCTTTATAAAAAAGAGAACCATTTTGAAATATAAGTGTTTTTACTCTCTAGAAAATAATTTATGCAACGTCACATACGCGGTTTTGCATTATCTTGATACGCGGTTTTGCATTTTGTTGATACGCGGTTTTGTACTTTAAACGACGATATGTATGTATATTAATCAAAGCAATTGCGCTTATACCTATTTTGGTGAGATCTCTTCATATGTTCATTGCTTCGTTCACAAAAAATAAAATGCTTTAATTTCACGCTTAAGTAGCGATTCTTTATACGTTTAGAAAACGTAATGCTTTCTACCATCTTTAATGAAAATCGATTTTTGAACGAAAAAAACTTTATAGGAAATATAAAATTTTGGCCTATTTAAAAAAGTATCCACATTTATACCGACCGGAAAAAATAAGTATCCCGCAAAAATTCGTCTAAAAATGTATCCAATTGGATCCATTTAGATCCAAACGGCATCCCTGCTTACCATTGGTCCACAGATTTCGCTGCACCTACAATCGAATTTAGCTTTGCTGCTATCTCAGCCCACTTTTTTTCATTCTCAAGCTTCCCGTGAAGCTTTTGAAAGTTCCCGGTAGCTAGCCCCGGGTATTCCGTGAGGAAGTCCAGCAACGAACTTAATTGTTCCACTGAGGCACGGCTCCTTTTTGCAGCTGCAGCTTGACTGGTAGATGCCATTTCTGAAAATAAACAGTCTATCAGTGCAAATAATTAAAACATTTCATTAAATACCTCTTTTTATCTTTGCATCAATCCTTAACACGGTTGGCGAGAACAAATTTATTAGTTTTTTTCCTTCCTCTTTTCGTTTGTCAGAGATGCCACTTGTTATTAATATGCATAAATACTAAAAGTCAGCTGTTTAGTGTCGTTAAGGATATGTTAGTGAATCAAACAAACTACAAAAAATCTAGACAGACATTGCTATTGTCGAATCGTTAAAAGATAGTGAATCTCGCACTACAGGTCTGTCATGTTTTCATATCATTGTTGATTACTCACTAGAGTGGTTCAAAAAAAGTCCATTTTTGGAAATTCACAAACGCTACCTCGAATTATCGTTATTTGGGATAAAAAAAGAGACACGTATTTTTTTGTTTTGAAAAAAAAACTTTTTTTAGAGGTCGCGCTGGTCGTTTTTTCATTAAAAAGTAGATGCTGTAAATTTTTTTATTTTCGGGACATGTTAAAGTGCAGCTAAAAATTTTGTTTTTATGTGTAATTATTCTAGTATTATTGGAGATTATTTCCTAAATTACATGTTTGTATTGGACAATTAGATCGGGCCTGGCGCCCGAAAATATGCTTTCGAGAAGGGAATGCTATAATTAAAACGTTGATACTGACCGTTTTACGCAATACAACGAGTTAAAACTGGACACCAGGCTATTTTTTACGTCGCTGATTACGAATCTGAAATCAACTTTTCAAAATTAAAAATGGCGGATCCAATATGGCGATCACTTTTTTAAAAACTGATTAGATTCTCTCTAAACTTGGTACTCGGGAGTTTCCGGAGTTGCTGATTACGAATCTGAAATCAATTTTTCAAAATTAACAAGTAAGAGCAGCGCTGTCTTCGGCTATGCCGAAGGCTTCATACCTTTCATGAACATCTGCAAATTTTAGTTTGACAGATTACTGATTTTGAATACATCTGCATACATCGATAGAGGAGTTACATACTTATATAAAAAATCGCCTCTAAACAATCAGAGGTATGGAGGATATACTTTATATGGCACCAATCTAAGTGATTTTCACTGCAATGTGATCGGTATGTAAACCGGTAACACAATTTATTGGGTTTAGTTTCCTACATAAAGGAGATATATCGCAAAAACTGGTATCTGAACAATCAGTGCTATAGGAGATAAAGCTTATACAGCATAGATTTTGACGATTTTCTCAGTAGACTTTGAATTATTATTTATAAAATATCTTACGAAATTTATCGGTTTTACCTGTTCAAATAAAGGAGTTTTACAGTAAAATCCCATATCTGAACAATCAGATGTATGGAAGATATATGTTGTAGTCACCCGATCCTTGTTATTTTCACTGTAAGTATTCTGTTAATAATGAGTGAAAATGGTGCGAAATTTCATGTTCCTAGCTGCATAAATGGAGGAGATATGATAAAAGACCTCATATCTGAACAATCAGTTGTATGGGGGCTGCAGGTTATAGTGACCCGATCTTCGTTATTTTCACTGTAAGTCTTCTGCTGATAATGAGTGAAAACAGCGCGAAATTCCATGGTCCTAGCTACATAAATGGATGAATTATAACGAAAAATCTCATATCTGAACAATCAGTTGTATGGGAGCTATAGGTTATAGTTGTCCGATCTTTTTAATTTTCACTGTAAGTTTTCTGTTGATAATTATTGAAAACAGTGTGGAAGTTCCTGTTCCCAGCTATATAAATAGTGGAGTTATAACGAAAAATTTTATATCTGAACAATCAGTTGTATGGGAGCTATAGGTTATAGTGACCCGATCTTTGTAATTTTCACTGCAAGCATTCTGTTGATAATGGGTGCAAGTGCTGCAAAATTTCATGTTCGTAGCTGCATAAATGGAGAAGTTATAACGAAAAATCTCATATCTGAACAATCAGTTGTATGGGAGCTATATGTTATAGTGGTCCGATTCTTCCGGTTCCGACAAATGATTAATACATTATAAAAATACACACACCTACCAAATTTGATCCGGATATCTCGAAAACTGAGAGACTAGATTGCATACAAACAGACAGACAGACGGACAGACGGACAGACGGACAGACGGACATGGATAAATCAACTCAGCTCGACGTTCTGATCATATAAGTATACATTTTAATGGGTCTATCTCTTTTTGTTCTGGTACTTACAAACATCGGACCAAAGTTATAATACCATTTCATGCTCATGAAAGGTATAAAAATGGCGGATCCAATATGGCGCTCACTAAAAAAAAAATCATTGGATTCTCTCGAAACTTGGTACCCGGGAGTTTCCAGAATTGCTGATTACGAATCTGAAATAAATTTTTCAAAATTAAAAATGGCGGATCCAATATGGCGATCACATATTTAAAAAATGATTGAATTCTCTCGAAACTTAGTACTCGTGAGTTTCCAGAGTTGCTTATTACGAACTTGACGATCAATTAAAAAAATGGATTTGTGCAAAACACTGTACTCTGGGGTTTTTGAGGTCATTTATTAAGAATCTGCTGAGACTTAGCTATTTAGCACACTTCAGTAGGTAATAGATGTTGTATTTTAAAAGAAATAAACAAAAAAATGATTGAAAGTAATTTTTTTTTTCAGTGGTAAATAAAGTTAGTAAAAGGTTTTAATATAAAACATTCTGCATAATTGTGGTTCTCTTTGCATTAGGCATATCTTGGAGGTGTTTTTCAACAACTTGCAAGAGATACTGCTTCTGATCTTCTTGATTTGTCAAAATTGCATTATAGTTTTGAATTAATGCTACTCCGCGTTCAGCTGCGTCATTTACAACTTTTAAATTGGAAAGCTTTTTTTGGTCATTTAGGTGAGCGCAATTTTCAGTCCAAAAAATTGGGTCTTCATTTAAAAAGTCTTGGCAAATTCGCATTTCTTTGAAAAATCCTTTTGTATTGCTTGTAACGAAATGATGCAATTCCTGATTTGCGATTAAATTTTTATCAGTATTTATTCTTCGTGGTGGATTTGGAGGAGCAGCATTATGTAATGATAACACCATAGCTCTTTTTTCCTCAACTGACACCGTACATTCAAAGAAGGCGAGTCCTACCAGCTTTTCACTCAAATACTACATGTGTCGGGACATGGTTTTATAAGCTATTTTTGCAATTTCTAGGTTTATTGCTTCATATTTCAAAAGGTCCTTCATCATCTGCAAATCATTAACAGGTGCTAATGAAGCTTTAGGGCAGGTGAACCAGTATTTTATGTACAATTTGACAGCAAAAGTATTGAATTTTCTCAAAGCAGAAAGTTCTGAGACAGTAAGAAAAAATTGTTTCCTTAGTAAATAAATTTTTAGGCAATATATAATTTTAGCCATCCACCTTGCACGATGAACTGGTCCAGGAGCATTGATGTTAACGGATGTTGTTGTACTGGCACCAAGAAATATCAGTGTCAACTGAAGAAGCTCTTTATAATCATTTCTTGGTTGAAAATTCTCTAGCTGGTGCTTTAAAAATATCAAGAATGACAGAATACAAGATTGCGCCGATCAGAGAGGATTTTTGAGAATAACTTTTGTGTGACCTCACACTGGTGCAATTGCGAGAGAGAAATGCCAAAACGTGAGCAAAAATGGAAGAAGAAAAAATGTTGCAAGGAAAACGTAAACAAGTTGCACCAGTGTGACGTCATGCAAACAACCATTCTGTCAAATTCGTTAAGAGAGGAATAGCGGTCCGAGATCGGCGCAACCTTTGTATTCTCTCAATCGTGTAAAAATATGATTAATTCTGTTCTCACCGACATAACTAAATGGCATATGTTACTATCTTCCATTGCAGATTCGTACTTAGATTTATCAATTTCAGGCCATTCTTTTTGAAATCTTTCGAAAAGTTTAATTTTTGGACCACTAGAAGCTCCAAAGAGGGCATTGAATACTGCGCTGATTGGTAATTCCATGATGTGATGCCTGCAAGCTAAAGGCAAAAGGGTTTTTCCTAATTTATTTTCAAGTAGAGTACAAGCTCCTGCGTCTTTGCCTGTGTTACTTGCTGTTGTATCAAAGCACATCGCAGTTACACGATTTGATAAATTCCACTCCAATAGCGATTCAAAAACTGCGTTAGCTTGAGCCTCCCCTGTGCCATTGCTAATCAGTGGAACATTTAAGAGTTTTACGAATCCATTTCCGGAAACAAGAATAGCAATCCGATCAACTGTTTCTTTCGAAGTTAATGCTTGCATCATTTTACCATCCCAGTGTACCACTAGTGATGAACTTGGACAAAACGTTCTTTTTAACTCGTCCGCAATCTTTTTGCGATAATCCTGTCTGCTTCTTCGATTTGGGAAACACTGCATGCTACATCTCCAATATTATGCTTTAAGGCCTTACAAGTGGCAGACATAATATAAACTGCATTCCTCACTCACTTTTGTTCTGTCTAAAGCACCACAAACATCGTCTGTCATTATATTAATTTTTCGCTTTTTTTGTTGCATATGAACAGTATTTTCAAATAAGGCGTCATTATCACTGTCATTTGCATTATTATTGCTGTCAAAATTTTCATTGCAAGGATGTTCTATCTTAATTTCTAAATTCGTTCGTTTTCCTTTTTTATCAATTTTGATGTTATGATTTTCACAATCACCTAATAATTTCTTATGGACTCTTTTATTTTGTCTCATTGAATTTAAAAGTGCTTTGACAGGCTCTGTTAGCTTATTTTGGATATCTTTAGACAAAGAAATAATGTCAAAAAGATTATCCAGTTGATCAGTAAAAGTATTGCGCTTTTGTTTAACGCATGGAGTTGTTTTGTTCTTGTCCTTTTGTAATTTGAGCCATAATTTATGCATTTTTTTTATGCTGACAATAGTGTTTCGTTCGTATCTGCATGGGATGTTTTTGGCTGTCCAAAAAGCGATAACTTCCCTTCTTGTTATACGAGCACTTTCTTGCAAAGTTAATTTATCATGAAGATGTAAGTAAAAATATCTAGCTAATACATGCCGTCGAGATGGTAGTATACAACTATTTATTTCTTTGATTGTAGTCCCCATAAGCCAAATCTCATCAGTTTCGGATTTGCTTTTACCACTAGCCATTTGCATTTAATCTAAGAACATATGGTAATAAAACATAAACAAGTTGATCAAAAATTCTCAAGGCAAAACAAAAACGTACCTTGTACTATTCTATTGAAAATCGGGAAGCCTTTCAGCAAATCTTGGTTTATAGCTTGAGAACGATATTTATTTTGTGAACTTATTATTTATATGTATATTTGTATTAATATACGGCTGAGAAATGAAAACCGTTTTAATGAAAATGAATCTGTTCAGCTTGAATAATTGACTGGAAATGAAAAAAAATGAGTCCGAATGTTTATAGGGAAATATCAGAAACTACTTATGTATGTGTAAATCACATTGCTACAGTAAGGATGCAGATCAGTTTAAATTATACTGTATTTTTTTTATTAAAAACCTTTTTCAACTTGATTGGAATTAAAAAGTTTAAAATGATCTTCAATGATTTTTAATTTTTTTTTTGCTTATTTCTTTCACAATACACAATATACATATACTACCTACTTAAGTGTGCTAAATAACTAAATCTTACTGGATTTATAATAAGTGGCCTGAAAAATCCCAGTGTGCAGTGTGCTTGAAACGTTCAGTATCAACGGTTTAAATTTTAGTCATTTTTTTTTTAATTTTATAGCCATATTGGATCCGCCATTTTGAATTTTAAAAAACTGATTTCAGATTCGTAATCAGCGACCCCAAAAACTCTTAAGTGATGAGTTTCGAACAAATCGGATCATTTTTTAAAAAATTGATCGCCATTGTGGACCCGCCATTTTGAATTTTGAAAAATTGATTTGGGGGTTTCCCCCAGTAACAAGTTCCAACCTATGACAATGCGCAAATCGTTCAGTATCAACGTTTTAATTTTAGTAATCTCTTTTCGAAAGCATATTGTCGGGCACCAGACCCATTCTAACTGTCCAATACAAACATGTAATTAAGGGAATGTTCCCCAATTATACCAAAGTAATTACATGTAAAAATAACATTTTTAGCTGCATTTTAACATGTCACGAAAATAAAAAATTGAGAACATCAGCGTTTTTATAAAAAACCTCTAAAAAAACTTTTTTTTCAAAATAAAAAAATACGTTTCTCTTCTTTTATCACAATTAACAATAATTTGAGGTAGCGTTTATGAATTTCCAAAAAAAAAAAATTTTGAACCACTCTATTACTCACAGCTGATGTAAAAATTCGTCCAGTCTTATCTCTCTCCCACGATATAGAAATTTATCATTAATGACACATGTAATACTTGGTTTTTTCTTTTATTTTCATAAAATCTTATGAACTAATTATTGATCGTCAAAAAATTAGAAGCTAAGTACATTACAATCAAATTAGAAGCTAAATACATTACCCTAAGCACAGTACATTAAACATTAATAAACAAAGGAAATGTGGCCAAAAATTAAGCAAACTAAGGCGTTTCTATTATTTTTGCCACCAACGTGCATATGTATGTTCATACTTAAATCTAATATCCTAATATTATACATTACATTGAGCTCAATTGACTTCCTGATTTCTTTTCGAACTCAACAGGACCTTTCTTTTTAAATGCATCTAAGTGGATTGAAATAGATTATCAAAAAATTTGTATTGTTAAAAGATATGTACATATGTATACGGTAGTGGCCACATAATTAGGGATACTATTTATACGTTTTGACCATTTATTTAAGAAATTGCGTCGATTTTTGAGAATTTTTGACAAAGTATGTTAAAAAGGTTTATATATAGGTATATAGTTATAAATAAATAACGAAAAAATAAATGGTCAGAACTTGTTGTGTCCCTAATATGTGTACATATTACCTCGTAGGATTGTGTCAACCAGTATAAGTTTGTTTAGTGGTTTTCTCTCCCATCTGCCGTGACAGTTAAGCTGCAGCAATGCCTCATCCGAAAATGAATGTTTAATACCGCTGGCGACGTCCTCAGACAAAGCTTTTATTTTTGATATATGTAATTGACCTTTGAAAAATTTATGAACAGCAATTAGAACGTGAAATATGTATTCCATAATATAATTCATCATCATGGATTGTGCATACTCTGGATCTTTTAATTTTGTTTCTATTAAATCCACAGCGCAATAGGACTGCAGTGGTAGAGAACTGGCGATGTGATGCAATTTTTTAATATTGGATTCGTAAATCCGTTTTTCTTGCTCATGGCGGTATTAAAAGCTCTTTTATTCATTTTAAATGAAATATTTTATAAAACTTATCTTTATTTTTCCACAGCACTTTAAGTTTTGAGCATCTTTTCGTTTTGCGTCTTTCTTTTTTCTGTTAATGTGCGCATTTGAACTTCTTCAGTACCAAGTACTTTATAATACGGTTTTATTTATTACGTTTATATATAAAAAGAATGTCATGCCACAATGAAAACTTTTATTTTTACTTACTTTTGCTATGAGCGGGGTCGAATAGTGATAAAATTAAAATTAAACTAATTAAGTTCAAAATTATATCCAAGTACTTCAGTACTCGACATTATTTGGCAGGTACAACTACTTTTGTTGAGCACAAAATGCAGCCCTAGTGAATCTTGTGGTTACTATGGCAACCAACTACCATTACTTCTCTCAGCATTGACACTCACTTGATCGATCAAATGACAGTCATTCCCTACAGAACCAAACTGGCATATAAAATTTTGCATATGGGTGTTTCCAGCGGAAGGTCCACCACGACAAAAAAAAAAGTTTTATATCTAACGTATTTACGGGCCGATTTGTCTGCTTTTTAAAATATATACTGGCTATGTAAGTAGAATCATGTTTGCATAAAATGGTCTTCCTAGGTGGTGCCAAGGTCGAGATATTTCGAAAAACCGTATTTATGGTCCGATTTGGTTCGAATTTGGCGTATGTGGTTGAAACATAATAAATCATAGATTTCTAATAAATTGACCCTGAATTGGCGCTGAAGTCAAAGTATAAAGTATATTCTACATAAAATGCATGTTTTATTTGCGTTGAAAATTCATTTAAAAGCAATATTAACAAAAATATAACGATGGAAATTTATGTCACGTGACGCCACGTCACGTCACGTTTCACACTTGGGGTTGTAAAAGAGAATTGAAACAATTTGCATTAATTCAAACAACTCTAAAAACAACTAGAATTGCTCCAAATCATATTAAAATAAGTTTCATGAAAATAGCCATCCACAATTCGCAACTTCCATTTTTTGTCACGTAACGACACTCTCTTTAAATGCTTATATTTCAGGACCAAGCAGTTCGATTGATTTCATTTTTCGGTTAAATATAGAGCTAATTATGTGCTATACAATGGCCCAAAAAAGTTAAAGAAAACAAATGGTATTCCTTTTTTGTATCACATTGAAATCGTACGACTGTCACGTGCGCCACCATGGGAATGCCCATATGTGTTAGTTTTCGTTGTGAATGTGTTGGAGTTTCTGTCAATCGCGTCTTGTAGGGTAATTGTTTGTGGAAAATATGCATTATTTATTAAACAAAAAAAAACGGCAAATAAAAAACGTTGGAGCTTACGTTTCTTTCGCGGTTATGGCTCGATTGTTTCGAATATGGTAATTCGAATTCTTTGATGTCGCACTTTTAATGTTCTGGGGAGCATATTCAACACTGGCTTACACAGCCGCAATTGGTGATTCGTGCCGGACGAACTAAGGCAGAATAGAAAGAACACGCAGTTACTGAACGACGCACGAGGCGATTTTCAGACAACTTTTGCGTTCAACTCACGCCGGGTTGCACGAAAAAAAAATTGAATGGCTAAAAATATTAAAATATTAAAAAAATATCAACATATTCGCCATTAAAAGGCGTTTGCATTGTTCAACTTTGCATTCTACTTTCAACTAATCACTTTCAACAAAGTTGGTCGTCAGCCAACATTCGCCTCGTGCGTACACCTTTTTAGTGTGCAATTAAGTTACATCGCGCCATTGACTAAACCGAGCTGTCGTGTGACGGTTTGGCAATGTTATATTGCGTCAAAGTCTCATTCGGAGACACCAGGATTGTGTTGTGGAGGACAATACCTAAATACCTTCGTTGGCTCATTTACCAAAACCATTGAACGCTTTACTTTTCAGCGACTTGGCAGAATCAAGAGGCCTCCACGAATATCGACAAATACATTTAGGCATTTAAGGGAATTTCGTCTCTTTAGCCTACATTGAATTTCTGTAGTCCAACGATTCTCACCCATTTTGTCTTGTTGGCGCCAGCGAATGAAGAACAAACATTTATTCAAATTTAAAAAGTAAAAATTTCACTACTAACAATTTAAAAATGTTCTTAAAACTTGCAAAGAAATTTGGAAAATAAATATCACTGTTTTTGTTTTTAGGAGTAGGGTGGGAGTGTCATTGATAAAATTAGAGCGAGAGAAAGTTTTTCTTACAAAACCTTTCATTATTGAATCATGGTTCGAATCAAAACTAAAAAATTCAGAGTATAGCAATAGCAAAGTTATTAGTGCTCTTGCTACCTTGCTGATAGTTTTTCAGACCCTGATATTGACTGCATCACTCTCTATACAAAAAAAAAAAAAAAAATACTGTTTTTCCATTGGAATTATAAAATCTATTATATTTAAAGACTTCCACCAAAATATATCGGAAAAATATTAAGTTTTAAGCGAGCTGGTCCGCTTTGAAAATACCTCCAAAAATTGAGTTTTTTATGAACAAAAATATTTTTTAAAAAATGATTTTTGAAAAAATCTTCTCAAATGAAAAAATGGTTTAAGCTTAAAAAATTTACATAAAAATATAAAAAAATAAATAAAAATAAAATTTTAACGGAATCGTAATAATGAGATTTTTGATGCTGTTTTTTTTTAACTTTTTTCAAAGATTGGTGTAAGAAAAACTTGAATAATTGAACTTAAACTCTTCCGTTTAAGACTTGTGATGTATCATTGGAAAGGTATTTTCTCACCCTTTTTATTTCTTTGCTAATAAGCTCCTTATTCAAAGGATGAACGGGAAAGGTAGGATGAACGAAATGCATTCAAAGTTGAACTAAGATGTATTGGTATTTGAAAAAATAAATTGGGGTACGAATGACTTTTTTGCACATAAATAAAAATAGTGTGAAAATACCTTTCTACCGAGACCCCATAAGTCTAAATCAGAATAGTTTTAGTCCAGTTATTTAAGTCTTTCGTAAACCAATCTTTGAAAAAAGTAAAAAAAAAAACAGCACCAAAAATATCATTATTACGATTCCGTTGAAAAGATTTTTAAATATTTTTATGCATATTTTTTAAGCCTAATCGATTTTGTCATCTGAGGGGACTTTTTTTCCAAAATTTCTTTAAGAAACTATTTTTATTCATAAAAAACTCCATTTTTGGAGGTATTTTCAAATCGGTCCAGTTCGCTTAAATCTTAATATTTTTCCGAAATATTTTATATTTAATAAATTTTGTGATTTTACTAATACATATATATATGTATATATATATATAGAGTTTCTGCTTTCCCTTTTTGTATAACTCAGCTTGCAAAAGTATACAGTTTGTATAATACGAGGACTTTTCTTTACATTTTGATAGATTTTTTAAGCATTTTGAGCTTAGGCTTGTAAACCGATTACTGCCAGATTACAGTGTTTGTTTATATTATCATTATAAATATATAGCCAAAATTTCGGAGTCGTGCATTTATCGCTTCGGTTTTGATTATATCTTTAAGAGTTTTTGAGGTTAAGTTTGTATGGGATGTATGCGCTAAAGTAAATCGATTTTGTTAATTTTTTGTATGTTTACTTACGCATGCTTTAAACTATCATTTTTTTGTTTGACAGATATTTTCTCATTTCGCAGCATTCTTCAGAGTAGAAACATAGTTTATTTTGGTGGAAAACACAAATTTAGCCTGCAAAGCTCGAATATTCTTTTGTAATAATAATAATCCCAACGGTTTTTACCCTCCATTCCCGCCCATCCGCACGTGGGGCGCAGTCCGCATGACGTACGGAACCAGTATTTATTTTCATTTTTGCGCCGAGTCACGATAGGCAGGAGTTTGTTAAGTGTCGAGATCTAAAACTGTTCAGCTACAGAACTAAATTCATCAGCCGATTTTATGTGTTTATTTAATGATTCATTTATTGAGAGAGGGCAGTATCGATTTCTTAATGCTGAAAAGCGGATCTGATATATCAAACGTGCTGGAATGAGAGTTAAAATCCTGGCATAAGCAACGGTCGTGCAATTCAAAATTAGTTTTACAAGCTTTCAGAAATAGGGGGCAAAAGTGTCTTGATACCCGGGAGGGAACATTAAGGCTAACTTCACTCAGAAGAAGCGGACTTGAAATTGAGCTTGTCAGTAATTTAACTATAAATATTGTACCAAGCATTTGCCTGCGGCTGGAAAGTGTAGGAAGATTAATAAGTTTTAATCGGCTCGTATAAGGTGGAAGGTAATATTGAGAATCCCAACGGAAATTTCTTAAAGCAAAAAGTAGGAATTGTTTTTGAATTGATTCTATCATGTCTGAGTAAATTTGATACCTTGGATTCCAAACCAAGGATTTTTTTTCAATTTTTGGCGACATTTTACAAATGAGAAGTATGCTGTCAACAAAACTCTATCAGCTTTATCTTCAGGCATGTGAAGACGGCAAGTTAAGATCCAACTTTAAAGTTCTCCGAAATGTTGTTATGGAAATGCCTAATTGGCCGGACCGAGGACGAGTTCAGACAGATTAATCATTTGCAGCACCCTGCCGCGCAGCTTCGACGTTGTCTGTAGTGCGAATATTTTGATGAGCACCTCCTCCAGGACTATCGGCCACTGAACCCAGTACTTCAAAATGGTCGACCAAACTCTTAAAAATGACTGTGGGAGCTGATCTTGAATTAAAATGTTTCCGATGATTTCGCTGCGTTATATATGGCTAGCTATCCTGATGGAAAAAAGTGACTTTTTAATTCAACTAATTGAAAGACTACTTTAAAACAAATGCAATGAGTAACTATTTCGAATTTATATACTCTTTAAAAAAAAAAAAACAATTTGTGTCTTGGAATTATGAAAAAGCATCTGTGAAGTCCAGAACGCAAACGTATTCAAAAGAAACATACTGACTTTGAAGTTGTGTAAACCAAATTCATTTTAAAGTATTGGAATTTAAATGCAGAGTCGGACAGTCGACTTGCTGCTTGCACACAATTTAAGCTGAACATTTGAAAGCTCATTTACATGTCTGGCTGTAGCTGAGCGTGCAAAGATGTTTGCTACAATTGGTCGCAGCCAAGAATGTCCATGTTCAAATCTCATTTAATTTTAAATTTTTAATTTCGGCTTTTCTTAGTTATGAAAAAGCATCTGTGAAGTGCAGAACGAAAGCGTATTCAAACGAAACATACTGACTTTGAAGTTGTTAAAGCCAAATTCATTTTAAAGTAGTTAAAAATACATGCAGGAAAAGGCAATTGACTGCTTCTTAGGACATCGCCATGTAAAATAAATGAGTTCGTTGCAGGTAAAATAGTGAGAATCTCAATTAGTTATCATTGAAAATAAAGTAGTTTATAAATTACTTTCAAACTACATACACATAACACCGTGCGACAGGCAATTTACACACACAAAAATCAATATATTCGCGAAGCCATGGGCCAAATATATGCAGTAAAATTGCGTTTCTAGATTTTCTCTCTGACGTCAGGATTTTTTAAAAGGACTTTGAAAATTGAATAATATGAGTAATTCAGAAAATAGTTTAAAAGATTTAGTGCAATGTACTTAGGAAAACAGTATGGGTATAAAATTAAAGAGAAAATTCTATAGAGAAAGAACAGATTAATTTTTTTGGTGCATAAGGTATTGAAAATGTCCTTAAAAAATATATCATTGAATATCCTTGAAATTTTGTAATATTCATTTTGAAAAAATAATATGTTAAGGACTAATATAAACTCGATAACGTCCTCGAATAAAGTCCTTATTAGCTTAAAAAAATAAATTTTTTTTTAAATCCTATAGAATTTGCTCTCATTTGGTACCCATTTTTATTCTACATTGCACTAAATTTTTAAATAATTTTTTAGAATTTATCATATCTTTGAAATTATAAAGTTCTAATAAAAAAATTTTGTAAATTAAAAACGCGGTTTTACTATATTCGGCCCATAGTGTCGTGAATATATTGATTGCTTGGTGTGTTTTGAAATATTTTTGTTTCAAACTGTTTCAATCTTTTTACTCAGAATTTTTAGAAACATTTTAGGTACGCATTGAATTACAGGAGGATAAAGTGCAAGTTTCAAGTGACTAAAAGTAACGTTGAATTTTTTTGCTGGCGGTGTCACGCATTTTCTGCCATACAAGTATGTTCGACCATTTGCTTATATGGAAGAAAATGTCCTTCTTTTTCTTAATTGGCGCTGTAACCGCCTAAGCGATTTTGGCCGAGTCCAAAACAGCACGCTAGTCATTTCTCTTCTGTGCTAACTGACGCCAATTGAAAATGCCAAGTGAAGCCAAGTCCTTCTCCACCTGGTCTTTCCAACGCAGAGGAGGCCTTCCTCTTCCTCTGTTACCAGCATCGCGGCCCGCGTTGAATATTTTCAGAGCTGGAGCGTCGGTGTCCATTCGAACGACATGACCAAGCCAGCGGGACCGCTGAATTTTAATTCGCTGCACTATGTCTATATCGTTGTAAAGCTCATACAGCTCATCGTTAAATCGTCTGCGATATTCGCCATCACCAACGCGTAAAGGTCCGTAAATCTTTCGCAGAATCTTTCTCTCGAAAACTCCAAGAGCCGCCGCATCAGATGCTTTCATTGTCCATGCCTCCGCGCCATACACCAGCACAGGCATGATGAGAGACTTATAGAGTGTGATCTTTGTACGACGAGAGAGGACTTTACTTCTCAATTGCCTACTCAGCCCAAAGTAGCACTTGTTGGCAAGAGTGATTCTCCGTTGGATTTCAAGGCTGACATTATTATTGGTGTTAATGCTGGTTCCCAAATAAACGAAGTCGTCTACTTTTTCAAACTTGTAACTGTCAACAGTGACGTGGGTGCCAAGACGCGTATGCTCTGACTGTTTGTGTGATGACAGGAGATACTTCGTTTTGTCCTCGTTCACCACCAGACCCATTCGCTTTGCTTCTCTATCCAATCCCGAGAAGGCAGAACAGACGTAGCCCTTGTTTTTACCGATAATATCGATGTCGTCGGCATACGCCAGCAATTGTACGCTCTTATAAAGTATTGTGCCTGAGCGGTTCAGTTCTGCGGCTCTTATTATCTTCTCCAACATAAGATTAAAGAAATCACACGAAAGGGAGTCCCCTTGTCTGAAACCTTCCCTATTCTGACGGAGCTGGTGGTATTGCTCAACGTCATTTTGCACAGCCATATTAGTTTCGCGGGGATACCAAATTCAGACATCGCGGTATAAAGGCAACTTCTCTTCGTGCTGTCGAAAGCGGCTTTGAAATCGACAAATAGATGGTGTGTGTCGATCCTATTCTCGCGGGTCTTTTCCAAGATTTGGCGTATTGTGAATACCTGATCTATGGTGGATTTTCCAGGCCTAAAGCCACACTGATAAGGTCCAATCAGCTCGTTGACGGTGGGCTTCAGTCTTTCGCACAATACGCTCGATAAGACCTTGTAACCTATGCTTAGAAGGCTAATTCCGCGGTAGTTGGCGCGTATGGCGGGGTCGCCTTTCTTGTGGATTGGGCAGAGCACACTTAAATTCCAGTCGTCGGGCATGCGTTCATCTGACCATATTCTGCATACGAGCTGATGCATGCACCTCATCAGCTCCTCGCCGCCGTACTTGAATAGCTCGGCTGGCAGGCCGTCAGCTCCAGCAGCTTTGTTGTTTTTCAGCCGCGTAATCGCTATACGTACATCGTCATAGTCAGGCGGTGGGACAGCTACTCCATCATCATCGACTGGGGACTCGGGTTCGTCTTCCTCACTACTTTCAGCGCTGCTACCATTCAGTAGGTTATAAAAGTGTTCCCTCCACAATTTAAGTATATTCTGGACATCGGTCACTAGATCGCCATTGTTGTTCTTACAGGAGTTCGCCCCGGTCTTTAAACCTTCCATAAGTCGCCTAACCCTCTGGTAGAATTTTCGGGCGTTCTTCCTGTCGGCCAGCATCTCAAGCTCTTCGCACTCACGTATTTCGGCCTCTCTCTTCTTATTGCGGCAAATACGTCTCGCTTCCTTCTTCAGTTCCCTATAACGGTCCCACATGGCTCGCGTTGCGCCCGATCGCAGCGTGGCCCTGTAGGCGGCATCTTTTTTCTCTGCGGCTTCTTGACATTCCTCATCGTACCAGTTGTTCTTTCGGGCTCGCTGAAATCCAACTACTTCTTCGGCGGCGGTACTTAATGATCGGGAAATGTGGTTCCACTGCTGGCGTACGTTGGATTGCTGAAGAGTGCTCTCAGAGAGCAGGTGTGTGAGTCGAGTGGCGAATAAATTGGCCGTCTGTTGTGATTGCAGCTTTTCGACGTTAAGCTTTCCTTGCATTGTTGGGCGCACATTTTTTGCTGCACAGAGGCGGGTGCGTATCTTGGCTACAACAAGATAGTGGTCCGAGTCGATGTTTGGCCCTCGGAGTGTACGTACGTCCAAAACGCTTGAAGCATGCCTTCCGTCTATCACAACAGGATCGATTTGGTTTCTCGTTTTTCGATCTGGAGACAGCCATGTAGCTTGGTGGATGTTCTTATGCTGGAACCTAGTACTACATATTACCATATTTCGGGCCCCGGCGAAGTCGATCAGCCTCAGTCCGTTATCGGACGTTTCGTCGTGGAGGCTGAATTTTCCGACAGTGGCGCCAAAGATCCCTTCCTTGCCCACCTTGGCATTAAAATCGCCAAGCACGATTTTGACATCGTGTCGGGGGCAGCGCTCATATGTACGTTCCAAGCGCTCATAGAAGAGATCCTTGGACGCCTCATCCTTCTCTTCCGTCGGGGCATGGGCGCAGATGAGCGAGATGTTGAAAAATCTAGCTTTGATGCGGATTGTGGCTAGACGTTCGTCCACCGGGGTGAACGCCAGTACTCGGCGACGGAGTCTCTCTCCTACCACGAATCCAACACCGAATTTGCGCTCCTTTACGTGGCAACTGTAGTAGACGTCGCAAGGCTTCACGCTTACTTTACCTTGCCCCGTCCATCGCATTTCTTGGATGGCGGTGATGTCAGCCTTTGTCTTCCCGAGGACATCAACCAACCGGGCAGAGGCACCTTCCCCATTAAGGCTCCGGATATTCCAGGTGCTTACCCTTAAATCATAGTCCTTTATACGTTTGCCGTGGTCGTCATCAGAAAAAGGGGGTCTCATCCGAGGCTGTTTTTTTATTTTCATTGGGCGGGGTTTTAACGTGGCGGGACCCAAACCCAGCGCACGCGAAGTTTTACGCCTTCTCACTTTAGCTCGCTCCCAAACGGGTGTTTGGTTGCTACCCAGAGGATACGTGGATATAAATATCCGGACGTTGTGAGCTGCGATTTGAACCGTACGCACAAGAATCGCTTCTGGCCACTCCCAGGTGAATGGCAGTCAAAAGTTTTCCACTTCTGCGCACGGAACCATCCTCCAAGAAAAAAATGTCCAGCATCGTTTAAAAAACTCCCAAAAATTAACGGTATTTTTTAACTGCATGAAACTTGCATTTTATCCTACTTTAAATTAATGGGCTATAAAACTCCCAAAAATCAACAGTATTTTGCAACTGCATGAATCTTGCATTTTATCCTACTTTAATTTAATGGGCTATAAAACTGCCAAATTTTTCTGCAAATACTGAGTAAAAAGTTAAAAATTTTTGTACAAATTTTGAAATGCGCATTTAAATGCAGTTAATTATAAATAAAATGAGGTAGACTTTTATAAAAAAATTTAAGTATTTAATAAAGAAAATAAATATTGACTAAACTGGTTGAAATAAGGCGTTTCTTTTATTTCTGCCATTAGTAATATGAACTACTCACGGGAATTTTTCCTTAAATTTAGGTGGAAGATAAAAATTATAAAATTTTGTTAAATTTGAACATCTAATATTCAATTCTTCTTCTTTTTTGGCGCTGTAACCGCCTAAGCGATTTTGGCCGAGTTCAGCAAAGCACGCCAGTCGTTTCTCCTCTGTGCCAACTGACGCCAATTGGAAACGCCAAGTGAAGCCAAGTCCTTCTCCACCTGATCTTTCCATCGCAGTGGGGGCCTCCCTCTTCCTCTGCTACCACCAGCGGGTTCCGAGTTGAATACTTTCAGAGCTGGAGCGTCGGTGTCCATTCGAACGACATGACCAAGCCAGCGGAGCGGCTGTATTTTAATTCGCTGCACTATGTCCATATCGTTGCATAGCTCATACAGATCATCGTTCCATCGTCTGCGGTACTCGCCGTCGCCAACGCGTAAAGGCCCGTAAATCTTACGCAAAATCTTTCTCTCAAACACTCCAAGAGCCGCCTCATCCGATGTTGTCATTGTCCATGCTTCTGCGCCATATACCAGCACGGGCATGATGAGTGACTTATAGAGCGTGGTTTTCGTACGTCGAGAGAGGACTTTACTCCTGAATTGCCTACTCAGTCTAAAGTAGCACTTGTTGGCAAGAGTGATTCTACGTTGGATTTCAATGCTGACATTATTATCGGTGTTAATGCTGGTTCCCTAGTAAACGAAATTCTCTACTTTCTCGAAATTGTAACTGTCAACAGTGACGTGGGTGCCAAGGCGTGAATGTGCTGACTGTTTGTTTGATGACAGGAGATACTTCGTCTTGTCCTCGTTTACCACCAGACCCATGCGCTTTGCTTCCCTATCCAACTTGGAAAAGGCAGAACAGACTTCGCGGTTTTTGTTACCGATGATGTCGATGTCATCGGCATAAGCCAGCAATTGCACGCTCTTGTAGTAAATTGCTCCTGAGCGGTTCAGTTCTGCAGCTCTTATTATCTTCTCCAACATCAGATTAAAGAAGTCACATGAAAGGGAGTCGCCCTGTCTGAAATCCCGTTTTGTGGCGAACGGCTCGGAGAGGTCTTTTCCAATTCTGACGGAGCTGGTGGTTTTGCTCAACGTCATTTTACACAGCTGTATGAGTTTCCAGGGGATGCCAAATTCTGACATAGCGGCGTATAGGCAGCTCCTTTTAGTGATGTCAAAAGCGGCTTTAAAGTCGACAAATAGGTGGTGAGTGTCGATCCTTTTCTCGCGGGTCTTTTCCAAGATTTGGCGTATTGTGAATACCTGGTCTATGGTGGATTTGCCAGGTCTAAAGCCACACTGATAAGGCCCAATCAGTTCATTGACGGTGGGCTTCAGTCTTTCACACAATACGCTCGATAAGACCTTGTAACCTATGCTTAGAAGGCTGATCCCGCGGTAGTTGGCGCGAATGGCGGGGTCACCTTTCTTGTGGATTGGGCAGAGCACACTTAAATTCCAGTCGTCGGGCATGCGTTCATCTGACCATATTCTGCACAAGAGTTGATGCATGCACCTTATCAACTCCTCGCCGCCGTACTTGAATAGCTCAGCTGGCAGGCTGTCAGCTCCAGCGGCTTTGTTGTTTTTCAGCCGCGTTATTGCTATACGTACCTCGTCATAGTCAGGCGGTCGAACGTCGACCCCGTCATCATCGACTGCGGGCTCGGGTTCTTCTTCTCCACAACTTTCCGTGCTGCTACCATTTAGTAGGGCGGAAAAGTGTTCCCTCCATAATTTAAGTACGCTCTGGACATCAGTTACTAGGTCGCCATTATTGTTCTTACAGGAGTGCGCCCCGGTCTTTAAACCTTCCGTAAGTCGCCTAACTCTCTGGTAAAATTTAATTAGCTTTTATAATATCCAATAAATGCGAGATCGCATGTCTAGATACACTTATTGACGTAAAAATATTTCATATCATACGTCAACAAAACCGATACCGATTCGAAAATTGTCGCTACCTAGTTACAGAATCTGTTGCTGACTGGTTACAGAATCGATTAGCGGTATTGCCATCGGCGCCACCTTCTGTATTCTCTCCACCGTGAAGACAAACTACTTCGAAAAGAGAATACCCAATTTAATACGAGCATAGCATTATGAAACCGATTGTCCTTCTCACTTAGACAAAAAATATATAACGGTAAAAATGCCTCATATATGTATGAAAGAATACACACGGGTGACGCCTCTAGCTATTGTGGGTCTCACCTTAAAATTATCGCAGATTTTTTTTCACCTCCTCCCCCCCTTCCCAAAATCCTGGCCACGCCACTGCAATATAGTAATAAGTTTTTATACTTAATTTTTTTGAAACTAGATAAACATTGGCCGTTATGAGTGGACCAAAAGTTGGCTATTATAGTAGACTACTACGAAATTCCCCAGAAGCTATACATGTATATATTACCGGACAAACCCGATCTTAGGACAGGCTCCACAGTATTTTTGAGCAGAACTCCTTTTTGGGTAAGCGGCCTCCGGCCGCGCTTTAAAAAAATAACCCTCATCAGTCCAACTCCAACTACGCAGTCCACAATATTGTTGCGTCCAACTTGATTTCGATTGTGATTGTGGGCTGTGTGTGTTTTCGTTGACAATTCTTTTATCTTTTGTTTACAGTTTTGCTACGAAAAAGCGAATTCAATATTTTTGTCTTTCATTTTCTTATCATTACCAACCTTTTTCTTTTGTTCATATTTTAATTTGGACAGCCAATTGACAGTAAATCACAGCTAGTGCATTAAAGATGATAAATCATGACGACAAATATATCTAAAATACTAGTGAAGACATCGATTGGAATGAGTGGAACGTGAGTTTTCAAGTATTTTTCAGCGAAAACTGGTTTTCGTTTGACAGATTTTACATGGACGAAAACACAAGTTTTTAGGTCGAAAGCCAGTTATAGCAACGAAAACATGTTTTCGATGTCGGTGCGAACATGGTATAAGGGGTATTTAAAAAAATAATGTACATTATTTGATCGCATCTCTCATCTTTTTGACCTTCCTTTTATTAGCTCGGGATGTAACTATGTAATATTGATGCGCCTAAAAGATGCAGCGATTTCTATTCTCAAGTTACATACCTGATGACAGTACGAATGGCTATTATAATAGGGAGGTTCTAGTTTTTTAAACTATAATTGGTGATTCGAAATAACGCACATATGTTTGTACATATCCCCAATCATAACTCACAATTTCGTATATATCATAAAAAAAATTTTTCTTTAGAACAAAAAAGGGCAGATAAATTTTAAAAGCTACTTGAGTAAACGGCCCTAATTTTTATATTTTCATAACACAACCATTAATAACATAATTTTTTCTAGTCCAAAATAACGTTGCAATATATGAAGGAACATCTACATTTGTCAAAGGCTTTATAACCACTGCATCTAAACAACTTTTAAATACGGACCAACTTCTAATGAAATCGCAGGTAATAAATCCATTGAACAAAAATACTACGTTAGCACTAGTTCGGCCGACGAGTCTCCGGAGTTACTATTTTACCTTTTTCCAGTCCTATTCTGCGTTGGTAACACACATTTTGTTACCGGTAGATAAAGTTCCAGGTAATTTTTCAGCCCTTTTGACATTCGCTCACTGGTATATTTTCTTACCATCTCATAAGCAGGTAACAAAATGTTGCCCCGTGAAGTATGCAACACCAGAATTTAGACAAAACTTCATAGCTGAATTGCTGAATAGATTAAATTGTTGCCAAGATACTTAGAATTGCGATTACAAATGTCAAACTGAACTAAGGAAATGTCAAAAATCGATCGTTATCTTATAATCAACCTGGTTAACAAACTCGACATTCGTGCTTAAAAATAATTCGTCTATAGATCGATAATTGGTTATGGCACTACGACCGGTAGGTCTATTGTGCCCTTAGCTCATCACAATACCTCGACTAGCCCTAGAGAGACTCTTAAAATCCGGTGATAGTGTAAGTGGTGAGAGTCGGCCTCACCGTTCCCAGAGTAGTTCTGGAAACCCAGGCCAACGCACCATAGGACACTATTGGTGTTACTATCATGGTGTACATACATTTTTAGACTCTAGGAGTGCACCCCCAGGATTTTCCCGCTAGACGTTTACACACCATCCTCGCTCTCGTAGCCTTCGAGGTGACCACATCAACATGAGTCATCGACAGAAGCTTAGAGCCCAGGATAAGTCGCAGATACTTAACCTCTGTGGCGACATTGATCGTGACCCCATCCAAGGTCAAGTTCCTCATCCCCTGAAGAGTTCGTTTTTATAGTAAAGGGGACTATGTCTGACTTGGAAGGATTGATATTTAAACCACACCACTTTTTTGCAAGGTTGAGTCCTCTTTTTTGTATGATGTCACAGAGAGTACTAGCGAACTTCCCTCTATACTATATCATCCGCGAATCCTAGGCATCGCACGCCCTCATTAGTGAGTATATGCAGTTCGTCACCAACACAGCTCCACCCGTCTTCTGGACACTCTTTCGTCGTTTGTATTTGAACGACGCTATGACGCCATCCTAGTCTGAAGCAACCTTGCTATCCATCTGTGGATGATTGGATGAACATTATGTTCCTCAAGTGCTCTGCCGACTCCCAGGTGGGAGGCGTTCTTGAAGGCCCCCTCGATGTCAAATAAGGCTCATCACACTCAAAGGCCCCTTGTATTTATTCTGTCAGAGTTTACAGCGCAGTGTACGTGGATCTGCCTACTCTGTACGCGTGGAATGCGTGGGGTGTGTTTCATAGTGTTAAATCTGATGGCATGGTCGATAATTTTCTCCATAGCCTTTAACATAAAGGAGGTTGGACTTATCGGCCTGAAAGACTTGGCAAAAGAGTAATCCGTCTTACCTACTTTCGGGATAAATATAACCCGTGCCCCGCCACACAACGAGAATGTTTGGCAGTGTTAAACCTGATGTTATGGTCGAGAATTTTCTCCATAGCCTTCAACATAAAGAAGATGAAACTTAGCGGCCTGAAAGACTTGGCAAGAGAGTAATTCTCTTACCTACCTTCGGAATAAAGATAACCCAGGCCACCGCCACACCACTGGAATGTGGGCTAGACTGTTCCTCATAATATCCACAAGATGTGGAAGTAGGAGCTCCGCACCCTGCTTCAGCAACACTGGACACACGCCATCCACACCGGGAGCCTTGTACCGTTCAGTTTATCAGGCTATTAGCCAGCTTCCTGTCCGATGGAGGTGGCCTGTTCGTACGAGATCCCGTATCCCAGAGGTTGGAATGGCGTCCGGGAAGTGGGCCGACAGCAGGGTGAGTGCCCTTTCCTGTTCAGTACCTGAAAAGTCCCATTACGTAGCCTAATAGCCAACCTGATCCCTGTTTTGTCTCTCGCCAAGGCTTTGTGAAGCCTAGCAGCTGCAGAAGTAGATGCAGTGTTCTCACAGAAGGTCCTAAAGCTGCTACGCTTAGCCTTTCTAATCTCCTTATTGTATTTTGTCAGACTGAGATACCCCCATTACCCGGTGCGCTTTTCTCGATTGAAAAGTCTCCGCACTCTTTCCTAAGTACTGAGAGTTCGCGTGACCACCAGGGAGGCTGGCCCTTTCCCTTTGGCCTTGACATGGGACAGCTGGAATTAAAGGCATCCAAAATAATGCCATTCAGCCTGTTGACCCTGTGCTCTAACTCCATACAATCAACCTTTCTATGTTGTGCCTCTAACTTGGTTAGGTTCAACCTTAGTCTTAGACTATGTTCAAACATGCCAATTATATGAGGCAATTAAGCTTTAAATTGCGGCATTGAGTTTGGTGTTCACACACACGTCAGCTGCGCAATTAGCGATACGAAATCAGCTGCTGGATTACCTACAATGATGAAAAAAGTTTGTACAATCGTACCTTTATTTAGTTTGAAAGTACATTCCGTACAAACACACAATTTTAGGTACATGTAGAACGTAGCCAAATAACTTCTCAGGAAATCAGTTCTTATTTTTCTAGAGCGGGCAACTGGTCTAATAGCTTCCCTTTTTTGTGAAGGGGCATACAAATGATATAGAAGCGTGGTCAAATAGCGCAACTGTAATTGATTTCGCTAGATACACCGAAAATATTTATTTTTAAAACATCACATCGAAGAACTGGGAGGAAAGTGATTCACCTTTTCTACAACATAGTTTTGTCTCGCGCTGCTCGAAGAGATTCTTTTCATAACCAAAATTTGTTTAATGTGATTACCAAAGTTGATATGGTATCGATGGGAATTGTTATCCTCCTATGTTTTTATGTAGAAATACATATCGTCGATGTTTTTGCAAAACCGCCCATCGCCCAATTGCAAAACCGCCTATCTACGGCACTCAAATTTTACAGGAGAGCGAAAAAACGGTTTATTCTTTTAAGGCGTTGCCTTGATAGGCGGTATATTCTGTAGCTATTATTTCACAAATCTGTTGTTTTAATAACGATTTAACGATTTTTATGCATAAATCTCGATGCCTGGAGTTCAGGGTTACCAAATCTCATTTTTGCCACAACGGCGATTTAGGCGGTTTTGCAAAAACATCGACGATATTTACTCTTTAGGTACATCTGTCTACTTTTAGGTAAAGTTTTCCGTAAATTAGGTAAAATTTTATAATTCACTTTTCCATACCTGATGGAATATCAGCTGTAAAAGGAGACCAGAAACAAACAGCTAACTGCCCTTTGTTTTAATAAACATACCTCCAAGTCAAAATTAAACATACCTACCAGGGTTGCATTTAGAATCTGACACAAATTAATTGCCAATTTGAAATTTTGTATGATAAATTGGGTAATAATTAACTAATAATAATAAGGTGAAGATTCTTAATTGTCAATTAGGTGCCTGTTTGAACATAGTCTTAGTACTTCCTCGTACTTAATCCAGTCTGTTTTCATGGGGTTTTTCTTGGGGTAACCTGTTCGAACGTCTGCTCCCAGTGTAAATCAGATAATCCTATGATCAGACAGTGAGGGCTCACTGAGCCCCGCCACTGATCAATCAGAGGACTGGCCATTCTGCTGCTGAGGGTAATGTATTGTAATTCCTCTCTGATCGTAGTGATGCACGTTGGTTCATTTCCAACATTGTGAAAGCACAGGTCTTCGCTAATTATATATTCCAGAAGGCACTCACCCCTACGGTTTGTGTTCGAGCTGCCCCACTTCATGTTGTGCATCGCATCCAAGTCGTGTCCTGTGGCAGTATTCTAAAAGCAGCTGTACCTCCATCTCCTTACCATTCACTGTTAGAGTAGCCTGGACCGATACCAGATCCTGTGTAAGAAACTCTGTAATGCAGAAATAATTAATATTACTCTTTAGCTCTGGGCCTCTCACAGGAGAGGTCCCAAGTAACGATATTGCTGTTGTGATTGAGGCCCCTCACCTGACCCCTGTAGGTTCACGCATCCTGTATCAGTAGAATTCCCAGGACCTCCAATACCAGATTGACTGTACTAAAATTAATTTAAATATTGGGAAACTTTAAACAGATAAGAACGTAAATTACCGCTCTCGTTTTTGCGTTACTTTACAGAGTTTTTCGGTTACTGAACGACAGTAAAAGCTAACTAGCCACAATTTCGAACCCTTTTATTAATGTACAGACTTTTTATAGGGTTTATGAATTTTATACGGGTTTTTACTCTTTAGATGAGCAGCCTTAAAGTTTAAACTTGTTAACACCAGTGGTTACTTCTATTTACATATATATTTCTTTCAGGTTACTATGCAATCAGTTTTATGTTCGTTAAAAGATTCAAAAATGAATATAAAGCAGCTGCATGAAAAAAAACAGTAATGTCTTCACCACGAACTTTTTACCAACTATTAACCTGTAATTTTATATAGAAGAATAAAACTCCATAAAGAAATTAATTTAAAAATGTTTGTTTTTCAATCTTCCGTATCCGAAGCGGTAGCATATATTTGGCTGCTCGCTGAAGGTTCCAATGGTACATAAGTTGAATGAAAACATCGGGGAAATATAGTGCGCAGATCTGCCCTTTCTTGTCGCTTTGGAGATTCTGGAATGCAATCCTCGTCGTCAGAGGTTGAAGATCCCACGAACTTGGGTACATCTGTTTCACGTACTGTTACGCTGGAATCTGTTTTATTGTGTGTAATCTGCGATATTTCTACCTCCATAGATACAGGTTGCAGCATGCTTCTATAGGAGACTGATTTCGCATTAGCCGGCCGATCATTATTTCGAGGAATACCAAGAGAAGAAGGAAAACTTCGTTTATCTCTGCAACTTTCAAATTGAAATAACGATGAACTATTGCTTATCGTCGATTCTTCGGCAATGCACTTTTGCTTCAAATCCTGTTTAAGACTTTTAGATTGATTTGCTGCCTTTGAAGGTTTCAATTTCCGTTTTCGGGCTGTTTTCAATGCTGCAGTTTCTTGGACTTCGGTTTCATGACAGCTATCATAAAAACTTACTTCTTCTGGTGACAACGTTGACATGATAAGAAGGCAATGAATATCATCTGTGTGTTACACTCGCAAACACCGGACTATTGAAAACAATAATAATTAATAAACAAAGATTTATCGTTAGCATAGTATGGAAAGGGTCTAATTCACATCGTCGCTGAAATACAAAAAGTCATAGCTAAGGCTCGGAATCTTATGCAAATGCATGTTTTTATTGGGCATCTTCAAATGGAAATGGTTAAATTATCTTTACGAATCATGAAATTTCCTTTAAAATGGCACTCAATCGTTAGTGCATATTTTGCAGTGAATGCATCATTTTGCATATAGCAAAAAATACCCGATTTTGCATACTTGTACATATTTTTAGTATATTTTACAATAAATGCATGTGGCTTTTGCATATTTTTACTTTTTATGATTACAACCATTTAAGTTTAGTGTGAAATCTCTTGACAAAAAATTCCCCTTGACAAAAATATTGGCTTTGAGACACTCTCTTCTACCTCTGTTAGATCTCAATTAGTGGAAGACTGTAGGAGACAACTGGCTTATATATCTGATCAATACGAAATTACCCAAATATGGGTGCTGGGACAAAGGGACATTTATATTAACAAGACAGCGGAAGAATTAACAAGGTGTGGTTCTGTACTGAATGTGTCCTACACGGTGGACATGGGCGCCTCACTCATGAAGATAAAAGTAACAATTAACGAAATTTATCACTCGAAGGCCAAGCAGAGGTGGAACCGTACAAGATCGTACAGGATTACCCGGCAGTTCTGGGTTTAAAACCAAACCTCTCTTAAGAATGAGCAAAGACGATACTTACAAACTTACTGCAGTGTGCATACTTTACTCGCCCGCTGGGGTGCATGCCGAAAGGATTGGATTACCCTTCAACAGGTTCTGTCGCAATAGCGATCAAATTCCAACAGCGACACTTAGAGATTACTGCCAGAAACAAACTAGAAGGCTTTGAAATTATTTTTTTTGTGTTATATAAATTGGAAGTTTATATGTTATTAAAATGTTAAAATATTAGTTATTATTTGCTCCATATGCAAGTGATCGGTATTTTCGGCGCACACGCGCCATCATGTTCTGCACGACTGCATCATCGACTTTACGCGATGCGCACAACTACTTTGTTTTGCACTCTTCAATATTTTTTACTGTTTAACCTGTTTTCTTCAAGATTCTTTTCACAATTGACCAATATTCCCCAATAGGACGTAGCTCTGGGCTATTGGGTGGATTTCAGTCGTGAGGTACAAAAATGATGTTATTTGCATTATACCACGGCAATGTGTCCTTGGCATAGTGGCAACTTGCCATGTCCGCCTAGAACAGTGGCTTACTACCTTATATGTTGATAACTGACGGAAGACGCTTTCATTGTCCCGGATGGGAAAAAAGGGCTTGGAAATTTGGACTCCATTTTCAGCTTACAACTTTCAGGGGCATATTGACGACTTGCAGCAGTATACAAATCTTGACCTGCAATACAGTTTGAATTTTTAAAGCAGTAGGTTTCGTAGTGCATAACAATGCAGTTGTATTTTTTAATTTAGAATTAATACAACTTCCGAATATGGGATTTCGATGTAACATTCTACTTTGCGCTTCGGTCTGGCGCTGTTTGAGCTGTAGAACATTTCAATGAAGCTTTCCGCTTTACCTTTTGTACGAAAAACTGCGATCTCCGTACGGATTTTGCAACATAACGCGACAAAACCTTCGGATCTCGCGAAAACGCACTGAGGACCTTCCGAGCACTGTTTTTATCACTTTGACCATGCTAACCCCCGCTCCCTGGTTTTCTCGTAACTGCCAGGCCTTATTTGTACCGATAAAAAAAACCCTGCAAACTGTCGAATAGTGCAATCTTAAGTTTTTAGCAATTTTACGTGTACTTAAGGCCGGATCATTTATAAACTCGTGCAAAATGGTTTGTCTCGTTTCTAACTCGGTTGCCATTTTTAACTCAACTAGGAATCAAATTCAAATGAAATTTCTTCTACGTCCAACTAAGGTCATGGTCAACTTATGATATTTGAATTTCGAAATATTGAAATCTTTTTGGGTAAGTTATAAGCTTCCCAAAGTGTCGCAGTTTTGGTGTGTTCACCCTTTAGTTTCGCCCAGGTAAAACTAATTTGTCCTAAGATCGGGTTTGGCCGGTAACATATATATGTACATATGACATTTTTTTTCAAAATCTTCTTTTTGATGCACAAATGCATCTAGATGCTCTAGGAATATTTCTGCAAAATTTTGAAAAAAACTATAACTAAATGTGAAAAAGTCGGCTGAAATTCGAAAAGATTACAGTTTTTGAAATCGGAACTTGCTACGATTTCAAACTTCACATATTCTGAATTGGTAACGTCCCCCCAAAGTAGTATAATTTGAAATTCCATCGTTCGAGACCAACTCAGTTGGATTTGGTTCAAGGACACCGTGTACTTTCAGCCACACAATACATATATTGACTTAAGTTTTTTTTGCATCGAGCTTTGTTTGACATGCCTTAAGTTACTTTATCAGATAGGTTCAAGCTTAAGTATTGTTAAATGCGTATAAATTTAATTACTGTCGTTTGTTTTGTTACTAATCAAATATTTTTCAACTTAAATAATAAAGTAGATTTCAAAACCATGTATGTATTATTTATTATATGGTAGGACAGCTTCTCAAACTATATTGATGCAATTTTTTTATGTTAAGTTGTTGAAAAATAATGAATATCTAAATCCCGAGATTAGTATGAACGTCGTCCCGAAAATTGAAAAAATTAACATCCCTAGTATGTATGCTTGCAGGAGTTGTTATTGTATTTTGTTGATGATTTTCTGTTGAGCTATTCATGGTTATTTGGGTTGGCACATAAATTTGCATATGTTTGATGTTTGCAGCTTTTTGTCCTTGGATGCGAAAGCGAAATGAAATCACTTGTTGTCTGGCGCTTAGTATTTAATCAATGTTTTCCGTAGTGAACTAATGGTGATTTCGTTGCTACCAAAAACTTCGCCTTTTGATTGTCCCTTTCTCGTTTCGTTTTCGATTCTAAATTAAAGGCAAAGAGTGAACAAATTTTGTGTTCGTTTCTTAAAATGTCACACTCTTGCAAGGCAAAAAATGCACATTCTCTGCCCTGTGATGCTTTGTCAGGGGAATGGGTGCCTTGAAAATCAGATAGTTGTTTAAAACGACAATATTATGAAATGCGTGAGCTAGGCAAGGACAAGAAGGCAAAAACATGCCTTTTTACAGGATTGAGTGTGACATCAAACACATTTTACACCGCGGAAGGGCAACATTTTTTTTGAAGAAACAAAATCACCTTAAGTGTTAAAGCATTCGTACGATCAACGATGTACAACGATATGTACACTTAGGCCTTTTTATGCTGTATATGCGTTCCTCAGAAAGCCGCATAAAAAAGTTCTTTACTTTCATACAAAAACAGGGGATGCGTTCCAGAATATAACGTATAAATTTAGATACTTCATGTAAAAAATTCTAAAAAACCGCATACAAAATATCCAGTCAGGCAATACTAAGCAAAACAAAGCAATTTATTTCTTCACTTAAACCCTTATTATTCCATGTAAAACTGAACATTAATGAAATAAATAAAATTTTGTATGCATTTTAACCAAAAACAAAAAAGTGCCACAATAAATACATTAATTATGTAAGAATACAAAGACAAATTAATTATCAGAAGCATTGTCTCTTACACACTGAAAAAAAGTAACAACAACTCTCAAAAAAGCAAAATCGGTACAGCGAAGAAGTGGTTTGGAAAACCGCATAAATTTAAATCCGCGTAAAAAAAACGCATAAAAAGAGACCTATGTGTAGATACATATGTATATATATTTTGTTTTATTTTGGACTAATAAGTATACTTTTTATAACTTTTTTCACATGACAGGGGTTTGTAACAGCCTACATGAATCGAGATAGATATAGACATATGGATATATAAGTATCAAAATGCTCAGAATGAAAGATAAATAGTTAAAGTTCGCAGAAATACATAACTTACCTTACGATATTTTAGTAACTACTTAAGCTTATTGACTCAAAATTAATTTTCACAATGATCTCTTTGCGGAAAATAAGAGTGTCTTAAATCTTGTTTTGGTGAATTAAAACTGTTTTTGTTTTTGTCGTTTAATTGTTTTTTGTTTGGAAAAGCTTTTACGTCGCTTAAGTAAGTTAAAAATAATGAAACAATGAAGTCTAGAAATAAAATAATGTAAAAAAAAATATTTTTTAAAAGCAAGCTTTTATTTAACATGTACAATCAAAGGAATAAAATAAAGTAGTGTAACAAAAGATTTTTTAGCAAGAAAATTTTGTCAAAACTGCACTAAAATGAATGAAATAAAATAAGTTAAGGTCTCATTAATGTTACTAAAAGCCATTTAGTGAAAGGAGTTATTCAAACTCTAATGAATATTACTAACAATTTGTACTAATTTACTTCGTTTTTAAAAAAGCTTGTCGCGCGAATAGCAAACCGGCATTTAAATATCTGCATACATACCTAACCAATTATGCATGTACGCTGAATTCGCTTATGTTTTGTATTAACATACATATGTACATATAGCAGCTGTTAATTTAACTTAAAGAAATGGCGTGCCGTCCATTTCCGCTGTAGTATATGTAAATGGCGTATATTTAGGCCCAATATTTAACTTCTTCTGGCGGGGCGACATCTGGAGTCTTCTAATTCCTACAACGAGGTTCATATCTAAACTAGGTTGATATCTTGAATTTGCCACAAATAGCTTTGCTACACTATCGCCGGCAGCTTTAGCAATTTTATAGTGGTTTTACGTTCTTTGCCAAATTACGCTCTGTTAACCATAAATCTTACTATTTTTTGACCGCCTATGAATCAAGACCCCTGGACCATATGGGGAATTCATTAATATATTAAATTGCATTGTCATCGTGATTGGGACTATGCTGAAAATTTCAAGTC
>NW_023458555.1:66054654-66057313 GCF_013731165.1 Rhagoletis pomonella | reverse complement strand
AAATTGCATTGTCATCGTGATTGGGACTATGCTGAAAATTTCAAGTCGCTACCTTGTCGGGAAGTTAGTTTAAAATCGATTGGAAATTTCCGCGATTCCCGCGGGATGACCAAGTTAAATAAAAGCTTATAATAAAAAAAGAAGTCTGTTGAGGAGATGTGGTGATCTCCGAAATAGCTGCTATAACTTCTACCGCTTAGACTTTGTTGCTTTTTCAATTTTTCCTAATAAAAACGATCGTGGTTTTGTTTTTGTCGTTAAATTTTTTCTCCTTAAACAACTTTAGGTTTAAAACAATTTCAGACTCTTGGAAAAGCGGTCAAAAAACCTTTTAAAAAGGATAAAAACTACTTATTTTTTGTTCCCTGATTTTCTATATGGCTCATGATTTCTTAATTGCAAACAAAAAGTCTATATGAATTTAAAGCGGCTAAGAGTCGCTCCATCCATTATCAGGGCTTCGGAGCGGAGCGGAGCAAGGAGCTAAGGAGCAAAGGATTTTAGCTGGAGCGGAGCTATGTAGAGCAAAGAGCTAAAAAAATTAGTTGGCTTCTTAGCTCCTTAAAAGAATTTTCTATATTTTGTTTTTGTTATTTTATGGCCTAGTAACGATTTATTTGAAATATTTTCATTGCTGTTTTTCCACAAAAATTAAAAAATAATAATAATAACGGCCTCAAGATCAATAAAAACGTAAAAAATTTGCAGTTAATAAATCTACTTAAATTTTTATTTTTTTGCCACTGAAAACAACCGTGTTAAATAAACTTTTTAGGGAAGCAGTTTATCCCTAAGTTAATCGCACATTCGTGTTTAGTAAAGCTAGTCACAAGAGCCAATACTCCACTGTCTAAGCTTCACTAAGCACACTCTAAAAAAAAGTGGTGTAGATTTCCTACACTCTAAAAAATTTTTGTTTAAATTTGCGCATATTAAGATAGGTAACCAGTTTCCTCTCTTAATGAATGCAAATTTAAACACTGCTTGCTTACTTTTACATATCATATGTGTGGCGTAGAACAAATTTCAAATTTGTTTTTTGAGTTTTAAACATTTATGTTCACATTTTCATAGTTTACACATAAAATGTTTAAAATTTCCTCTAAAAAAACTTCGTTTAAATTTACGCATATAAAGAGAGGTAACCAGTTTCCTCTCCTAGTGTGTGCAAAATTAAACATTGTCTGTTTACTTTTACATATCAAATTTATCACGTAGCGCACACAAGGGGTGGGTTTTGGGGTTAAATTTATTATGATTTAAGAAATTTTGATAGAAAAAAATTTCTTTTCCATTTCTTGTGCGTCATTTTGTAAGAATTTTTCTTTTTTCTTGAGAGCTCTTTAAAGTTTAATTGCGAATGAAAACATTGTCCTAAAAATATGCAATGCATGCTCACTTACTGTTGCTTTTTAAACTTTACAGCCTAAAAAAGTTTACCACTGATATGTACTTAAGAAGCATTCGAGGATTTAATTTGCCAACTTGGAATTCGTTCCACCAAAATGAGCTACATGTTAAAAATACAAGTTCAGCTAAATTTTCGTTATTCGAAGTATTAAAAAATGAGAAACAAGAAATCGACGAAAATGAATAAAAAAGTGTAAAATTTTCGTGAAATTATTTAATTTATTTATATTAAAATTCTTTTGTAAAATGTTGTATTACTTTTGAAAGTTGAGTGCATCTTTAACCGTTAATTTTTTCATGATTTACTGATCGGATCTAAACCAAATTACGGGACGACGGTACTATCTTTCTGGTAAAAAAATCGGTTCACGCAGTGCAAAGTTATGCGGTGAAATAAATAAAAGAAGTAAAAATACTCCGAAGAACTGACAACCTCCCCTTTTTTGAAGCCGGTTGAAAATGTTTGAGTTTTTTGTACATTTTATGTAAATAAAATGCAATTTATGAAACTTTAAAAAGTTTATTTTTTTAGTTCATTCTGTACATAAAACTTGCATAAATGTATTTTAAACAGCGAATTTTCAGTATTTTCTGATGATATATATTTAGAAGTATAAACTCTTTCCCCCCAAAAATATATTTCTGCGTACGCCCGTGGCACTTAGTATTTATTATTTGTAAAAAATATATTTTTACCTTCAAAATGTTTGTAATTTTAAACATTTAATGTGTATATTTTAAACAACTCATGTTCAAAATCGATTCTTGAACATCTTGTGCGTATACTTGAACAGATTCTGGTTGAAAAATAAACACTTTTCAGTAGTATTTTTACATGCACTTTTTAGAGTGTAGCTAAAAGGTAGGTTACTGATTTCCTACCTTATTATTCGCGAAATTACATGCTAGATTATTTAACGAATAGTTTGTTTAAATTTCGGACATTTTAGAGTGAAATAATATAGCTGCTGTGGTGTGCGTAAATTTAGTACGAACCCTGCAAACCATTTTTTCAGAGTATTCTGCATTGTTAAGAAATTTTAAAGAATTCGTTAAGAATTAATTCGATTTATTGCCGAATTTTCTAAAATGAAATAAATTACGCACACTTCCATTCTTTTACGAAATTTCGGAAGAAAATCTGTGAAGCAACGAAAATAATGGTGCTATCCCTGCAAACCATTTTTTTTTTCAGAGTATTGTGCATTGTAAAGAAATTTTAAAGAATTCGTTAAGATTTAATTCGATT
>NW_023458555.1:66048493-66054554 GCF_013731165.1 Rhagoletis pomonella | reverse complement strand
AGTGCCAAATTTTAGAAAAAAGCTACTTACAAAACCTTTAATAATTGTATCATGATTCGAACTGATTTACATTTACTTTAGCTTCGCTTTTGCTTTTCTGTGAAGCGTAAGTTTGAGGAGCCAACTATTTTGTAATTTGTTTTACTTTTGCTTACTTACTTTTTAGCTTGGAACTGCTTTTGACTAAGTCTTAGTTCAGTGTATTTAAAACTATTAATAAAAACCATGGCCCCACGAAAAAATCGTTTATGTGGTATTTGGGATCATTTTGAAAATAATTTCAAATTTAAAAACTCAATAGAGCAAACAACTCAAAAACTCATTTGCAAAAACTACACAAAATAGAAATAAACAAATCAAATGCCATGAATTCGCCTATCCCAGCATCTCACATAATTTCGCCAAAAAAAACAAATAATGAAAATTCAAACGAATAAAAAAATACTTTTGCGATCGTATATTCCATTTAATGTTTTGAACTCTCCCAACCTAAGAAACCTCGTTGATCCGATTGGCGATGGATGGGGAGTAAAAATTGGCAAGCGGTTTACTTTAAATATAAAAAATTTCCAAGAAACACTCAATAAGGTTGCAGAAAATATAAGTAGAGCTGTAGCAAACCGTATGTATTCGTTACTGAGTAACGAGTACAACCCCTGACTCGAAGTACCGAATCGTTGCTCACATAATAATCTCGTTACTCACATGTTCCGTATATGCACCATCATCGTGAATCAATACAACACAACATATTGTGCGGTAACGAAACTGTTTTTCGTTTCGATACTAAAGTGTGTTGCGTGTGTAAGTACGTACATGCATGCATGATTCGTGTGAGGTACAAGTGCTTGATTGTATCAAATTGTTCGAATCGATACAAAACTATGTTGCGTATATATGTACATGTATATATATACATCTATGTATATGTATGAACGAACATTTCCTTACTCTGCAAGAATCGTTGCGATCATGATACAAAAAAGAAGGTAGTTTCATTTAATGACATTCGTTGTTGTTGTTAACCATTTGACTTTTAATAAAATTATGACATTTCATCAAATTCATGCTACCTGATCACTAGAAGACATATTTTTTTTAAGCAGAAGATTTTTTCAGTACATTCAAAAGTGTGGAATATGATGAACTAGAAAATTATGCCGGCTACGGGATTTCGAAAATGGAGTTGACGACTAGGTTTCAGAACGCATGAAGAAAGTATATACTTACATATCGTCGCTTAAAGTAAAAAACCGCGTATCGTCGTTCTGCAAAACCGCGTAACTGACATTTTTTGCCAAAAATTGGCTTTGCTCACACAAGCTCTTGGCTCAAGCTTTATCCATTCGTGCTGAAATGCGATTTCTTTGTAAAAAAGAGAACCATTTTGAAATATTAGTGTTTTTACTCTCTACAAAATAATTTATGCAACCTCACATACGCAGTTGTGCATTTAGTTGATACACGGTTTTGTACTTTAGGGCGGTCTGTTCAAGCCGATTTCAGGTGTTTTGCATAAATTAAAAATTTGTGAAATTTAATGATGATGTGCTAATCACAAAGTCTAATTTTTTGCAAAATCTGATGAGAAATTTAAAAGTAAATTTGAACCAAAATATAAAAAGGTTTTGTTTGCGAAGAACATTCTTTAGAATTCGATTCTTAAATCGCAAGATTGCATTCAAAATAAGAAAACCAAGAAATAACAGAATAGTGCGCGCGTGGTTTTAATTACAAAATGAAAAGAACAATTACGATAAAGTCTCCTTTAAAAGTACCAAGCACTGATAATGGCTTTTGATTTGAAATGTTATTACATTGGTATAAATTTGGGAAAGAAAATACTCCGATTTATTGTTTTAATATTATCAAAGTGGCAAACTTCAGAAAATTTTATTATCCGTCAAAAGTTGTTTATTGAAATTACCTTCTTTTTTGTATCATGGTTGCGATGATTCTTGTGAGATACACGCATGTTCCGTATATACACCATCAACCGAATCGTTACTCACATAATAATCTCGTTACTCGCATATTCCGTATATGCACCATCACCGCACGTCAGTCAATACAACACAACATATTGTGCGGTAACGAAACTGTTTTTCGTATCGATAATGAAATGTGTTGCGTGTGTATATCACAGTATAGACAGTAACCAACCTTTTTGGGTTGTTGTTGTAGTAGTAGTTGTTGTTGTAGTTATATTCACTCCTGAGGAAGGCACGGGGTTGTGTGCTGCTATTTAATGGCCTTCCTCAGACTTTTTCTTAGATTTCAGGGTTGTGTGCTGTATTATTATTAGATAAATAAATTTAAGTATTTGTCAAATCATGATTTTATTAAAAGGAAATTATAAATGGTGTTGAAAAACCAAACAAACACTGGTGCGAAAGCTCTATTTTTGTGTATTGTTAAAATTTATACATGGCGTACTTATTCTTTTGTGGACTTTATGTTACTTGAGAATTTAGACAACGTGCGAGCTGCCAGGTTCTGTTATCAATATAATTAACACAAGCTTTTCCGATTGGTTGCCTTTCAATAAAAAGAATAAACAAATATTCGCAAATAAATTGGATTTATTTTATAACTGACAACTAACCTACGCTTTTTGTTCTTTTCTCCATTTTAATTTTGACTCCTTATTACCGCCAACAACTTTATGTGTATACATATTTACAAGCTGTCAAAATTTTGCGTAGTCCTACGAGCTAGGTAAAAACTATGGCATTCGTATTAACAACGAGAAATCTCAAAATTTTTGTATGGTCTTTCCAAATTTTCTCTTTTTAATCAGTTGTTGAAAAAACGTTTTATTAATGCGAGAAAAATTTACATTTCTGCTGTGCCAATTCGTTACCTTTTTGCAGCTGGAAATTTTTGACAGTTGCTCTGGTTCAAAAGAAGTTGAGCAATTAAAATCAGAAATTATACAAAAAAGACTTGTCTTTACTGACATTTATTCTTCTAGAACTAAAAGCCATGAATTTATTAGACGCCTTAGTAATAAAATCAAACCATCAGGCCGGGTTGAAAATTTTCATTCACCTCATAGTTAACAAAAATTTACAATCCGTAGTACTTTTCTATCAATTCTCAAATGCGTTTAATTTAAAGCGTTTAGAAAATGCGTCATTTATGTATACCATTTTATGTGGAATTATTCAATAAATTTCGTTTTACACTATACTTTTTGAAACTATTTGGAGTTAATTATTTTTGCTTATTAAAAGCAACCCTGCGTGCTTGGAAGGCGTGTGTACCAATAATTTCATCCCTAGCATATTCATCCCCGAGGAAGGCAGTCGCCAAATTCACCGAAGGTTGTTTACTGGTTATATTGTGGTGTATATGCATGATTCGTGTGAGGTACAAGCAGGGATGGAATTTCAAAATTTCAAAATGTGCCTAAAGGTCTTCAAAAATTGTGCCGAAAAGAATATGAAAATGCCACAAAATTGAATTTCTTTTATAATAATTATTTCTTAATATAAAAATTATTAATTAACTAAATTATTACAGTAAATCACTTTTATGAGGGATTCTCTATAAGTGGCATACACGGTGCGTCTAAATCGCGAGTCGGTTTGGATGTGCTAAGTAATAAAATTATAGTTTAAAAAACTAAAACCTCCCTATTATAATTGCCATTCGTACTGTCTTCAGGTATGCAACTTGAGAATAGAAATCTTTTAGGCGCATCAATATTACATAGTTACATCCCGAGCTAATAAAAGGAAGGTAAAAATAAATATGTGTTAGTTACACCGACATGACCCTGGTATGACTCTGAATGACTCAACTGTGTGTAGTCGAAAGGCGAGTGAACACGTACACAGTTGACTCGCGAGTCAGACGCACCGTCTATGTTGGCTTTTAGACATAAAACATAAATTCATAGTAAACAGAATTCCAATTACGGAAATACGCCGAAGTACAGCTATTCTGACATTCTTACACTCATATGTATGTACCTATTTGCGAAGTAAGGGCAGTAAGATATTTGGACCAGTTTCGCCTATTATTTTCATTGATTATTATACCTTTCATGAGCATGAAATGGTATTATAACTTTAGTCCGATGTTTGTAAGTACCAGAACAAAAAGAGATAGACCCATTAAAATGTATACTTATATGATCAGAACGTCGAGCTGAGTTGATTTATCCATGTCCGTCTGTCCGTCTGTCCGTCTGTCCGTCTGTTTGTATGCAATCTAGTCTCTCAGTTTTCGAGATATCCTGATCAAATTTGGTAGGTGGGTGTATTTTTATAATGTATTAATCATTTGTCGGAACCGGAAGAATCGGACCACTATAACATATAGCTCCCATACAACTGATTGTTCAGATATGAGATTTTTCGTTATAATTTCTCCATTTATGCAGCCACGAACATGAAATTTTGCAGCACTTGCACCCATTATAAACAGAATGCTTATAGTGAAAATTACAGAGATCGGTTCACTATAACCTATAGCTCCCATACAACTGATTGTTCAGATATAAAATTTTTCGTTATAACTCCTCCATTTATATAGCTGGGAACAGGAAATTCCGCACTGTTTTCAATAATTATCAACAGAAAACTTACAGTGAAAATTAAAAATATCGGGTCACTATAACCTATAGCTCCCATACAACTGATTGTTCAGATATAAAATTTTTCGTTATAACTCCTCCATTTATATAGCTAGGAACATGAAATTTCGCACCATTTTCACTCATTATTAACAGAATACTTACAGTGAAAATAACAAGGATCGGGTGACTACAACATATATCTTCCATACATCTGATTGTTCAGATATGGGATTTTACTGTAAAACCCCTTTTTTGAACAGCTAAAACTGATAAATTTCGTAAGATATTTTATAAATAATAATACAAAGTCTACTGAGAAAATCGTCAAAATCTATGTTGTATAAGCTTTATCTCCTACAGCACTGATTGTTCAGATACCAGTTTTTGCGATATATCTCCTTTATGTAGGAAACTAAACCCAATAAATTGTGTTACCGGTTTACATACCGATCACATAGCAGTGAAAATCACTTAGATTGGTGCCATATAAAGTATATCTTCCATACCTCTGATTGTTTAGATGAGATTTTTTATATAAGTATGTAACTCCTCTATCGATGTATGCAGATGTATTCAAAATCAGTAATCTGTCAAAGTAAAATTTGCAGACGTTCATGAAAGGTATGAAGCCTTCGGCATAGCCGAAGACAGCGCTGCTCTTACTTGTTTTTTAATTGATTTTAAATAAAAGTCTAATTCATAATTTGATAAACACAATAAATGAACACAAATCGGCATTTCAAACTTTGTACAAAAATTATAAAAACTCGGCAGGTTTTCGCAACAAAATACTTTGAATTCAGAATTTTTAGGGAGATTCCAAGTTTTCGATGCTATGCATTTTTTTCCATATAAAGTGTGCTCGAAATTTTTTTAAACAGATCAAAATGTATGACACCGTCAGTAAAAAATATCAAAAATGATCGGGATATTGCAGAAACTGCCACTTTCATTTAATAAACTATAAAACTGCGAACTTAGAGTCTTTCCAAAAATTCTGAATTAAAAGCTTGTTGTGGCGAAAACTTACTTTTCGTACTACATATTCACATCAGAATTAAGCGGTTTGTAAATATTTCTCACAGCCCTAAAGGCACGTCCACATACAACTTTGGCGTTGCGTTGGCGCTGGCGTCGCTTTGACAGCAGCGCGAGTAACGTCCGTGCTTGCTACAATGAACGCTTATCAGAGAATACTTTGGTCACTAAATTAACACACTAGCGGCAGACAAATCAAAATTTTACATCAATAATTGCATTAAAAACTATATTTCTTGCCCGCATTTGATTAAAAAAGAAAATTAAATCACATAATTTCGATTATTTAGAACAGCTGACGAACGACGCACGCGAAAAGTTGAGAGTTGGCCACCTTTCTGCGTTGTGTTGGCGTTGGCGTATCCCAACCTTGGTTATATGGAGACTTTCATATAAATGCATGTATTCATAGTCAGCTGTCGAAGCGGCGCCAACGCC
>NW_023458555.1:66046733-66048393 GCF_013731165.1 Rhagoletis pomonella | reverse complement strand
CACAGAATAAACAGTATACAGAAGACGCATCACATACAAATTTATTTTTCTTCGGCGGACGTAATATTACAACCCGGACCAGAGCAGAGAAGTTAACATCACGACCACTATGAATAACATGGCGACCCGGAACAGAGCAGAGGAGTTAACATCACGTCCACTATGCATAACATGAAGTTAACATCCCGTCAGAAACACACATCGTGATCAGCGTTGCTGCGAGCTTGAAAAAAATGTATTAGGTGCCAAGCAGAAAAAGTATCGAAAGCAAACAAAGCAGTTGTTTGTTAAACTATTATTTAAAATACAAATAATAAATAAAATTTTATAATTAAATCCATAGTTATAAAAAAAATTGTATTTCTTGCATAACGAAAAACTTATTTGCATAACGAAAAACAAACTTATAGAGCCTCTAAACCACACACAAGTCTTGCGCAACCCGAGACTTGTACAAGTCAGTATTGTGGAAATTACTACAGCATAAAATTGCGCAAACTTTATTTTGAAAAAACGTTGCTCAAGTAAATATGTGCAAGAAATATGAACGTGCGTTGTCTATTTTGATAGCTGCAGTTTTACAACGTACAAAAAATAAAATAAATTTAAAAAAATAAAAATTTCTACGCTTTTATCCATATTTTACAGCACGATCTGGACACCAAAATTAAAACTAGACTAAGAATTTTCCAGTTGTCGCCATACGCAGCACAAATTGTTGTACAATAACACTAGCATGAGCAAAATATCAAAATAATTTTCATTTTAGCGCAATAACTGTGCAATTTAGTACAAACGATCCTATACACCACACAAACGACCGACGCAAGCCCGATATAGCGTAATGTTTTTTGTGTGGTTCAGGGGCCCTATAACAGCGGCGTGTGCAAAGAAGTTCCGGGTTGTGTTTCCCTTATATGAGTTAGCAAATCAAGCTTATAAATATCTATATATAAATTGTGAGACTTTAAATAACAAGAACAAAATATTTGCCTTTAGACTAGTAATACTATTCATAGCTTTCAAAAATTCATTTCTGCCAGCCGAAGGTATCAAAATACGGCATTTGGGAACAAAAACAAAGTATCAGATATTACACTTTGGAAAAAAAGTATTAAAAATTATACAATTGTGTCAAAACGGCAACGCTGATCGTGATGTAAAACGAAGTTAGTTAACATATTGTTGTGATAGCGACGATGGAATTAACAGCGTCAGCCGAGGGAAATACTGCTAAAGTAACAGAGCCTTTTGATACCCTTGCTTGCCTCACCGCTCGTGCATAAATTCAAATTGGTTCGATAGTCGACATGCGTCTTCTGTATACTGTTTATTCTGTGACAATACTCATATCTGTAATAAGAAAATTTTGAGTAATTTGTTCGGATTTTGAGGATTTTTCGTTTGTTTTTGAGGAATTTGGTACACTGGTAGGTATCATAAATTTGAGCTGGGCCCCGTTCTCTCATACAAAAAAAATATAATGTTTAAATGAATTTCCAACATTATCGCTACATATATATGTACATTAGGGTGGTCCAAAAACAGTAAAGTCGGAATTGTAATGCTCTCACCCCCTAGGATTGTTCTATATCGAAAAAAGTATGTCCCTATTTTTTTATTTTGAAATCAAAAAATATTTAACCCTAGACCGTCATCC
>NW_023458555.1:66045505-66046723 GCF_013731165.1 Rhagoletis pomonella | reverse complement strand
TTTTTTTGGATAACCGTTTAATGATTAAATGCCGATATTAGCGCCTTTTTAATGATTACTATTTAAATACAAATTTTTAGTTAATTCGTTAATTTTAATTACATCATTATTTTGTTATTTTTGATTATTTTCAATTATTTTGAATTTTTTAATCACACGATTAATATAATTATTTGATTAATTTCAATTATCAATCAACAAGCTTAAGTATACACAAAAATTTACAATATTTAATAACTTCTTGAATTATTTATTTATTTTATTCTTATCAAATCTCAAATTTTAAACATTATTACATTTAAAAAATTTTAAAAAGAAAGGACTGAAATGCGCAAAGTTAATGAATTTAATTTATTTTAATGAAAACATTTATTTTTATTTTAGTTCACTCAAAAATGAACTAAAGTATTCGTTTTATTTTTAACTAACATGTTTTCCTTTCCATATTCAATACTATTAAAAAAGATAAAAATATAATGTTTATTGTACTTGAAAGCTTTTACTTTTAATGTCATTTAATGGAAAATGCATTTAAATTTATGTTCGAAAGTTTGAAATATATATGTATTTATTTCTCCTTTTAATTAATACTCAAAAAATTTAACACTAATTATAGGCAAATATAAGGCTGCTAAATAAAAATATGTAATGTATTAAAGTCAACTGATTGGGCCTTATCAGTGTGGCTTTAGACCTGGAAAATCCACCATAGACCAGGTATTCACAATACGCCAAATCTTGGAAAAGACCCGCGAGAAAAGGATCGACACTCACCACCTATTTGTCGACTTTAAAGCCGCCTTTGACAGCACTAAAAGGAGTTGCCTATACGCCGCTATGTCTGAATTTGGCATCCCCTCAAAACTTATACGGCTGTGTAAAATGACGTTGAGCAATACCACCAGCTCCGTCAGAATTGGGAAAGACCTCTCCGAGCCGTTCGCCACAAAACGGGGTTTCAGAGAGGGCGACTCCCTTTCATGTGACTTCTTTAATCTGATGTTGGAGAAGATAATAAGAGCTGCAGAACTGAACCGCTCAGGAACAATTTACTACAAGAGCGTGCAATTGCTGGATTATGCCGATGACATCGACATCATCGGTAACAAAAACCGCGAAGTCTGTTCTGCCTTTTCCAAGTTGGATAGGGAATCAAAGCGCATGGGTCTGGTGGTAAACGAGGACAAGACGAAGTATCTCCTGTCATCAAACAACCAG
>NW_023458555.1:66032131-66045405 GCF_013731165.1 Rhagoletis pomonella | reverse complement strand
GTCATAGTTACCAAATCTTAGTTGAGGCAACCATGATTTGGTTTGAGAGAGGTTTGTGAGCCACCCCTAAAAAATGCTGAGCGCTCTCTGAGCACATGTGTGTTTAACATCCGAAGAGCGCCAGCTGAGCAATGCACACAGTCCCACTTATTGAATCGTTTGAATGTGCTAGTATGCCGACCATTGCATTGTGCGTGGAAATCATTGCTCCGCTACCGCTGTTCGTAGATGGGTGAAACACGCATGTGGTCCCAGAACGCTCAGTAATCTATGGCATGTCGATCGCTGCGATAGGTAGAGAAAAAAAAGTGTGTGCTATGACATGCTCAGACTTGTTTGTCTCAGTTTCAGTTTTGCTATCACTGCGAGTTGTTTCGGTGCGCGCATAGTTACTTAAAAATAAAAAGTTTGATGCCAACCGGGGTTTTTCAGTGGATATATAATTCATGTGAATTATAATTTGAAAGTGTCTATTTAGCCAAGGAAAAATCAAAGCAGTATACTTCCAGCAGATATTAACCTGGGTTTTCGCACGACTGTTCCTGTTCCATCGTTGTTTTTTAGGAAATTCTTACCACCATATACATATGTATTATTTACTTTAGTAACTAACTTATCGGCCGCTGTGGTGTAGTGGTAAGCAGTGCGCGCTTCCACTCCGCTGCACCCGGGTTCAAGCCCTGGTCAAAGCAACATAAAAAAAAATATAGAAAAAAGGGGTTTTCTTAACAGCGGACGTCCTTCGGCAGGCAATGGCAAACCTCCGAGTGTATTTCTGCCATGTAAAACAGCTTCTCATAAAAATACAATCGCCGTTCGGAGTCCGCGTAAAACTGTAGGTCCCTCCGCTTTGTGTGACAACATCAAGGCGCACGCCACAAATCGGAGGAGAAGCTCGGCCAAACACTAACATATGTGTAAGCGCCAATCTATTATTTATTATTAACTAACTTATGTAAATATGTACATATTTTGATGCTTAATATATGCAAATAAAAGAAGAAAGTAAACACAACAAACCTCGAGTAAATTTTTATTTGTGTCAAACTGAAACTTTTTTCCAATAATAAACGGTTAGCTGATTCAAGTCTACAGCAAGTTCACAAAATTGATTGAAAACTTGCATCAACCAAAGTATTGTTTATATTTGCTCAACAATGATTTTATTCAACTAACAATATTGTCCAATCAAGGTAGTCGTTTTGTAATTATTAACAAATATACATTTGTCCCAACTAGAAGTCTTAAGTAAATTGCAGACTTTCGTGAACCATATATTTATTTCGCCATATCCAACTATGCCACTTGATCACTATAACCAAATCTTGGTTATTATAACTAAACCTTTTTCTGGGTGTAGTGAAGAGATTGATACAAACCCTAAGGTACCTACAGTTCTGGCGAAAAAGTTTAAGTTTATGATAAAAAATACTTACGTTGAAAAGCAAACCGAAGACCTTCCGAATATTGATTATGAAGCGAAAATCATACTTACGTCAAACGCCCCAACCTTCTCTTCACCAAGATGTCTATCATACGCTGGAAAAAATGAAGTTAATCGAATTATAGAAGACTTACATAAGAAGAAAATTATAAGGCATAGTGGCTCCCCTTACGCTTCACCTATAGTTCTTACAAAGAAAAAGTCGGGTGAGACTAGAATGTGTATAGATTATAGAAACCATAATAAATCAATTGTAAGGAATAATTACCCACTTCCGTTAATAGGAGATTGCTTAGAATACCTGGGTGAAAATAAAATATTTACTCTCCTAGATCTCAAATCAGGATTCTTTCAAATTAAGATGGATGAGGAATCAGTCAAATACATTTCATTCGTAGTCCCGAATGGTCAATTTGAATTTTTAAGAATGCCATTCGGACTGAAAAATAGACCAGTTATTTTCCAAAGGTTCATAACAAAAATACTTAAACAATTTATAGAGAGAAACGAAACCATGGTTTACATGGACGATATTATTATCGGTAGCGAATGTATGGATGACCATTATAACTTACCTCAGAAAGTGCTAGCGAAGTTGGCTGCACATGGACTTCAACTAAAACTAAGCAAGTGTAAATTTGTATATAGCGAGATAGAATATCTAGGCTACAACGTATCGGAGCAGGGCATAAGACCTTCCGAAAACCATATAAAAGCTATAATTAATTACCCTATGCCTAAAAAAAAAAAATTGCAATCATTTGTTGGACTATGTTCCTACTTCAGGAAATTCTAAAATCTTTTTCAATACTATCTCGCCCACTTTATGACCTTAAGAAAAATGCAAAATTCGAAAAAGCTAAAAGAGAAACTAGTATCATGTCCAGTATTAGCCATATACAACCACAAAAGAGAAACAGAACTTCATTGCGATGCAAGTGCTCACGGTTTTGGTGCAGTACTACTACAACGGCAGGATGATGGGCAGCTCCACCCAATAGCTTATTTTTCTAAAAGAACTTCCGAAGCAGAAAGTAGGTATCACAGCTTCGAGTTGGAAACCCTGGCTCTGATCTATGCACTACGCCACTTCCGTGTATATCTTGAGGGGATTAAATTCAAGATCTTAACTGATTGCAAATCACTTACATTAAACTTAACAAAAAACTAGTGAATAGCCGAATAGCAAGGTGGGCTCTTGAATTAGAAAACTACAACTACGTTATAGCCCACAGAGCAGGTACAAAAATGTCGCACGTAGATGCACTTAGTAGAACAGAATCCGATTGCGAAAACATACTTGCTGTCATCGATAGCGAAAATATAGACTTTCAGTTACAAATAACGCAGTCTCGTGATCAGAAAATAATGGATTTAAAAAATAAGATTAGAAAACGAAAACATGAAAGACTACGTAATGGAAAATGGTGTTGTATTTAAAAAAGATAAAGATATATGGGAACTTTACGTCCCTAAGGAACTCGAAAAAGAAATCATTAGAACCGTTCACGAACAATTAGGACACCACGGTGTTGAAAATTGAAAAATGTTACCAAAAAATAAGAGCAAATTACTGGTTCCCAGACATGAAAAACAAAATCAATAACTTTAAGAAAAACTGCATCAAGTGCATCATGTACTCCGTCTCCAATAGTTCAGGCACTAGACAATTGCACAACATTCCGAAGCACCCTAAGCCTTTCTATAGGATGTACTTAGCCCACTTAGGCCCACTTCCGTCCCTACAATCGAAAATGAAGCATACTCTGGTCATTATCGATGCTTTTACCAAATACGTAAAATTATATCCCGTTCTGACAACGAGTACCAAAGAGGTAACCGCGGCACTTAATAAATACTTCGAATATTACAGTCGCCCCCAGAGAAGTATTACAGATAGGGGTAGCTGCTTTACGTCAAAAGAATTTGAAGAATATGTAGCGAACAAAAACATTACCCACGTAAAAGTTGCAGTCCATTCACCGCAAGCAAATGGACAGGTGGCAAGGGTGAATCGAAGTCTTGCCGGAATGTTGGCAAAGCTAAGGGACCCAATAACACATGCTGACTGGGTTAAACAGCTAACCAAAATAGAATTCGCATTGAACAATTCATAAGGTGACCAGAATTTTTCAGCATTCGAGGAGGACAAATTCTCCACATTTAAAACACAAAAAATGTATTTTATATTTATTTTAACACATAAATAACGAATAAGTTAACTTTGTTAAGAAAGCAAAAACAATTCATAGTTGCTCGAAACACTATTCAGACAAGTTAATAGTACACTGCGTTGCATAATTATAAGATCGAAACATATTACCGTTTATTTTTGGCTTTTTTTTTGTTGACAGCGTTGTTCATTTTCTTCCATATAAAAAAATCGACAATACTTTGTATGGAACAAAATGAGTAACACCGTAAAAATGCCAAAAATCAACGTTATTTTACTTATATATAGTTATCCAGCGAAAAATCGGTAATCGCTTTTAGTGGCAACGTGTTCTAGAAGGCATAGCGTTATAATGCCTTCGAATTTTTTCGGTGGTTGTAGGCATTACCGGTAATGCAAAGTAGAATGTCCTACAATATTTTATTTATTTCGCTTCTTTGTTCGGGGAATGCAAAGTAGAATGTGCCATAATATTTTTTTTTTAATTCGCTTCTTTGCTTCATTTCGTGGATGCAAAGTAGAATGTCCTGCAATATTTTATTTGTTTCGCTTCTTTGCTTCATTTCAGGGAATGCAAAGTAGAATGTCCTACAATATTTTTTTTTTATTTCGCTTCTTTGCTTCATTTCGGGGAATGCAAAGTGGAATGCTGCATCGTAGTCAGCTGAAAAATATAATGAATATCGAAAAAATCTTTTTCTGCCATTACTTTCTGTGGAAATTCGTCTCGCATAAAAATCATGTTTTGCTTTGTTCAATTTGCAGCGAAGTTGAAGTCAGTCAATGAAGTGAAGTGCAAGAGTGAGGAAGTACAACTTTAAGCTTAATTAAATATGCGTGTATGTACATACCGATTTTTAAGTAAAATCTAAATACCTAAATACATACATATGTTTAATCTTTTCAGACAATCTGTATTTTCTGTTTTCAATTTAATATAAATAAGTATGTACTTATCTAAGTCGGCATTCTACATTAATTTCTTTGTAAGGCATTCTTTGTTCGCTTCTCTGGATTCTGTTCATCCATGCGTTCTCCGTAAGGCCTTACATGCCCATGTTAAAATAATGCCTTCATGAAGTGAAAGGGTAAGCGATTTCCATCGCCTAGCTAGTTTCCACTTTCATTTCTGTGGTAATCATGTTTTTTGCTGGGTATGTATATTAACTTTTATTATGTATATTAACTTTTATTCTTATTTTTAATTTCTGATGAACTACGATCCAGCTGCGTTATTCGATTATCAATTTTAATTTCAAGTAGTCAATTTGATGAAAATTATATAATTAGAAACTAGGGCTGTTTGATTAATTGATTATTCAAAATTTTAATTAATCTTAAAGTAAATACTCAATTATTCGATTAATTGGAAATTATTATTACTCAAAAGTTCAATTACTCGAGTAACCAAGATTTTGATTAACCAAAAACAAAAATAATTGAGTAAATTGCTTTATGATTAATCAACATTGGGCACGTTCAGAAGGCGCAACAGCTCAGCAACTGTTGCGATTGCACCTTCTGAACGCGTTGTTTTGCACTTCTGATCAACTGAACAGTTGCGTGTTAGATAATCGTAATATTATTATGATCATTTGAGACAACATGTTGTGTGGTTTGAATTTGACAGCTAATGTATCAAGCCGTTCAGAAAACTCATTATTATCACTGATTTTTTTAGCAACGGTCGCGCTCAACTTCTGCGCCTTCTGAACCAACCCATTATGAGTAAAATGAGTAATCAACATTTCAAAGTACTGTTTACATATAAATACTTTGAAAACAACGTTTCTGATTTCAAAAAATAATTTTTTCATGTACAGAATGTAAAAAGGAAAATAAGCATTTTCCAAAGCAAACTCATTTAACGAGCAAAATTAGTTTTTTTGAGTAATCATATATCAAGTAACTCGATTAATAATCGTTTTGAGTAATAAAAATCTTGATTAATCGAGTAATTGATTAACCGGAAAACTGATTAACCACCTCGGTCGAGTAATCGAATAATCGCACAGCCCTATTAGAAACCTATTTATTTTTCAGCTTTTGTTTTGGGGAGTTTAGCTTTTTTCCAGCGGGTTTTTATAAAAATCTGGATTTTTTACGGCTCCATTACACTTCTTAAAATAATGGTAAATTTTAAAGTAAAACGTAAACATTTTTCTCTTTTGTGTTAAAAAAGAATCGAAGCAATTTAACAGTTTTCTTAAATAGGGCTATCATTGAGTTTTCACTAGGCATTAAAGGAAAAAAAAAATTTACCACTATGTTGGGCCTTAAACACTACTCGTGTCATTGAGTGTGTTTCCCTATTGCATTTGTAAAATGGCATACATATTTTGTCATTTCGTTGCCTGGCGGAAATTCGGTTTAAGAATACAATACATATGTAATTGCGTATCATGATTCAATAATAAATAAAAATAATCAGATGAAAATATAAACATTTTTATTTCGTATGTAGGTGCATCTGCTTTGTACAGAAACAAATCTAATTTGCCTTTACACGATATTTTGGCATTTTCATATGTAAAAAGTGGCATGTCCACATGCAAATAAATATCGTGTAAGAATATTTTAACTAGTGTTGGCCAAAGGATCGACAGTAGCCGATTTTTAAAAGTATCGATAATGACTAATAATCCAAATGCAAAAGAACTCAAAAGTTCTCAGGCTCCATTCAAACTACGCAGTATTAATTGTTGAATAGATACTTAAAAGTACTGAATTCTATTTGCATTTACCGGTATTCAGAAATGATTGTGCTCAGTTTCAAATTTCAATAATTTTCAAGTACAATACTTGTAACCTTTTTAGTTAGCCTATCATATGACGTAATTTGGAATTAATATGAATAGTGATGCTAGCTTGTGAGATTTCTACACTAAGCATTGAAATGTTACCAACATATGAATATTTGAAGAAAGTACTGAGTACTCTCAAAAATACCCGATCCTTAAAAGTATCGATACTAAAGAACTCCATGCTCAGAAGTGCTCGATACTTTCCAACACTCATTGAAACTTTAAGAAGAATGTATGTATGTAACAGAGCTGGATAATTTTTAATTACGATTACTTTTTAACTACGAATGCTTAATTGTAATCCTTTAACTATATGCGATTACGATTACTTTAATTGTAATCATAAATGTTACCATTATGATTATATTAGTTGTAATTTTAAAAATTAAAGGGCTAAGATTACTGTAATCGTAATCATGATAAAAACATAGCAAGGTAGAACCGTTCTCTCAATTTGTCGGCCATGATTTTTTTTGAAGTTTGGCAGCATTTTAAAATCATATAAAACTGAAAATAAAAAATTGAAATTGTTCGAAATTGTTGTTGCTTGAGATTGAAAATGAAAATGTGTGTGTGAGTTTGTGAGTAAATTTAAAAATTAAAATGTTTGGAAACGTCAAGAATTTTAAAAGTAACTCTCAGCGGTTCTACCTTACTATATTTTTATCATGATCGTAATCATGAAATACCTTTCCAAGGGGAAAACCACACAGGCCTGTGTTACTTTTGATTACATATGTACTCGGATGCGAAATAACGCGTTTTCTAAAATTTTGTAAGCAGATTTGCGCTCTATTTCAACGAAAATCCTTATTTTAAGCCATTTTGCAAAATCTTTTATCAAAATAAAAAATCCCCATACACAAATTTTGGCACTGATAAAACTTATACATATCTAGCAAACAAAATCACATATGGCAAGCAATAATTTTCTTAGAATCAGAAGTTTAAATAATTTAAATGAAAGTTGAACAATGTAAACGCCTTGTAAATACAATGATTGTGTACGATTAGGAAATAATTATATTCTGATTGAAGTTTTTTGAAAATTTCATCACTGCTATAAAACTTGAAAAGGAGGACAAGGAGGACACCTTTGCTTAAAAGGAGGACATAGAAGGATAAAATTTTTGAGGAGGACAAATCACGTTTGAGGAGGACAATCCTCCTCAAAGGAGGACGGTTGGTCAGCTTAACAATTCAATAAGTAGGTCAATCGGAATAACACCGAGCCAGGCTCTATTCGGAGTGAACCAAAGAGGGGAAATAATCGATGAACTTACCGAATACCTAGACCAGTTCATTTCAACTTACTTAGTACTTAGTACTTCTGCATAATAGTTATATAGACCGATCGGGGTCGATCTGCTCTTAAGTCTGATTGGCCGAACTGTAGTGTAAACACCATGTAATATTACAAAATGTACGTATATACTGGTGGCAACACCACCATAGAAATAAGTGGAATGTAACATTAATACTACCTTGGCAATACTGCCAACAAATAAAAGACATTGTAATGTGAGATTACTACAGCATTAAGTGTGTGCTAACTTACCCGCGAGTATAATCAAAATTAATTGAGACGCATATATTTTTAAACTATTGAAATCGATAATGGCAGAGAGGCAACAAATAGCCGAAGCCCTTTAGGACTTTGGAGTTTCGTTCCCAGAAACAGCAAGCTTGTGACAGCTCAAAGTGTTGCTAACATCGACCATAGGTGCACCGCCGGAAAAAAACCGAAAACTCTAGAAAAGTTACCAAACTCAGAAAAAAATTACCAAATTTTTATAAGCATAATAGTCTAAACAAATTGAAAATGACGAGCTATGGACTACAGCTGTAAAATTATTTTTCCACGTATTCTTGTAGATAATTATTTTGGTGACGACAGAACTACACCACGACTGGGATTGTGGCCAGCTTAGATCTATTTATATTTTTCGAGCCACAGATGAGTTCCTCCGCGTTCAAAAAATTCATATCACCATCGACAGAGCGTTTAGATAATGAAGATGAACAATTTACAGCTGTGGTCGTCCTTTTCAATATGTTCAGACTATAACAATTCACAAATATTTTTAAAAGATAACGCAAAAAAAGCGCTCAAAGATTTACAAACATTTAAAAGGTGTATAAAAGACTGTATGTTAATCTTTTATATAAAGTATTTACATAACTTAAAACCAAAACATGAATTAAAACATGAAACAAGCAAATGTATCGTTATACGATAGATGAAATTTACTTTTACATTTTTATAATTGGCTTACATTCGTATTTAATTGCAAAATAGTAATTAGTCCTGTAAAGTTATTATCTTTCACCATTGTTTCCAGCAGGTAAAAATGATCCAAAAACCTTAATTGTGTGACTGTAGCGGCTGTGATCGAGCCGCCATATTGGGAGAAATGGGTGGTTTCTTTAAATTTCTATATTGCGAACATATAATAAAACCCTTATTCTAGAACCCGAATTTTCGTAATTCGTAATTCGTAGCTACGTTACGAAAAATGCAAAATCGACATGTTGCAACCCTTGTGGAAAAATAGCTATACGAAGGAAAACAAAATGGAAAGGAATTAAAAAAATACTCATCATGTGCTTGTTTATTATAAAATTGGTTAATTTTACATATTTTTAGGAAAATTATGGATTCTGATGCATTTGCAATTATAGCAGCAGAGCAAGAGCGCACTATGGCAAGAGCTGCCGGGCATAGTAACCATGGACACATCTATGTCAGCTTCAGGTTGAATTGTTGAGCCACAAGCTATAACTCCTCCTATGCTTAAAGAACTGGTTCTCAATCCTGTTAATGCAATAACAGCTTCTTCCAAGCCAAGAAAATAGGCATTTTGTTAGGTCCACCAGCTGGTCGCGCTTGCTTCTTCCTACGGCCACACTTAGGGATTCCAAGCCTTACTAATGTGAATTATCTTTTTTTTGTTGCCGAAGAAGAGGGCGGAAGCCCCTCTTCTACTGTGAAAGTTATAGAAAAGTGTTGCAGTATAGGGGTGTAAGAGTTCTGTAATCACAAGGCAAATTGTTACGTTAAAGAGCTCTTTCAATTTTTGACCGTCTTAAGATGCAAATTTTTTGTTTTGTGAAATTGTAAGTAGGTTCAAAGTTCTAAATTTTTATAAGTAATAAGTTAGTTTTAAAAAATAAAAATAAAACTTAAATTGGAAAAAAATTACCAAAGTGAAAGAAAAATTACCAAATTAACAAACTCGTTCTAAAAAGGAAAAAATTACCAGTTTTCGTATAAAATTACCGCTTAACGCTGAACAGGACCTTAAGAAACACAGTTAGCAAAACGACTTCAGTACCGGCGAACAATAACTCATCGTCAGGTAAAGCCACAACCGACAATGAAACTTCCGATACTTCAGCAAACGATGGCGCAACAGCAGTAGCAATAGAGACTACAGGCAACAACACCACTTCAGCAAATCTTGAAACATCTTCCGAAGAAGCCCTAGGCGCCGTCGCAGCAGAGAACAACGGCAACGGCAGCACCGTTAATACGGTAAATGAAGACCCAGGCGGATCTTGAGGCGAAACTTAAAAAAAATTACGAATTCTCAAATTAAAAAAGGAAATTAAAGAATTGGAAGCGGAGGACGGCCCTAAAAGGCAAACATTTTCAGCGCACTTCAGTGACATTGAAAACGCCATACCTAAATTTTGCGGCGACGATGGCACAGACATCAAAAAGTGGATCGATGACTTCGAATATGTGACTAAATTCTATAGCTGCGACGACAAAACTAAAATGTTGCTTGCACGCCGCATGCTAGCGGGCTGTGCACAATTGTTCATGAAAATAACAGACGTGCATTCATGGGACAACCTTAAGAACCTGCTGTGTAAAGAATCTAAGCGGACGACCAGTGTCAAACAAATTTTTAGCAACTGGAATTAGGGTTCGAAATTTCAGACTTTGGTATCGATACTGAGTACTCATTCTGGCATCGAGCTCATGGTATCGATGCTCTAAAAGTATAAGGGAAAAAGTATCGATACTACTCAGTATCGGACTCATTGAAATACGTTGTTTGGGATACTAAAATTATTTCATTCTTCAGTCATATATCTAGTTATTTCCTGAAATTAAAACAATATAAATTTAAAATATTAGGTTTCTATTCCATTGCAGAACTTACTTTCACGTTAGAAGTAATTTTAACTTTAAATGTACATACAATACATACATATATATATGAAGGGGTTAGAATCATAAGGGCGTATGTGAAATTTAAAAAAAAAAATATAAGTTATACCTATATTTGTATGGTTAAATATAGTATTTATTTGGTGAAAAGAGTAAACATTCTTTGAATTAGTTAATTAACCTGAATTTATTTATACCATGTTCTGACCGACATCGAAAACATGTTTTCGTTGCTAAAACTGGTTTTCGACCTAAAACTTGTGTTTTCGTCCATGTAAAATCTGTCAAACGATAACCAGTTTTCGCTGAAAACAACTTGAAAACTCACGTTGCACTCATTCCAATCGGTGTCTTCACTATTTTTTTTCTATTATTTCTCGAAGTGGAAGTCATATTTTATCATCATTAATATGCCATTTCGGATTTATTGTTAATTGGCTGGCCAAAGTTAAATAAGAATGAAAGTAAGAGGTTGCTAATGAAAAGAAAATGAGGGAAAAGCATTTTGGTTTTGTTTTTGTGTAGCAAAACTGTAATCACAGGATGTAAGAAATGTCAAGGAAAACACTAACAGCCGGTGTGAACAGCCTTCAACCCACAATCCCAAAACTCGTATTCAAAGTGTTTTCGTTGTGGGTCAGAACATGGTATTAGGTATGAATCATTTCAAATGCATTTACCCAGAATTTACAATAAGTAATCAACTTTAACCTTAATTATCCCAAAAAAATTTCAGTTCTACTTAGATCCTTTCGATTCTAACCCCTTCATATATACGTTCCCGAATTTCAAATTTTATTAAGAATTTGTGTAAACTTTTTGGGTATTCATTTTTGTAGCGTATTCAATTTGAGTATAATAATGTGCAAGTTTGAATTAAAAGTCAACGGCAGTAGGCTACACGTAAAGTTCAATAGGTTACAAAACTGCATACCCAAAAGGTTTCTAAAAACTCTGAATTTTCGTGAACTTTGCGTAAAGTTTTATGGCCTTATTCATATGAAATAAAAAGGTTTGTAAACTGAAAAATGTAAGAAAATATCATTTCATTAAGCTCTTTAAACCTACTTTATTTTTTATGAATAAGGCCATTAAGCTTTAATTTATTTGGTTTATGTTATGCAACAGACTACACGAAATTTCAGTTTATTTTAAGTGATGGACAAAATTAATGATATTAATCCAAATAAGCAAAGAAAATTGGTTGCCAATGGAAGAGAAAATTTAAAAAGTGTGTTTTTTAAAAAGGTTTCGATACTACGAGTACTTTGCATAGTATCCAGTAAAATCACCAAATAAGGTATCGAGTATTAAAGTACTCATTTTTATACCCTCAGTATCGCTGCTTACTCAATATCGATAGTATCGTTCGAACCCTAACTGGAATCGCTCGTATGGCTAAAAACAGAAAGCCTAACGCATTACGTATTGTCTATGCAGCAAATAGCTCAAAATGCGCCCATCGACGAAAGTGAACTGGTCGAGTTCATCGTGGACGGCTTGCGCGATAACACCGGCACCGCAATGATATTTGGCGGAATTACTACGTTGGAGGCGCTTAAGGCATTACTACCGAAATATGAAAAAATTTTGAGAAACCTTCCGAATCGCAACAACGGCAGCATTGAGACGGCAAGGTGCTATAACTGCTCACGCTATGGGCAAATGGCAAGGGACTGTAAGCAGGAAAAACGTGCGAAGGGCTCCTGCTTCAAATGCGGCAAGGTAGACCACATATACAAAAACTGTCCGGCAAAAACAATAGCGGTGATGGAAGGCGATGAAGCAGACTATAAGTCAATATATTATAGAGAAACGGTAAATGTCGCATTCTTAGTAAACCGCTTAAATACCCCTCTGTACAAAAATTGTATCTCTCTATTTGATACGGGCAGCCCGAATAGCTTCATTAACCTGACATCGGTAACAAACGTTATGAAAAATTATAAACCAGGAAGTGAAAATATACAGTTCAGTTCAGTTCAGTTCAGTTCAGTTCAGTTATTTGACGATCTAAAATAAATCCTCAGGGAAAAATTCCAGTTTTGCTTAAGTTCCGTAATATTATACAACCATTAACACTTTATGTATTCAAAGACGATGAAATGCCATTTAAGTTGCTATTAGGGAGAGATTTCCTACAATCATTTAAAATAAATTTGTTTATGAAAAAATCGGTCAATAAAGAAAATGAATTTGATAAACTTTATAAGAAGAATCTTTTTAGTGCTATTAGTGGAAATAGTGAACAGGCAAGTTGTAAAACTCAAACGAAGTATACTGAAGTTGAAAATAACTTGAACAATTCCGAAAATTAGCTTATACTTAAGGAAATATTTAACATTGACAGTTTTGAAGAAGCAACACTGAGAAAAAGGATTCGTTTCGACAACTAAAGATATTTAGTTCCCGAATTTTGATTATATTTGGGAACTGTTACCAAGGATTGGGAACTATTACCATGGGTTGGTAATTATAACTAAATATATTAAAGCTTCTAATATTCATCTAGGTTGTAACAAATAGTTAATTTAGTTTAAGGGTTTGGTTAATACTAATAAATATTTCTTTGAAGCATATTTCTACAAATTCCATTCAACTTAACGCATGATTCATAAAAGGATGTTATTAAGCTCTGCTAATGCAGATAAGCTTTCTTTCAACACATGGTTT
>NW_023458555.1:65972203-66007131 GCF_013731165.1 Rhagoletis pomonella | reverse complement strand
GAATTTGTTTTACTTATACGAAAGATACATAAATGCAATATCGAAATATTAGTGTCAAACGATAGAGTTTTAAGAAAACTATATGCTGATAATATTTTTAATTAGAGTTGCCATCTATTTTTTTGTTTTTAAGGTCATCACATCTGCACCGTTATTTCGAATTTTCAAAATGAGAAGTCAAATAAAAGAACTAGGATTCTACATAGATGTGCACAGGTTTTATTTTTTCAAGTTACAGGGAGATTTGAAATTTGATGAAATGAAAACCGATACCATGCGAGACCTCTCTCACTGAGAAATGGTTTAGATTAACTATTAGGAATATTGTTGTGAGGTTTTTGAATAGGGTTTCACCTGTTTAAAAAATTTAATTAAACGCTGGCGTTTTGACGCCATGTGGGTTCAATAGTAATCTATAATTTCCAATAGAGGTAAGCAAATTTGTGGTAAATGTTGAGAATGTTTATTTAACTATACAACGAACAACATATTTAAAAGTTTTTAAATTAAAACCATAAGCAGAAGACATAATTAGCAGAAACACTCTGATACAAGTAAGTAGTAGCTAATTTGATTTTCGTACTCGTCACACCCGTCACAGTGACTAAAGTTCATATAACTCGTTTGGATTAAATTGTTTTTGATATTTTTTTTCTAGGCATTGTGTATACCTCGGAAACTTATTAAGTAATACTCGTTTTAAAGAATTTTATATTACAGTTTAAGAATTAAGCCTTAAAATATGATTTGAAATGTCACCCGTCACCGTGGAATGAGCCCTTTGCATTGTCAAAATCAGCAGTAGGTTTGTTTTCCGTCAGGTGTTGCGCTAATGCTGTGGTACTCTTTTTGTTTTTGGCGTCTAGCTTGTGTTCGTTAGTTCTCGTTCCAAGCGATCTCTTCATAGTGCCAATGTAAACTTTGTTGTAGTTTTCTCCTTCTTTGCCTTGACATTTTATTTTGTAGACGACATCGCCACTGTACTTGAATAGGTCAGCTGGCAGGCTGTCAGCTCCAGCTTTGGGCCATGGTGGAAATCCTTAGGCCCTCTGAGAGCTTCGAATCTGCTGTACGAGTTTTTACTCTGAAATTAGAAGAAAAAAATTAAAAAAAAAGAATGAAATTTCGAAGTTTAACTTCAGAATCGTTATAATTTTGCTTTCAAAAGAGCCTAGATACTTCTACCTCCAGCGTACTTGGTATTCGAGTGAAATAAAATTATGAGAAGGATGCACAGCTACATGAAAGTAAAAAAAGGCAATCAAAGATACATTTTTTAAATCAAGATGTTAAAATTTTTTTCGATCTTTAAACAGTGGAATCGTGTTTCTCGTCTCAAAATCTATAATATTAGTGTATAAAACATACAAAAAAATGTTTTTGGAACAAATCCGGTGGATTTTGCACGTTTTTTTCGAAGAACACTATATTTGACAAATTTTATTGAGGTCAAGAAGTGATTGTGGATCAATGGCAGTATTTTTCCGTGAAAGGGAATGAAATTAGCTTTCAAAACTATTTCGTTTCATATCAAAATATTGCTTCTGTCGAATGCGCTACAATTAATTCGCATGGAGTGTTCAAAAAGCACACCGTGTGACGTCGAGCCTTTTGCTATTTATGCATGTATTTTCTAATTGTAACGTGAGGCTCTCATTTTCTTTAACGAAATTATTATCGCTTTTGTTTTGCTGCTTTACATTATGAATTTGGCTGTTATGTGTTGTGGTTACTCATGTTTCACGTCGAATTTGAGTGTGTGCCTTTGATGGCTTCAATCGTTATTCAACGTCTACTTGCCGTTTGAGTTAATTTTGTTTTGACTAATATAACTGTGATACGTTTATGACATTCTTTAATTGTTTCTAGTAGATCTAGATCATTTATAAATATATTTCTACTTGCCAATGCCCGCTTGCTTCCCGGCGTCTAATACGATCTTTGCGTTGGCAATACAAACATTGCGTTTAAAAGCAAAGGCGATCTGTAAAGTAAACATTTTTAGTTTAAATTTAAACGAATAAAGAGCAGAATCCTCCTCACACATATGCCAAGTAGCGTTGTGATACGATATGGAATACTAATCCCTTTCGATGTCATGAGTTTTACCGATGGTCTTATTTCCACCTGTGAGATCTTTGCCAAGCGTGCGTAATATTCTTCTCTGATCTTGCAACTTCAATATTGGTCCGTAAACCATGTAAGCCAATAAAAGTTCTTATAAGGAAACTAAAAATCTCAGATGAGCGTTTTCAGTTATAGGAGGGCCAGAATCCTCGCGCCCACAGGATGAAAAGTTTTCGCGTACATTGACTAAATGATTCGTGTTATCTCTTAAATATCGTTTTAATGAAGCTATTGATATACCTACCGTTTTCCTTCTTTTACGGATGTGGTCGAATCTGTCCTTGTCAATTTGCCACTTTTACAATTTACCTTAATATTTATGAACTGGTTTCTTTGAGTCTTACTGCTGTACTAACGGCCGCCCCGAGCGATTTCGTCAATCGGAGATAGGTGCAAGATCGCATTTAGGGTGTATGAGAGCGTCAGGCAAAGGTGCGCTTACACAATGTTGCGATCTTTACATGCATACTTAAACGAATCCTTCATTTAGCCATATGAAAAGTAAATTCGTTTAAGATGAATATAGGCCAAAGCAGAGCAAACCCCGTTTGAGTTCCGATATATTTCAGCTGCATCGCAATCCATTAGGAATACGCATTATGAATTTCAATCCGATTTTATAAAATATAGCGTGTTCATTTTTAGAAAACGAATTTTTTATCATACGGGTAGCGGCTAATAAATACGACTTTTATAAATAACTCTACTCCAGCGCCACCATCGTGTTGTCTAGTAGGCTATAATAGGGCCATATATGAAGGATGTAAACTCTGACCATTTGACTGGTTTTTGAGTTTGGTCCAAACAACGAAAACGGCTATCATTTTATGTATGTATGTACACATATATATATGTATATATCGAATTAAAAAAAAAACATCATGAAAGTAATAAACGTTTCGAATTTGCATTAACAAAATCGTTACATAAATATGTCTTTTATCGGGTCCGTTTTTCTCAAATGCTTTTTTTCATCATGTAGGTAGCTTATACTTTAAATTTGAACGAAATCGGTTCATAAATACGACTTTTATAAATAACTCGACTCACGCGCCACCTAGCGGGTCTATTTATGGTAAACGTATTTTCCATCATGCTGGTAGCTTACATTTTGAATTTCAACAGAAATCGGCTCATAAATACGGTTTTTAAAAATAAATCGACTCCAGCGCCACCTAGAGGGCCTATTTTTCTCACACGTATTTCTCCTCATGAAGGTAGTACAAGTTTTGAATTTGAACGAAATCGGTTCATAAATACGACTTTTATAAATAACTCGACCCCAACGCCACCTAGCGAGTTTTCTGGTAGCCTATAATAGGACCATGTACGCAGGGTATAACCTCTGAAAATTTGACTGAAATCTATGCAGTAGTTAACTCCGAACAACGAAAACGGTTATTATTTTATATATATAGATGCATATATCCGATTTTTCCATCGAATTCGGGCAACAATTTTGTGTCTATATTTATGAACTCCACTCTTTGTTTGTTTGTTGGTTTGTTCAAAATCTTATATTTAAGAATTCATTTATATTTCGTGACATTTGTAGTCTCTCAAATAAGAATCCTAGTCCTGTTTTAAGTGTTGATCACATTGAAAACGAAGGCCTACGAACCACAGCTGTGTTGTACTTAGTAAGGGATAAGCTCTTTTACTGAGACCCGTTATAATATACATAGGACCCTCTTTTTAAAGGGCTGGGCTCCTTGTTGGCATTATTGTCCATGTTTATTATAGCTGTCCTCCTCCTTGGCGTTGTGGTCGTTGATGGCTTTATGCTTGTACATTTTTATAATAGTCGCCCGAGGCTTTTTGTTTATTTTCATTGTTGTGTAGTTGTTTGCATGGCGGGTCCCCAGCTCAGCGTACAACCGGTTAATCCGATGTTTCTTTAACCAACCGAATACACCTTAATATAGCGAACCGCCTTAATATAGACGTCCGATTGCAGCGGCACCTACTGATGAAAGACGATGCTTACTTCAGAGATCGCTTAAACCGAATAAGTCGAAGGGGCCCCGCCGAAGCTACCTCTCTATCTTCCTGGACCCAAGTCTCCACATGGATTGTTTACCACATCACGAACATGGATTGCTCACGTTGCCCAGAGTGCACGAACGAGGATACTAGAGTCGAGATTGAGTATAACCATGCAACTGTAACTTCAAACCTAGAATAACGACTATACCCCATTGCACTCCATTACCAGCTTATTAATTGCATAATGAGATCTCCAAAAACGTAAATTTTGAGTTACATCTCTATATTATTAAACGTGCGATATATTCAATGTATAGCGTACTAATTGTTTGTAGAGTAAATACTTACGCTCACTCTTTCGGCAAATTTGTTACTAATTCTTGTAAGTAGAACTGATTTAGAACTATTTTCTTAATAAATCTTTACAAGCTTAGGTTTTTTCACCAGCTGCTTCAAAAGATATTTATTCTTTGGACACAGATGACTTAAATATGATGCAAACCAAGCGTACACACATTTTTTTTTTTGGACTAAGGATCCCGCGTTCAAAGGCTGGTTGTGTAAACACTTGATGTTACGAGGCTTATTGCAATGTTTGCAATTGCACATTAAAAGCCAAATCAGGAAGAGCTGATCCAGTGCAACACGCACGCTCGCAAAAGTACCAAAAAAGCTGTAGCAGCATAAAAAGTTAGAAAAAAGTAGGCGACTTTTTTAAGACTTCATTGAAAATGTAATGAACGCAAAAAAGGCTGAAATATTTCTATGTTCCTTCTTAGCAGAACGTTATTTTATCATTTTCGACAACCGACCACCTAGCCAAATGTCTACATTAAAAATTAAAAACATTAAAAATCAACGCCATTCTTTAGTTCTCATTTACACACGGCGATTTTTGTTGCCGCAACTCGACGTTTGTAGGAGAGAGCGTGACGAGGAAAGGACAGGGGCACCGAGTTGCTCGTGCTCGGGCAACACGATTTGTGCTCTCGTTCGTCTGTGTAAATTGAACCGCTGTTCACAGCTGACAATAACAATTGCATACACACAAATCGCCGTGTGTAAATGAAACGAGAAACACCAAAAGGGAATGTGAAAAATCGCGTCGACAAAAGTTTCCGTGTATAAACACAGTCTTAGCAACTTAAAACTTTCACATTATTGCTCTGAAATTGAATGGGCTATCAAACTGCATACTCAAAAACATTCTAAAGACCTGAATAAAAAGTCGAAAATCTAGCTGAAACTTTGCAGATTTTTTATAATTTTTGCACAAAGCTTGAAATTTGGATTTATATTGTGTTTGAGCTAGGCTTTTATGGAAAAATAATAAACATTAAATAAACAAAAGAAAAACAACCAAAATCGATCAAAATGTTGATGACTTAATCAGCTGATCACAAGTGTATGTATAAAATGATTTTTATATTAACAATCTCAAACCAGTTTACAATAGTGGTATTCACCAAACTGAGCAATTCTAATGAATTCGATTCTAATCAATTTTAAATGTGCTCTGTCGAAACGCCATACGTACATACATATACCATACGTACATACATACCTTACGTACATCACGGTGAGCTTCAACAAGTTACTATCAAATTCAAAACAACCACGAAATTCTTTCAAGATTGTATTCTAGGAAAATATAGAAGTTATTCCGAACCATAATCAAAATCATCCATCGAGCCCTTTTTGAGAGATTTGGGTCTTTCTTAAAAATTGCGTTATTTATCGATAAAAAAAAATTCATGCAAATAACTATCATAAAAATGCATGCAGAGGTATGTAAGTGTATAAATAAGTACAATTGTACATGTATCATATCGCTACCTAAAGGTGAAAAGGTGACAACTCCACTTTTTCTCAAAGTTTGAATTTTGGTGCAGAATGACATACAATGCGAAACTACAACGATCGATGAGGGATTCACAACGGTGTCGTAAGTGTCGTATTGTTGTATGTCGTAAACTTTAAAATCGTAAATAAATGTTGAGAGAACTTGAAACGACAACCAACTATTTCTTAACACTGCAAAAATTCATAATATGACTTTGATGATACTTTGCGAACCCCCCAAAAAAATTTTTTTAGGTGTTTAAAGTTTACGACGTACAACAATACGACACTTACGACACCGTTGTGAATACTCCAATAATAACTTAAAAATGTTACTAAACAGTATCAATATAATTGATGTAATGGTATTATCGCCATCGGTTTAAGAGTTGCAAATTTATTATGATGAATTGGAACTCATAGCAGTATGTATCCTTGCACCTGGTGTTTTGCGCATAAAAATTGTCTAAATAATCGCGATGTTTATTTATTTATTTATTTATTTACAGTCTACAAAATCAAATGCTTCTTACAGACTAATTAATTAATTAAAAATAGAAAATAATTGTAGCTTAAATCTATCCAAACTTGCACTAAAATCGAGATCTTCATAATATCTGTTACATAGCCGAATTGATCTACTGATTGGCTCATAGAACGCATAACTAGTTCTATGAACCGAGTCGTCAAGTAACCTATTTCGCCTCAAATCTCGCGGTGGAATATAAAATTTAAATAAACTGGCTAACAATGGAAAATTGATGTGCTCATTCATGACATTATATGCAAAAATAAGGGACGAACAAATTCTTCTTTCATGAAGAGTTTGGAGCCCCATCAACTTACGTCTGGCAGTATATGATGCAAGGCCATTCTGCCAATTTAGTTTGAAATAAGCTATTTTAGTGAACACTCTTTGAACCTTTTCAATTTTTGCTGAATGAGTATCGTAGTACGGATTCCAAATTAATGAGCAGTATTCAAGTCTACTTCTTACCAACGAAACATAGAGCGACTTCAAAGTCAAAGGATCTTTAAAGTCCTCAGAGTTCCTCCTTATGAAACCAATCATGGCAAATGATTTGGCAATAATAAAGTCAACGTGCTTAGAGAAGGAGAGCTTCGAGTCAAAGTAAACACCTAAATCCTTCATCTCAAAGGTGCGGAATAAATCAAAGTCATTCAATTTGTAATTAAATTTAATAGTGTTATTAATTCTTGAATATGTTACAATAAAACATTTATTCCCGTTTAAAAACAAGCTATTCATGGTGCACCATTCTTCAAAACTATTAGGATCACGTTGAAGTTTAGCACAGTCCGACAGGTCTCGAACTCTAAGAAATAATTTAACATTGTCAGCGAACATTAAACACTTAGCGAATTTAAATTGATACGGAAAGTCATTAATGAATATAAGGAACAAGAGAGGTCCACAATGAGTCCCTTGTGGGATTCCTGATCAGGCATTAACAAGCAAACTTGATTTCGTAGACCCAATTGTAACAACAAGCTTCCTTCCACGTAAGAAGCAAGTTAGAAACTTTAAAAGTGTACCAGTGATACCGTAGGCCTGTAATTTATGCACTAACAATGAGTGATTGACTTTGTCAAATGCCTTAGGGAAGTCTGTGTAAATTACATCAAGCTGAGAGCGATTTTCAAAAGCTTGAACTACCTCATTTGTTACTAAAGCTAGATTAGTACACGTTGATCTACCAGGATAAAATTCGTGTTGGCAATCCACAATAGCAGTGCTTAAATGATCAAATAACTTTTGATGGAGTATGAAATCAAATAGTTTAGCCATGGTGCTCTGCTTAACAACTGGTCTATAATTACAAATGTCATTACGGTCACCAGATTTGAATATAGGGACTATTGAACATAATTTCCAAGGCTCAAGAAAATATCCACTTTTTAAGCATTTCTGGAAAAGCAGTGCAATAGGGTTAGCTAAGCAGCGGCATCTTCCACGAGAGGGCGCTGAGAGATGACAGTGGGCATGAGACCACGAGCGGTAGTGGGAGAAGGAGGTACCACAGCGAGTCCTCTCGCGGGCGAACCAGGTCCCCTAGTCAGTCCGGATCGACGACCTCGCGCGACTCCGTGAAGAAAGAGAAGGGACGCCACCTGGATAGAAGGGCGAACCCACCAACTCTTCCTCCCGCAGGGAAACCCGGTTCGCTGACCGACCCCAGGAGGTTGGGACTCAGTGGCTCCGGGGCGAGGCACTATGTGAGGTACATCGAACAAGGCAAGACTCCCGAGGTAGCTAGGGAGCTAGCTCTCGCTAGATCGGCCCCACAAGGGTCGAGTAAGCGGGACTCTGAGCGCTACGACAGTACGACCGCACCCGCGAATGAGCGGAAGAGCGGGCATCAGCAGCAGACAAGGCAGTTTGGCTCTCGCGATCAGACCGCACCCGCCGCTGGGCGGAAGAGCGGGCATACCAGCGAGGGTCATAAACCGGCGCCCGCTGAGAAGCGGAGTGACGGACAGCACCCTGCTAAGGGTGGTAGGCACGACAGGCACACTGGCAAGACCGCACCCGCTTACAAGCGGGAGAGCGGGCATAGTCGCTATGATGAGAGGCACAGTAACCAGGACAACAAGGTGGAGGGCTCCGGTGAGACCGCACCCGCTAAGCGGAAGAGCGGGCAGTTAACACCAAACACTCCGGCCCCAAAGAAGCACCGGGAGTATCCATCCCCTCCAACATCGGGACCCGTGGGTAAGCATCTGGAGCCAGCGGCTTCTCAGGGTGGAGTAGGGCAAACGCCTAGCTACTCTGATGCACTAAGGGGCATAAGGGTTGCGGTGCTGCCTTGTGACTAACCTGCGGAGGCGCTGAGTCCGGATGAGCTAACTGCCCTACAGGACGCCATAATGGACGAGGATGGAGGTCACACCGAAATTAGTTAGCTGGAAGGGGGCCCGGCTGTGCGTGAATATCACGGAAGAGAAGGAGGGAGGCGAGGAAGCTATGCAGGTGGATGGAATCCTGCCGGCTGTAGCAACCTCACAGGCAACCACGTGAGGGGAGGGCGCGCGGTCCTCTGAGCCGACACCTCTGGCCCAATCCTCCGACGAACGAGGTACCGAGGTGCGAGACACGGCAGCTAGTATACAGGGGAATGTCCCCTCTACGCAGGAGCTGCTCGAGGGCATTGATTTGAGGAGGCTAGAGCTTGACAGGGGAAGCGAGAGCGAACTAAGGCTCTCGGACCTGGATGAGCAATTATGAGGCACCCACCGCCCGTGTCAGTAGCCCAGATCAACCTGCACCACGCGGTTGCGGCCTCGGTTGTAATTGTGAGCAGGTTTTCTACGGACGATCTGGGCATAGTACTGATTCAGGAGCCGTGGACATACAGGGGCCAGGTAAGGGGCCTCAAAGGAACACATAGTAAGGTAATATGGGACCTCTCCGTTGAGAGGCCTAGAGCATGTGTAATGGTCAGGAATGATATCGATTTTTTCTGCATTACAGAGTTTTTAAGCCAGGATCTGGTAGCAGTACAAGCGACGCTTTGGGTGGAAGGAAGACCCAGGGACATAGTGTTTGCTGCCGCTTACTTTCCGGGGGATAACCACAGCATTCCCCCTGCAGAGGTACAAAACCTGGTGGAGCATTGCAGAAGAGCCCGACTTCCTTTAATCCTCGGTTCCGATGCGAATGCCCACCACGTTGAGTGGGGCAGCACCGACATCAACAAACGGGGTGAGTCCTTACTTGAGTACATACTAAATGAAGATCTGTATATAAACAATGTTGGGCAATGTCCAACATTTGTCACTAGAGCCAGGCAGGAAGTCCTTGACCTGACTCTCAGCCACGATCTGGGTAATAATCTGATTGGACAATGGTGGGTGTCTTCGGAACCCTCCTTGTCCGACCACAGGATTATCCGCTTCTTGCTGGGAGTGCAGGCCAGAGCAGGGATTCAGAAGAGGAACCCCAGGAAGACCGACTGGGAAAAGTATAGGAAATTACTAGATTTTAACCTACCTGGGTTAGAGAGGGACCACAAAAAAGGCGGCTGTATGGCATTAGAGCATAAAGTTAATAGGCTAACAGATATAATGACTGATGCCTTTAACTACAGCTGCCCCGAGACTCAACCAAGGGGGAAAGGGAAAACTGTGTGGTGGTCTCGGGAACTCTCATCCATCCGGAAAGACACGCGCAGGCTGTTCAATAGGGCTAAGCGCACAGGATGTTGGGCAGAGTATGCGGCTAGTCTAACAAAGTACAGCAAAGAGATTAGGAAGGCGAAAAGGGATAGTTTCAGAACCTTCTGTGAAGGTATTTCGAATACCCCGGCCGCTGCGAGGTTACATAAGGCTATAGCCAAAGGAACTATTGGATCGGAGCTTGCGCTTAAGCTCTCAGATGGCACCTACACCAACAGTAGAGAGGAGAGGGCCACCGCCCTGATGCTAGCACACTTCCCGGAGGCCTCTAATCTGATGGAGGAGCTGGAGATCCAGCGATCTAGGCCGCGACCATCTGATTGGAGACTGGCGGGAGGGATTTTCACTCAGTCTTCAGTCGGATGGGCGCTAGGCTCGTTTGGGCGCTACAAGGCTCCGGGGGTAGATGGCGTCCGGCCAGTGATGTTACAGCAGGGCGGTGAGAGTGTAATACCGCATCTCGTGGACATAATGAGAAGCAGTCTGGCAGAAGCGTATGTCCCACGGTTGTGGCGAAGGGCGCGAGTAATCTTCATCCCGAAAGTGGGTAAAAGGGACTACTCGCTAGAGAAGTCGTTCAGACCAATAAGCTTAACCTCCTTTGTGATAAAAGCAATGGAGAAGATTTTAGATAACCACATTAGATCAACCATTCTGAGGGAGATACCCCTGCACCCCAGTCAGCACGCATACACGGCTGGAAGGTCCACGGACACAGCCCTGTACCAACTGACAACCGAGATTCAGGGGGTTTCGAATGCGGTGAATCAGTGCTCTGCGCCTTTCTCGATATAGAGGGCGCGTTTGACAACACGTCACACTCTGGAGTGCGCAGGGCATTGGAGAGGAGTAACGTGCAGTCAGCGATCTGCAATTGGGTGGATGCGCTCCTGCGTACAAGGATAGCTGAAACCGAGGTAGGGGACAGCGTGGTACAATTTCAGACAACAAAGGGTTGCCCGCAGGGAGGAGTCTTATCACCCCTTCTGTGGAGCCTAGTGGTGGATGAACTTCTTCAACTTCTCTCTGACAATGGTATCCGCTGCCAAGGCTATGCGGATGATATAGTGATTATTGCCAGGGGGAAGTTCGAGAGCACCCTCTGCGACATCATTCAAAGAGGCTTAGGTATCACGAAGGGATGGTGCAACAAGGTAGGATTTAGCATAAATCCTGCCAAAACCGCCGTCATTCCTTTTACTAGGAAAAGAGCCCTTCCGGGCATGAGAAACATAACCTTGGAGGGGGTCGCGGTTAGCTTCGCCAGCGAAGTGAAGTATCTGTGACTAATCCTAGACACCAAACTTCTATGGAAGAAACATGTGGACGCGATCACCTCCAGGGCTACGAAAGCGTTAATGGTGTGTAAGCGTCTGGCGGGTAAATCCTGGGGTTGTACGCCCAGGATCCTGAGATGGCTTTACATCATGATAGTACAGCCAATGATCACCTATGGGGCGGTAGCCTGGGTTTCAAGAACTACTCTAGCCACGGTGAGACAATCGCTCACCAAGCTACAACGACTGGCATGTGTCTGTATAACAGGAGCGATGCGCACATGTCCGACGACAGCGCTGGAAGTAATCCTTAAACTTGAGCCTCTTCATATAACCATAGAGCAGGCAGCCAAAAGAACTCTGCTTAACATTGCGAGAGAGGGATTTGGAAAAGGTAAAGTCATTTCCTCTAGGAGTATGGAGAAGCTAGGGTCCTCGCTCCCACTAGCCCTGCTACCTAGAGATGACATAGGAAAGACCATAGTCTTTGAGAAGAGATTCAAAATAGAGCTCTGCAGTAAGGCGACCTGGAGTGCCTCCGCTTTCGAGGCATTACTTCAGGGTTGCACTCTGCACTGGTACACGGATGGCTCGAAGACCCCAGAAGGAATAGGTGCTGGAATTGTGGGACCCAGGGCCAGGATTTCTGTTCCTTTGGGGAAATATCCGAGCATCTTTCAAGCAGAAGTCTATGCTATCTGCCTATGTGCGGATACAATCATGGGTAGAGGGTATAGAAACGAGAGAATTATAATCCTTAGCGATAGCCAGGCAGCACTCAAGGCCCTCATATCCTATGAGGTCAAATCGTCGCTGGTCCTGGAGTGCATTGAGAAGCTAAACTCCCTGGGTAGACACAATAACATCAAGTTAGCGTGGGTACCTGGCCACAGGGGAGTAGAGGGTAACGAGGCGGCTGACTGCCTCCCGAGAGTGGCGGCAGCCACCACTCCAGTTGGCCCTGAGCCCTTCATAGGAGTGGGTCCCAACACTCTAAAGGAGGCGCTTAGGATAGAGAGGATCACTATGAGGAATCTAAACTGGCGAAGTTCGTCAGGAATGCGTCAGGCAAAGAGTTTACTGGGAGGCTATAACAGAAGGAGATTCCAAAGCTTAATTGACCTCCAAAAAGGGCAGCTTAGAATCATAACAGGTATCCTCACTGGACACTGCAGGCTGAGGGGACATCTATATAAGCTGGGGATATGGTCGAGTGACCTGTGTCGGTTCTGCGACACTACCAGCGAGACACCTCTTCACATCCTCGCCGAATATGATGCAGTCTGTAGAAGTCGTGAGAGAAGTTTAGGCTCAATGTGGCCACAGCTTAGGCACATTACCTCCCTATCTCCTAAGGCACTGTTAAATTTTCTCAGGGAATTAGGTTTAGAGGAGGTATTGTGAAGAGTGGAGGGCACAATAGACCAATAGGTCGCGGTGCAAACCTCGTTTCATTATCTATCTATCTAGCTAAGCAGTCAGCGCAGTTTTTGAAAAACACAGGAGAAAATCCTTCAGTATCTACCTTAGAGCTTGAATTCAATTTCGAAATTGCGAGGCGAACATCATTTGCAGAGATTTCAAAAAAACTAACTGTTGGTAATTCAGTATGGGTAAAGTTGGGAAACGAAGAAGTATTATGTTTTGTGTGAACCTTCTGAAAAAGTTGAGCGAAAAGGTTGCAAGTATCTTCCGTATTATCAGATATTAAACCATCATATTCCATGCTAGTAGGAAATCCATTAGTTTGGCTTTGATTTTGCAGCGTTGGCGTCCAGAACGCTGAGCTTAGCAGTTTATTATAGTCTGATAAAGAGACACCCAACTTGAAATTAACTCTTACCAATTTCTTCAAAGAGTCAGCAGAAAGGTCTTTTTTAATAAGCTTATAGCAAGAGATGCTGTTAGAATCAATCGATGCATGTTTAGCGAAAAAATTTATTATGTCATTTTCGTTGACAGAGGGCTTAAAAGACGACAAATGCAACCATTTGAGCGGAACAACAACATCCAATTCTTTACTGGGATTACTACCAACAACGCTGGCACTCTTTTTATTGTCTTTCCGTACACCAGCACCAGAAGCAGTTCGGAATGCGAATTTTCAGCTATCTTCATTAGATTCGTGCAAAGCTGTTATCAGCTGAAGCATTCGGGCATTCTCAGCACGTAGAGTGGTGATCTCTTTGGACAAATATAACAAGGTTATTTGATGTTTCTGTTGTTCTCATTAGAAGCATCACTCTGCTTTGCAGAAGTAAATGACTTCGGCTTGGGATTTATTGAAGTCGATTTGATATTATTTGACATATTTCCAGTATTCTCTTCATTAGAAACGAAGGGTGGGGGAGGCGAACGTAAAGAGCTCCGACGTATATCAGCGCAAACCTTACAGAAGAAGCTCTTATCTGTATTGAGCATAAATTCAGCATCCGACGGCAAAATACCAACACAATCGGTATGAAAAAGTTCATTGCACTTCGCGCACTGCACTTTCGATTGGCCGCGATCAACTTTTTGGCCACAACAACGAGGCATAATATAATTTCTGATTGTATTATTATTTATTATTAGATCATTTATTGAAAGATTTAGATTTTGTAAAGAGTCACTGTCTCCAAATTGTAGTACACTCGAACCATTGCAAAGTATCGAATATATTAAAAGTAACTTTCACTGTCACAGTAAGGCGATTAGGAAGAGCGCAAGAAAAACACGTCCGCACAGCGCGGCGACCATCGATACGATGTTCTCATAATAATTGAGAATATTATAACAAATTGAAAGAAGCAGGTGGATGTGATAACGCGCTGTATAAATTTACCATTAATAAAAGGTTGCGATACAGAATCAAATACATTAATAATAGATATTATAGTTCCACCTGGAGTAGTAAATACTATTTTATTATTACCTTCCTTTTATTAGTTCGGGATGTAACTATGTAATATTGATGCGCCTAAAAGATGCAGCGATTTCTATTCTCAAGTTACATACCTGATGACAGTACGAATGGCAATTATAATAGGGAGGTTTTAGTTTTTTAAACTATAATTTTATTTAATGATATGTTAAGCAAGTTTGAAAATATTGGATTAATGTGTGCTGAGAAGTGCTATGTTCCGCGAACGATTTGATGGGAATTATTGTAAGAAATTATTAGAAAATATCGAGATATTAAGAAATGTGTGTCAATTGGAGTGCTTGACATATGTAAAAGCTTTTAAAGAATTCCATGCAGTAGTTGAAGCATGTTTCACTAATGATTTGAAAGATAATTACATCAACTGCATTTATAACTTCAAGGTTACGAAGATCTTTCCATACCTATCACTCCAAAAGTTCACGCAGTATTTTTCCATATTGAAGTTTTTTGTTCAAGGTAAAAATGCAAACCAAAGTATCCTAAGTTTTAACGAAATCTTTAAGAGTATAAGAGAGTAAGATTATATTAAGTGGTTGACACGTACTCACAAAAAAATTTCTGTACAAAATATAAAAGAAAATTCTGAAAAAATTCTGCAAGAAACTGTTCACATAGTAGCTGCTTCGAAAAAAACAATAGTTGTTAAAGCGTACCCACGAAAAATTGATAACGATCGTTGAAGTTTGAAACTCCCACCTGTAAATTCAAAACCGAGATGCCATTTTAAACTTTGTAAAAAGGTTTTTTAACTTTTTCATACAATCTTCAAGAGGGTAGGGTTCGAACGATACTATCGATATTGAGTAAGCATCGATACTGAGGGTATAAAAATTCGTACTTTAATACCCGATACCTTATTTGGTGATTTTGCTCGATACTTTGCAAAGTACTCGTAGTATCGAATACTTAAAAAAAACACCCTTTTTAAATTTTTTCTCACATTGGCAATCCAATTTTCTTTGCTTATATGGATTACTATCATTCAATTTTGTCCATCTCTTGAGATAAACTGAAATTTCGTGTAGTCTGTTGCATAATATAAACCAAATAAGATAAAGTTTAATGGCCTTATTCATAAAAAATAAAGAAGGTTTAAAGAGCTTAATAAAATGACATTGTCATATATTTTTCAGTTTATAAACCCTTTTTTATTTTTTATGAATAAGTCCATAAAACTTTACGCAAAGTTCACGAAAATGCAGAATTTTTACAAACTTTTTGGGTATTCAGTTTTGTAACCTATTCAACTTTACGTGTAGCCTACTGCCGTTAACTTTTAATTCAAACTTGCACGTTATTATACTAAAATTAAATAGGCTACAAAAATGCATACCCAGAAAGTTTACAAAAATTCTTAATAAAATTTGAAATTCGTGAAAATATGCATGTATGTACATTAAACGTTGAAATTACGTTGAATTGTATTATTGTTTTCATTTCAGGAAATAACTAAATATACGATTGAAGAATAAAATAATTTTAGTATACCAAAAAACGTATTTTAATGAGTCCGATACTGAGTAGTATCGATACTTTTTCCCTGATACTTTTAGAGTATCGATACCATGAGCTCGATGCCAGAATGAGTACTCAGTATCGATACCAAAGTATTAAATTTCGAACCCTAATAGAGGGTGTCAATATCGATCGTCATAAAATTTATGATGGGTACTTTCCCGTATATTTAACGATCTTCTCATTACGATATTACTGGTGCAATTTTTTTCGAGGCAGCATATTACAAAATAGAAGATATTCCGAACCAGAATCAAAATCATCCATCGAGCCGTTTTTGAGAAATTTTATTTTTTCTTAAAAATTGCTTTATTTATTTCTTGAAAAATTTTCATATAAAGTTAAGTATGTATGTATGATACTTAACTTTATATGAAAATTTTTCAAGAAATAAATAAAGCAATTTTTAAGAAAAAATAAAATTTCTCAAAAACGGCTCGATGGATGACTTTGATTCTGGTTCGGAATATCTTCTATTTTGTCCTAGAATACAACCTTGAAAGAATTTCGTGGTTGTTTTGAATTTTGATAATAACTTGTTGAAGCACACCGTGTACATATGTATGTACCTTTGTACACAATAAAAGTTTAATAAGACCAATTTTGTGTGCATACATTTGGAAAAGACGTTTTTTCGTAGGAAATGACGTTTTTTCAGACCAAGAGGGACGTTTTCTCATGCCGTGCTGCACACATACATTTTGAAGTCAGCCATTTGGTCAATAGGGACGCCAAAACGAAAAACAAATTTATGAAAATCGATCATATTTTGTAACTTGTTAGAAAATACCACAATTGTTACGAAAATAAGCATAAAAGAGGAAAAGAAATGTGATCAAATTGAAGTAGTTTTTTTTTTTTTTTTGCCAAAAAGTTTTTGTATTAAAGGTCAACACTTTCACTAAAAATGTTTGCCATACACGACCCTTATATTTACACTTAAGTGTTTTAATCAAATTATTTTATAATGAGCTAAAAGGTAGGCAAATTTCCAAAATCTTTAATCTTTCATAGACTATAACTTACAAGTTCGGCTACGGTTATGACAAAGCATACAGGATGAGCGGGCATACTCATAGAAGGGACTTAAAAAATAAAATCTTGCCCATTTTTTGCCCAAAGACATCTTTTTTCAACTTAAGTATATATTGCACGAGGAGCTCTAAGAAATCTGCATGAGTGAGATAAAAGTGAAAGGCCATAATTTAAGATAAATACATACTAGGCCGGGTCGATTTGTGGGGAGGCAAAAAAATCGCCCATTGCTCTGTGAAAATCATATTCTAGGGATCAAAATAAGAAACTTTGCCGAAGGAACCATACCTCTAAAACGAATTCTGATGTCCCCCAATTTGGGTCGAACTTTTGGGGAGGGGCAAATTTTGAAAAATCCCACTTTGACCCATTTAGAGTGCTCCAATCGAGTCCAAATGTATGACCGACCCCCACTAACTTTGGAGGTCCGACCCACCGATGCCAGTGGCACACCCCCTGGAACCCCCCTGGGGGTTCACCATACAAACATTTCAAAAAATCGCCGGTTTTGCACTTTACATGAAAAAATCAGCGAAATGCCTATGTTTTTTCTTTTTGGAGTTTATTTTTCTCTTTAGAAATTTATTTAGTCAGAACATATGTAAATTAAAAAATGAATTTAACTTAGTAATAGAAAATAAATTTTAAAAAATTATTAGAAATTAGCGTTTTTACAACCCTTATAAAACCAAGGCATCACTGTGATGCATTTGCATGTCGTAAACATAGTTGTGTGGGTTTTTTATTCAACCGTTTTAAAAAATGAAGGTATCACTGTGACACAATTTTACTTAAGCGAACGTGCTAAAACAGAACAAAAAAAGTTTTCCCATAAATCATTCACTATTCAAGTACAAGATAAGTTGATTGGAATTTGGGAAAACTTGGTATGAAAATAATGCTGAAAAAAACTGTATTTAATAAATTGCTTGACAAGTATCAAGAGCAAATCAAGAGAAGAAACAACACCCAACAATTTACAGAGTATGTAAAATCTCTGGAAACAATTTTTTACATTGGAACATGTAAATGCGATTTGAAGGCAGCTCCATGTGCATGCGGCTGGGTTCCCGAACGCCTCAAAGAGTTCATGCACGATCAACATAATCAGAGAAGACTAACAATGGATGCATTTGTGATGGAAACTGAAGAGCAAGGAGCAACGTCTATGTCATCAATGCCAACATACCAAGATCCCGATGATTCAACATACGCACCGCCACCGGTTCAAGAAGATATGGATAGAAGCACAAGTTCACAATACACAGAGAGATACGATTGTTTTAACTTTGCCTTAATATGTGAAAGATTTGGTGTGCCTGACAGAGTAGCATCAGCATTGGGAACAGCTCTTTTGCAAGATTTTAAAATTAAAGATAAGCACGGGAAACCTCTCATCATGGATAAATCGAAAGTTCGCAGAGAAAAAGAGAAATGCAGACAAGAAGTGCTTCGCAAACGGTTAGATGATACCAATTTGTTAGCGATTTCATTCGATGGCAGAAAAGATGATACTTTAACGATAGATAAAATTGATGAGAAGTATCATACTAGGATGGTAAAAGAACCTAATCTTGTTATTTTGAGAGAACCCAATTCTGAATTGATTGGTTACGTAAGACTGGAACATGAAACCGCTGAATACAAAACAACCAAATTAAATGGTTTTTTCAACGATAAAAATATATCACTGGATGCATTAATTGGAATATGCACTGACGGTGAGCCAACAAACACTGGCCCACACGGTGGAATTATACGACGATTCGAATTGCTGTTAAAAAGACCATTGCATTGGTTCGTTTGCCTTCTACACTTCAACGAACTTCCGTTTCGGCATTTGTTTGAAGCTTTGGATAAATCAACCAGCACTGGACCAAGATCGCCAACCGGAAAACTGAGCCGTCAAATCGAAACTTGTGAAACTCTTCCGGTAAGTTATTGCTATCACTCATTTATTATAATTGTCAACCATTTTTAATTATTTTATTATTATATATTTCCAGGTGGTGGACGGCTTCCAGAAAATTTAGTTGCAAAATATGCCCCCTGCTCCAGAAAAAATTGAATTTTCCACCGATTCGAAGTACTTATACGACATGACCCATGCAATTTCTAGCGGCGTGGTTCCGGTGGATCTGGCTAACATCAAACCAGGGAAAATTGTACATTCTCGGTGGCTCACCAAGGCCGCTAGATTATTGCGATTATATGTGACAACGGTAAATCCAGATGCAAATTTAAGAATTCTGGTTGAATTTATAATTAAATGTTATGTGCCAATGTACTTCAATATCAAGTATTACAGCTCTGTCGTGTACGGCAGTGCATTATTTTTCAAGTTCATTGGTTGGTCACGATTTCTAGAACCTCATTTACGCAAAATTGTCAATCAAGTAATTAAAGATAATTCATATTATGCGCATTCGGAAAATATCTTGTTATCAATGTTGTTTGATGATAGCAAAGAAAAGCGCGACTGTGCCATCAAGAAAATTCTACGCTATCGAACCGATGTTGACGAGCCAATGGAACTTAGAGTTTATAAAAAACCAGATATAAACTTTAATTGCACAAGTTATACGGAAATGATCAATTTGAATGATATAAATATCGTATTTGAACCACCATTCACGCGAAGCATTCCGTACGATACATTGAAAGAATATTTAAATCAAGATGATCCACCGTTTAATGATCCAAAAATTCCATCACACATACAAGGAACGGAACGACATGTTCAATTGCTAGCTAGCGTTTCCAAACGGGTTATACCGGAAAATGTAGAGGCTGTTATGGCGACGACATTAGAGAGCCGTGCGAAATTGCCCAGACTTGAAAGTAAAAAAGACTTCAAACAATAATTTTTTTTAGTTTCTTTTCTATAACTCACTTAAATTAATTTTTTCATTTACATATGTTCTGACTAAATAAATTTCTTAAGAGAAAAAATAGATATTATTATAAATAAATAATAAATATTATTATAAATAAATAAATAAAAATAAAGAAAAAACATAGCCATTTAGCTGATTTTTTCATGTAAAGGCCAAAAATTGTGATTTTTTGAAATGATTGTATGGGGAACCCCCCAGGGGAGTTCCAGGGGGTGTGCCACTGGAATGGGTGGATCGGCCGTCCAAAGTTAGTGGGGGTCGGTCATACATTTGGACTCGATTGGAGCACTCTAAATGGGTCAAAGTGGGATTTTTCAAAATTTGCCCCTACCCAAAAGTTTGACCCAAATTGGGGGACATCAGAATTCGTTTTAGAGGTATGGTTCCTTCGGCAAAGTTTCTTATTTTGATCCCTAGAATACGATTTTCGCAGAGCAATGAGCGATTTTTAAATCGACCCGCCCCAATACATACATATATCAACTTGAAATTTGGCATGAGTTGGAAAACAAACATAGACTTCAACATGGCTATGGAGAACTTGTCTAACTAGTGTAAAAGGGGACTAATTTCGAACGCACTCAGATTATACAGGGTGTCCCAGTGATGAGTGCTTTTCTTTCGGGAGGTGATAGGCAAGGTTACACCATTTCCAGTAAGAATCTAGAAAGGGGTATTTGAATGTAAGAAAGAGTCAACCGGATTTTAGAATGGTTAATTGAGTTTTAGAAAACGTAAATTGGATTTTGGAAAGCGTCAATTGGATTTTAGAATAGTCAATTGGATTTTAGAAAACGTCAATTGGATTTTTGAAAATGTAAAGTGAATTTTAGAATTTTCTACTTAAAATTTGCAGAAGTCAGTTTTTATGTGCGATATTTGTCCTTTAATATTTTGCTCACGTGTTCATTATCCGCATTCTTTTATATTACACTCATACAGATGTTCCTCTTCTTCTTATCTGGCATTACAACCGTTTGTCGGTTTGGCCCGAGACCAAAAAGCTTCGCCATTTGTCAACCACGCGTACAACATATCCAATATCCAAGCCAGAGCAATCGTTTTATTTTTATGCGCTTAACTTAGTCCATGTCATTAAAAAGCCGATACCCCTCGTCATTCCATCTTCTTCGGTATGCGTCGACCACGTGAACAGGGCCATCGATCTTGCGTATAATAGTTCTCTCGAAAGCACCAAAACCCTTCTCATATTTGTTAGACATCGCGCATGTTTCTGCGCCATATAAAAGAACGGGCATGATGAGAGATTCGTAGAGCATGATTCGAGAGAGAACTCTGCTTTTAAATTGCCTACCGAGACCAAAAGCACCTGTTAGCAGGTGGTGTTTATGCGGGATCCTAGGTAGACAAAGTCCTATACTACTTCAAATCAGAGCTGGATAATTTTTGATTACAATTACATTTTAATTACGATTGCTTAATCGTAATCCTTAAATTATATACGATTACGATTACTTCAATTGTAATCATATATGTTACCGTTATGATTATAATAATTGTAATCTTAAAAATGTAAGGACTAATATTACTGTAATCGTAATCATGAAATACATGATTACGAATACTGTAATCCTAAAAATTTTAAGATTACAATTACAGTAATTGTGGGTTTATACTTCTAAATATATATCATCAGAAAATACTGAAAATTCGCTCTTTAAAATACATTTATGCAAGTTTTATGTACAGTATGAAATAAATAAATAAACTTTTTAAAGTTTCATAAATTGCATTTTATTTACATAAAATTTACAAAGAACTCAAACATTTTCAACAGGCTTCAAAAAAGGGGCTATCGATTCTGCAGAGTATTTTTTCTTCTTTTATGTATTCCACCGCATAACTTTGGACCGATGAACCGATTCCAATAATTGTTTTTTTTTTTACCGGAAAGGTGGTACCTTAAGGGTCCCGTAATTTGGTTTAGATCCGATCATTAAATCATGAAAAAATTAACGGTACTCCTAAATTTGTATATGAGAATTGAATTTGGTTTTGCTTCGAAAATACTTGTTTAATAAAAAGATCTACAAACACAAGATGCACTCAACTTTCAAAAGTAATATAAAATTTTACAAAATAATTTTAATATACATAAATTAAGTATTTCACTGGTTACTTTTCTTTCTCCGATGGTCATAGGAGCGGACGCGAATGCCCATCATCACATATGGGGCAGCTCAGATACAAATGAACGCGGTGAGTCGATATTCGAATTCATTATGTGCAATAACTTACAGGTTAGCAACGTAGGTGATACCCCTACCTTTGTGACGTCTGTTAGAAGGGAGGTCCTTGACATTACATGTGTCAATGAGCAGGGGGCAGAACTCTTGAATGACTGGAGAGTCTCAAAAGAAAACTCCTTTTCAGATCACATGTACGTCGTTTATAACCTATACGTACCAGTAAGAAAACAACAAGCGGTCTTAAACCGCAGAAAACCAAATTGGAAAAAATTTGAAACAATATTTTCTAATAATATTTCCGACCTCACAAATCAAATAAACTCGGAACATCAACTTGATAACGTCGTAGACGATATAACTAAAGCATTCCATCGTGCAGCAAAATTAGCCTGCCCAATCAGGGCAACAAGTAGGAAACCAAAACCTCCATGGTGGTCCACTGAAATTGCAACCCTCAGAAGGGAATGCAGATCAAAATTTAATGAAGCTAAGAGATCCAACTCTTGGAGTGAATTTAAAGACTGGCAACGCCGATTTAAATATGCAATAAGAGACGCTAAGCGCTCCTCATGGAGGAACTTCTGTCAGAAGATAGAAAGTACTTCGGAGGCCAGCAGACTGCGCAAAATACTATCTATGAGTCCCAGCAATATTAGCTATCTCATCAAGGAGGATGGTGATTGGACAACTAGCAGCGAAGAAACTCTAGAGCTTCTTGTACAGACGCACTTTCCGGATTGCCTCCACAGTAGAGTCACAAATACCCGAATCATAGGCAACCATGATGACATTCTAGCGAATATCATAACCGAGGAGAACATAAAGCGTGCTATTAGCAGCTTCCAACCGTTTAAATCTCCTTGACCAGACGGCATTATTCCCGCTGACCTACAGCATACAGCAGGAATGATTGCACCCATACTCGTACCAGTCTTTGAAGCAGTGTTACGAATGAATTATATACCCCACAAATGGGAGGAGGTAAGAGTAGTTTTCATTCCCAAGGCAGGGAAAACTACACACACGAGACCAAAAGACTTCAGACCAATTAGTCTGTCGTCTTTACTGTTGAAATCTCTAGAGAGACTAATAGCGTTTTCTTTTCTCGAAAAAAGGCTGCACTTATTCTGCCTTGTGTTAGCGCTGTCACATTTTCATGTTCTTTTCTCAGCCCTTTCACCAGGCGTCGTGTTCTTTTCTCAGCAGGTTGCGCTCTGATCCGGCGAAAGTGCTGCCTTTTCTGCCCGCAAATAAACGTGAGGGTGAGAGTTGCATGGTTGATTTTTAATTTAATCTTGTAAAAATGCAATTATTTTCCCTATCAGAAATAAGTATTTTGCTTTAAAATTGTTAAAGACTTACAGGCCAAGTGAACAATTCAGCTTTATTCAGTTCTATAAATAAATTGTGATGGAGTAGTATATTTTCTGTTTCATTCTCATATAAACAACGCAACATTTTCTCAGGTTTCAGAGCTCCCATATAAAAGGGCAGAACCTTTTTTGATAAAAGAAAACGCTATAATAGATGGGCACACAAGGTGGGCAGCAAACTTTCGGCAGCCCAGCATGCCAACAACAAACGGAGATCAGTCGAAACAGCACTCCATTCTTTAGTGCACACAATTGAAAGATCACTTTATTACAAAGAATACACCCTCGCGGCCTTCCTGGACATCGAGGGTGCTTTCAACAATGTATCTCCTGCAGCGATTATCTCATCTCTGATAAATCCGGGAGTAAGCAATTCACTAACCTCATTTATTGAGCGAATGTTAATCGGCCGAGAAATAAGCGCAGGATTAGGTGAATCAGTAACAAAAAGGTTCCCCGTCAGGGGTACACCCCAGGGGGGAGTAATATCACCGCTCCTGTGGAACAGCCTTCTTCGGGAACTTGAAGACATTGGCGGTCAGATAATTGCATACGCCGACGATATTGTAATAGCTATCTCGGGTAAACATCTCTCAACATTGACAGATCTGATCCAAAGATCCCTCAACAAACTATCCCTGTGGTGTAACAGGCGAGGACTGGGAGTGAATCCTGAAAAAACAGACCTTGTGCTGTTCACCAGGAAGCACAAGATACCTGATCTCGGGAACATAACTCTAGAGGGCAACACCCTCGCAATAAAGGAAGAGACCAAATATCTAGGTCTCATAGTAGATAGGAAACTAAACTGGGGGCCCAACGTTGCAGATAGAGTGCGCAAAGCAACAGTGGCACTATATTCCTGCAGCAGAGCAATAGGGAAAAAATGGGGGATGGAACCCAAAATAATACACTGGCTATACACGGCGGTGGTTAGGCCAATTCTCTATCACGGTATAGTGGTATGGTGGAACACCCTTGGGAAAGGGGTAAACTTCAAAAAAAATGGACAAGGTTCAAAGGCTTGCGTCCACACTCATAACTGGTGCGACGAGAACAACATCATCCAAGGCACTGTATGCCCTACTGAATTTTCTTCCGGTGGACCTACATGCCAAACAAGTCGCAAGTGGCGCGGCAATTCGAATGAACATTCTAAATAAGTGGTCAAATACCAGTTATGGTCACGGTAGGATATTAACGGAGTTTCCGGGGCTACCCGGATTGGTGGAATATGCACTTCCGGAACCTGCACCCGCTACAGCGTTCGCGACCCTCCTACCCTCAAGGGAAGAGTGGAAGCATGACGTTGTAAGTAGTGGAGAGTCCATCCATGTATACACAGATGGCTCAAAACTCGAGGGAAGGGTTGGAGGAGGTGTATATTCCCATCACCTGGGAATCTCCCTCAGCTTTCGTCTCCCGGACCACTGTAGCGTTTTTCAGGCTGAACTGATGGCAATCGACAGGGCCACGAAACTGGTAAAGTATGATATGATACCCCAAGTTGATATCTATATCTTCACTGACAGCCAGGCGGCAATAAAGTCCCTCACGAAGCAGTCGACAACCTCCATGGTAGCCATGAAATGCCGCGCATCTCTTAACGAGATGGCTGAGTCATTTCGCCCAAAGGTAATATGGGTTCCGGGACACTGCGGCATAGAGGGGAATTGTAAGGCCGACGAACTGGCGCGACTTGGCACGAAACTTCCTTTTGAGGATATAAATGACGAAATAGGAATACCCTTGCAAACTTGTAAGCTACTTATCTCCGAGAGGCTCACTAAAGTAGCGAACGAAAGGTGGCAGGACGAAATCACCTGCAAAACTGCCAAACAATTATGGCCGGTGCTCAGCGCCAAATGCACTGGCCTACTACTGAGTCTAAATAAGTCCAATATTAGATTATTAGTATCCGTCATAACAGGACACTGCCTAATTGGCAAGCACGCCTATCGACTTGGCCTACGCTCACATGACTTCTGTAGTAGTTGTCAAGATGAAGAAGAGGAGGGAACGATTCTGAACCTGTTGTGCCAATGCCCTGCTCTATCTAGACGAAGACTCTCCCCTCTCGGTAGGCAATTCTTCGACAACTTGGAGGACCTTAGATGCGTCGAAATCAGGGATCTTCTAAAATTCGTTCAAAGTTCAAAATGGTTTTAGGAGGGATTGGGAGTTGCTGACCCAACATGCGGCATCACAATGGGCCCTGAGCCTAAGTGTGTCTTATAGACGACCGCGACAACCTACCTACCTACCTTCCTTTATTTATGTGTTAACTGTGAAATTGTTAACAATAAATGTGTAGAACTCAAAAAACAAATTTGAAATTTGTTCTACGCCACACATATGATAAGTAAAAGTAAGCAAGCAGTGTTTAATTTAATTAACACGGTGTGTAAATTTGCATTCATTAAGAGAGAAACCTGGTTACCTATCTTAATTTGCGCAAATTTAAACAAAAATTTTTTAGAGTGTGATTAAGAAAATCTTGATTGTGATTTACTGATACTGAGGTTAATTCAGGTTTAATTGATATAAACTATGTACATTCTGAAAAGTATGTAAAATTGAGTTTGATTCCAAGTAATACTGTTAATCAAAATCAACCTCTAATCATGAGTTTGTGTAGAATATTACAACAAATCAAAATAAATAAGAAAATGTATAACTCAGGACCATTTTGATGTATAAAGATCAATATTTGTGTAGTCATCTACGAAACCCTCACTATGTGGCAACACCAAAATGAGCTGTCAGCTCGCACCAACCACAGCAAACATCAACTGCCGAGAGAAGACACAAGCTTTAGCAATTTTGTCTAGCCTTTATAGTCCATCCCTTTTTAGTCTAGTTTATCGTGTATTTTACTTCGTTTTGAATATAACCAGTTCATTGTTGTATTGTTTAATTATGCTTTAAATTAAAAATAAATTAGCGTTTTTGTTGCAAGCCGGTACGAAGACCATAAAAAGTCTAAAGCTTGTCTTCTCTCTGCACTTGCAAGCCGGAGTTGCAGCCATTTTGTGCAAGCCGCACATTTACATATTCCCAGCCAGTTACTGCAAGATTGGAGGACATTTTGAGAAGTTGGAAATTCGTAGCATATACTGGGCAATTCTACGTATAGTTGGGCCAGTCAGAAAGCAGAACTTACAGCACAGGTAACCTCTGGCAAATTTGCGAACATTGCGGCAGCGTGCAAATTCGTCGAGAATAGTCGCACGTAATGCCCTCCATTTTGCTGCCTATGTACATCGTACAAATTTGCCGATATTTCGCCATCGTGTTGTGACTTGTCGAGAATATTTGCCAACATATTCTTGCTATTTACCGAAAATTAACAAAGGTCGAAAGTTCGACCACAAACCATAGATTTGCCTACATTTCGCCAACGTGCATATTCATCGAGAATATTCGCACGTACTTCCCGCCATTTTTGCCGCCAATGTACAAGGGTCGAAATGTAGACTCCTTGTATATTGTAAGTCGTCGAAAATAGACACATATTCCCGCCATTTTTGCAGCCGAGATTTCGCCGTCGTGTTGTGGCTCGCCAATAATGTTTGCCAGCATATTCTTGCTATTTACCGCCAATTAACATAGGTCGAATCTTCGACTATACTACATAAACCTGCCAACAATTGCTGCCAATCTACATCGTATAAATTTGCCGACATGTCGCTAGCGTGCGAATTCGTCGAGAATATTCGTACGTACTTCCCGCCATTGTACAAGGGTCGAATAGTGGAGTATATTGTAAGCCGTCGAAAATACTTATACGTATTCCCGCCATTTTGATGCCAATCTGCATCGTACAAATTAGCCGACATTTCGCCATCGTGCTGTAACTCGCACGTATTCCCGCCAAATTTACCGCCGATCTGCAAACGTCGATTCGTAACAGCGAGTAGCAGGTATATAGAATATTCGCAACACTACGTCAAGTGCATGTGGAGCTAATACGAACGCGTTCCAAGATGAGTGAACAACGTCGAGTAGATGCAGGGATTGATTCGGAGCTAAACGAAACTGTCGTTGAGGCACTGGGCACCCCTGCGCCACCTCAGCCACAGGGAACTACCAACCACATGGCCGCTCTTGTAGCGTCAATCACAGCTTTGCGCGAATCGATAAACGAGCTTCGCAACGAAACAAGTACTCAACGAGCCGACATTCAAGAACTACGTGAACGATTGAAACGGATTACGTGATTCCCTACCAGTCAACCAACAGCCAAGAAGCGATTGTGTCCGGCCATCATCAGCACTCGCCGTCATCGATGGTGACACCGCCAGCGCCGACAACGTTAGTTCCGCCCAGCGTTGCCAGGTTGACGTTTTTAACGTCATTTGGACGTTTTTTGTATCCTGTTGACGTTCGGACGTTTTTTGTGTAAGAAATTACGTTTTTAACTTCCCAGTAATTTATCTCTGTTACTAAATCTTGTAAGTAGAACTAATTTTGAATTATTTTCTTAACAAATCTTTACAAGCATTTCTTCGCAGCACTTTTCTACAAAAGATATTTATTCTTTGTACAGAGATGACTTAACTATGATGCAAACCAAGCGTACGCGCATTTTTTTGGATTCTTGGACTAAGGATCCCGCGTTCAAAGGCTGGTTTTGTAAACACTTGGGGTTACGAGGCTTACTGCAATATTTGCAATTGCACATTAAAAGCCAAATCAGGAAGAGCTGATCTATTGCAGCACGCATGCTCGCAAAAGCACCAAAAAAGCTGTAGCAGCATAAAAAGGCAGAAAAAGTAGGCGACTTTTTTAAGACTGCCGTGAAAATGTAATGAACGCAAAAATGGCTGAAATATTGCTATGTTCCTTCTTATAGACCGTAATTTAGCATTTTCGACAACTGATTACCTAACCAAATGCTACAAGAAAAAGAATTATTAAAAATCAACGCGATTCTTTGTTATATAAAAAGCTAGGCTTTTATGGAAAAATAATAAGCATTAAATAAACAAAAACAGCCACAATCGATCAAAATGTTGATGACTTAATCAGCTGATCACAAGTCTATGTATATTTTTATATTAACGATCTCAAACCAGTTTAAAATTTAATATACCTTACGTAAATACTTATGTACCTTTGTATACAATAAAAGTTTAATAAGAGCAATTCTCTGTGCATACATTTGAAAAAGACGTTTTTGGGAAGGAAATTACGTTTTTTCAGATCAAAAGGGACGTTTTTTCATGCCGAGGACCTGGCAACACTGGTTCCGCCCAACCAACCGCCTGTTTTTATGGAAAATGCTGCTACAAAACTACAACCTTTGCCTATATTTGAGGGAAACGCAGAAGACTGGCCACTATTCATCGCGTGCTACCGGGACACAGCCGCAGAGTTTGGCTACAGCAATAGGCAGAACCTTATACGCCTGCAAAGAGCGCTTAAGGGTGATGCAAAGCAAGCAGTCACCTCGCTACTTATCTATCCCGAAAACGTTCCCAGTATTTTAAAGGAACTTGAGTTCAACTTTGGGCGGCCAGACTTGTGGGTGCGTGCGGAGTTTCAAAACATCCCCGAGAGCCGTTTAGACCAGATTTTGGATTTGTCAGTGCGAGGACGCAACGTAGTAAGCGGTACCAAACTATAAAAGCGTAAAGCCAGAGCTACTTCTCGGGTTGGACAATTCTTTCATTAGCATCTTGAGGGAGGTCATCGACAATGGACCCAACCAACCAATTGCCGCCAAAACCAAGTTGGGTTGGGTGGTTTATGGTCCAACGCAGAGTGGCGCGAGGGTACAAGCACGAGTACTTAAGGAAACGACTTCGTTAAAGCAACTATATGAGATTGTGGAAGAGTACATCGCCGCTGACACAGTAGCCGTCAAATCACCGGTCAACGCCATTCTGGAGTCAGACGACGATAGCCGCGCAAAAAAGATTTTGCAAGAAACAACGAAATACATCGGAAGCCGCTACGAGGTCGGGCTACTATGGCGCAAAGACGACATCAAGTTCCCAGATAGTTATAGCATGGCAAAGAAGCACTTATTAAACATGGAAGCAAGGATGAGAAAAGACCAAAAGTTCGCCGCAAACTACATCAGAGAAATCAATAAATATGTCAACAAGGGTTACGCAAGGCAGATGTCGGTGGAGGAACCTGATACAGTGAAGCCAACAACATGGTACCTGTCACATTTCGGTGTAGTGAATGCTCACAAACCGGAGAAGCTACGCGTCATGTTTGATGAAGCCGCAACTACACTTAGCACGTCCAGTGTTGCCGCGAATAATTTTTAGTTGTAGCCAAATTCCTTTAAAAAAAGGGGTAAAAAGAGCTAAGAAATGTCGTTGTGGCTAAAAATGCTAGCTAAATTTTTTTACTTACATATACATATGTAAGTATACACGCAAACATTTTCAATAAGTAATGGTATAGAAAAAAAATTAACTCAGGAAAAAAAGCAAATATTTTATCCAACCAAAAACCTTTTTGTATAAAAGGGGAAATATACGACACCAGGTTACAGGCTCCATTAAGTGATTGTACCATCAGGACCGAAACATATAACTTACCAGCATGCTGGTACAATATTTACTTTTTTACAAATGAGGCCGAGGAAAGATCGAAATGATTAGAGCCGAAATTTCATAATTTTTCTACCATTTTGTTAAAAGATTGTTTTTTTTAATACACAACTACAATATCGTGAACTTAATCTTCCACAAACACGGCTTTGACTCATATTGTGCAAGAAATTTCCGCCAAAATACTTTTTACTTAGAAAATTTAGCTAATTTCACCACTCACGACACCAGCTTCTGGTACAATCACACCCAAGAACATACACGGTCAATCGAATTGATGGGACATTTAACAAATTAAGCATATTAAGGGCAGTAAACTTATCTATTTTAAACTATAGTTAAATCTTTAATAGATAAGTTAACAGCCTTAACACTTTTACAGTATGTATGTATAAAAACGTAAGGAACATACAATACTTATAGATACATATGAATAAATATCAGTCTTTCTTAGTTTAAAAACTCGTCTATTACATAAATGAAAAAAAATTAGATCAAATTAATCATATACAACTTTTTCGTGCCAAGTATAAGTAAATTCTCCAAAGGGCTAAAAAAGGGCTAGGGGCAATTTTAAATTTATGTGGCCAAAAAAAGTATGTGGTAGCTAAATCTAGCCACCAAAGGGCTAAACGGCAACACTGAGCACGTCACTCAACAGTGCCTTGCTCAAGGGACCTCAGAAGGTGCAATCCTTATTAACAATACTCTTCACATTCCGGCAAGGAGTCATCGCCGTCGCTGGAGACATCGAAGAGATGTTTTCTCAAGTACGAATCCAACCTGAAGACCAAGACTCGCAGCGCTTTTTGTGGTGCGATGGTGATCCCAGTAAGCCAATTCGGGTATATACCATGACCTCCATGATATTCGGTGCAGCCTGCTCTCCGTGTTGTGCGGAGTACATAAAAAACATTAATGCCGTCAAATTCAGTTCCCAAATGCCAAAGGGAGTTGATGCCGTTGTAAACAAGACGTACGTGGACGATCTTGTGATTAGCTTTACGAATGCCAATGAAGTGAACAGACGATAAAAGAGGCCGTACAAATTAACGCAGCAGCCGGATTTAAACTCCGAAGGTTCGTGTCAAACTGTAAAACGCTAGAAGCAAGCTTGAATTATAAGGAAGATCTGCCGTCAACCATTGTTAAATTGCAGCGAGAAGCCGACGTCGACAAAATACTTGGCATGTTCGTGAACACAATAACGGACAAATTCGAATTCCACTTTAAGTTTTTTAAAATAGCTCGTGACATCTTGCAAGGCAAACGACCGCCTACAAAGAGGGAACTTCTGGGAATCGTAATATCAATTTACGATCCTTTTGGTTTGCTTACGAACGTCACCATTTCGGCCAAGCTACTACTGCAGTCATTATGGAAGGAGAACATTATGTGGGACAAAGAATTACCACCGCATTTAGCTACGCGATGGATAACCTGGTGGTCGAAATTCCAGTCGGTCAAGTCATTGTCGATTCATTGCTGTTATTCAAGCCTTATACCAAATGCCGACGATATTCAACTACATATCTTCGTGGATGCCAGCACGAGCGCATATGCCTCAGCAGCTTACCTAAGGGTACAAAGGGGCGACACGGTAGAAGTAGCACTAGTTTGTGCCAAAGCAGCATACGCACCGCCAAAGACAACGAAAGTTCCCCGCCTGGAACTGCAGGCAGCCGTCATGGGATGCCGAATCAAAAGTCTCATCGAAGAAAGCCTCGACATCACAATCAACAAGACCCTAGTTTTGAGCGACTCGCAAACAGTTATTTTGTGGATACGCTCGCATACAAGGGCGTATAAGCCGTACGTCGCTCATAGAATTGCCGAGATCCTCATCACGACTACGATAAATCAGTGGCGTTGGTTGCCTACTGCTATGAATGTGGCAGACGACGCAACACGCGCTCAGCCGAGTCCCGAGTTTTCACAGCACACACGCTGGTTTAAAGGACCAGATTTTCTACAACAAGCCGAGGAATGTTGGCCACGAGAAACCACCCTAACACCGGACGAACGTGCCAACAAAGAAGAAACCAGCCGATGTTTGCTTGCCTGCTAAACAGGTGAGACATTTATCACATTTACTAATTTTTCATCATTCTTGAAGTTGACGAGAACCGTCGCTTAGGTACTTCGACTTACCAACAACGCCAGAAGGAAGAACTGCAAAGACGGAGAACTAGGGTTTGATGAATTAACCGCAGCCGAAAATTTGATATGCCGGGTAGTCCAGAAGGAAGTGTATCCGCAAGAAATTGAACTCTTACGCAGAACGGAACCATTGTCGAAGGGATGTAGCCTTTATCCTCTCACTCCCTATTTAGATGATAGTGGATTGTTGCGGGTGTATGGGAAAATAGACGCTGCATATTGCTTACCACTCGCCGCCCGCCGTCCGATTATCCTGCCAGGAAGCCATTATGTCGCTGGACTAGTTGTAGCAGATCACCATCGAAAGCGACACCATCAAAACGACGAGACGAACGAGACTCGTCAACGTTATTGGGTAACGGCCATACGCGGTACACTGAAGAACGTTAAGAAGCATTGCCCAGTTTGCATACATGAGAGAGCTAAACCAGCCGACCCATTAATGGGTCAATTGCCAAAAGATCGACTTACACCTTATTTCGACCATTCTCCTACTGCGGAGTGGACTACTGTGGCCCATTTAACGTCGCTATCGGGCGCAGAAGGGAAAAACGGTGGATTGCGCTGTTCACCTGCCTGACCACCAGGGCAGTTCATCTTGAGTTGGCGGAAAACCTCTCAACGGATGCGTTTATACTTTGCCTTTGCAACTTTGTTAATCGTCGGGGCGTACCCATACGTATCCGTAGTGATAATGGTATTAATTTTGTTGGTGCCTAAAAGGAGATAAACCAGTGTGAACGATTATTCGATTTCGACGCTATCGAACGCGAAATGTCCAGGCACAAGATTGAATAGTTATTTAACTGTCCAGCTGACCCAAGTAGCGGAGACTGTTTGGAGCATCTGATTCAATGCACCAAGCGACTTCTACATCGAGTTTTGAAGGAAGAGGCGCCGAGGATAGGCACTTTCCAGAGCGTTCTCATTGAGAACGAGAACATAATCAACAGCCGACCATTAACTGATATTCCTTTGTCGCCAGGAAAGGAGGAGCCTCTTACGCCTAACCATTTTTTGGTTGGCTTCCTAAACTCCACCCAAGAAGAACGCCTTTGTCTTAGGAAGCAATGGAAGATATCCCAAAATTTAAAAGATCGTGCTTGGAAGAGATGGAGGCTGGAGTACTTGCCACGTCTGCTATGTCGCCTTAAGTGGAGAGAGGAGCTAGCGGCACTCAAACCGGGAGCAGTTGTCATAGTATGTGATCCTTCCGCACCGCGGAGCCGTTGTGAAAAGGGTGGGTCACAGAAGTCTTCAAAGGAAACGACGGCAGAGTTCGAAGCGGTAACGTCCGCACATATCATGGAATCCTTCGACGACATATTCGAAGGCTAGCCGCCTTGAGATGTTGCGAACCCACTGATGATTCGCCAGGAGGTGGAATGTAGTCAACTACGAAACCCTCACTATGTGGCAACACCACAATGAGCTGTCAGCGAGCACCAACCACAGCCAACATCAACTGCCGTATTCATTTTACATATTCATTCGCCCACCAAACCGAGAGAAGACACAAGCTTTAGCTTTTTAGTCTAGCCCTTTTTAGTCTAGTTTATCGGGTATTTTACTTCGTTTTGAATGTAACCAGTTCATTGTTGTATTGTTTAATTATACTTTAAATTAAAAATAAATAAACGTTTTTGTTGCAAGCCGGTACGACGTCCATAACAATTTGCTTTAAGCAAAGCTAATTTCTCGGAAGTAAGGTCATATAGGCCATGACGCCGTGGGTTGTTTACAACTCCAGCGAAAGAAAAAATCCGTTCTACTGGAGAAGATGAAATTAACGGTGTGTTATAATGCAATGGGTACTTTTTCCAAATTTCTTCCCCAATTTAAGGATCATTCAAGTATTGGAAGAATTGTTACGCAATTTGGTTTTAATGGTAGGATTAATCATTCGTATTTTTGTCGGACTGAGACATAAATTCATCCACATACATACATGAATATAAGAAAAAAAGAGGATATCAAAATAAATTTTTACTGCATTTTCGTGAGCATACCATCAAATTCATAGAAGCAATTATTTGTATCGGGTTGGACTACACTGCAACTTCCAGCATCAAGATCTGTAACCATTTAAATGAATCGTATTACCGCATTATAAATATCTTGTTCAAGGTGCTTGTTTCCGCTTTTATTCAAAGTGTTGAACCATCTCATTTCCCTGCCAGCAATTGGAAGAGAATTTTATCGCCTATCGCCCCGATGTGACTTCTTCGTTACTATTGGAAGTTATCAAAGCTATAGTAACTCATTTCTCAAAAACAAAAAACATTTCGGTCGCTTTTCTACCTGCTTAACAGGTGCTCGGACGATTTTTACTCTTTGAAGTTTTAAAAAATAACAAGGCAGATTTTGAAAGTTCAATCAAGTAAAATTATATTTTTGTTTTCTAGACTTTTTTATTTTTCAGTTAATTACTTTTAAATTTTAAACAGGTGCGTTATTCGATTTATTATGTTAATGCCTTTTTACCATACATTTACGGAGCTGCTTTTTAAAATGTTTAATTGGAATTTCATAAAATATAAGAGCGTTTGAGCTAGCAATCTAAGCCGGAAGGAAGATGAAAATGGGTGACTGGTAATAAGATCAACGGAAATAAGGTCAACGACTTTAATTCGCACCTTTTTAAAAACGAAATTAAATCAATTGACATTATTTCTCTTTCAAACATTAAATTTGCTTAGCTTCGCGGCGGCCCGCGTCGCGCTCGCGCCCGGCTTACCCCGCGCGACCGGCGCGCACACCACGTCACAAATACACCCCCTGCTTTAAGGGTGCACGCGATCAATTCGGCAT
>NW_023458555.1:65959272-65972103 GCF_013731165.1 Rhagoletis pomonella | reverse complement strand
GATCAATTCGGCATAGGGCTCATTCGAAAGGGCACGGTTTAGCCTTTAATTTCTGATATATGCAAAATTTGTACCACGTCAGGGTTCAGCTCTATAATTTTTCGAAAATGGCCAAAAACGCTGTTTTTAGGGGTTTCAACCCCTTTTTTCTCGAAAACGTGACGTGATGGGACATTTTTGACCCCGGATTCGTGTTCAGCACGAAAAATCCGTTCAGAAACACCAGGTCCCGTCTTATTCGCAGAAAAAAAGTTGAAATTTGTAGACCAGTGTAGTTGATGTATCGGCGCATCGATGTATCGAGTTTTTTGAAAACTGACATCTACGGTACTTTGAACTGTGATTCCAGTTTTTCAATTGTTCAAAAAAAAAAGAAGTGACTTTGGCCAAAAAATTTAAATGGCTGCAAGAAGTTCTGTTAGAAACATAATTTGCTCAGTTGCAGTAATTTATTTCAAATTTTCTACAATTGTGCTAGTAACATATTTTGTGAAACATTATCTGAAAAATCCTATACAAATCGATGCATCGATGTATACCCTTCGATGCATCGAAAAATATCGATGTACATTTCGATGCATCAAATCAAAGAAAAACATCGATGTATTTTTGCCACTGCCATCCCTATTCTGATACAAAAATCCACCTAAGCTTTAACTGTCATCAGTGATATTAATGCTACCTTATATAACGACAGGTAATAAGCCCCAGATGGTTTCTAAGGCCGTGGTTACGCCACCAATTTCGATTGGCAATCACCGTGCAATTGTTGTTGTGCACAGCACGGAGTGAGAAAATTTTCGAAATCGAACAGCTAGCACGATTTGCTGTGTGAACCGAACAACCAGCACGCCAATTTTTCAGGGTTGCAATACGCTATTTTGCGAAAAAGTATTAGTATTAAATATTAGAATAGTAAAAAATATTTTTTTATTATTATTATAAAGTAGATATTAAAATAAAAATATTATAAAAATTAAATATTAAAGAAAGAAAAAATATTAAGTTGTTCTTCCATTTTTCATTTTCCGACTTCAATTTTGAGGCATTTTTACTTCAGTGCTGCCATTGTGTGCGAAATTGTATGAAATGGAAAGTCATTTCTTAGAAGCAACCCTGTGTTCGCCAATCAGCAAACAGAGCGTAACCACTTCTCACCAATGACCGAAATTTTTCTCTTTTGATTGCCAATTAAAATTGGTGGCATAACCACGGCCTAAAATCACAAATTACTTTTTGTGCAACTTGCAGATAGAGGGTATTAATGAATTCAAGCCCTCGATATTTCACATTTTTATATTTGTAAGTTATTGGAAGCAGGGATGCCAACTTGGCTCAAACCGTGCCATTTGTTCCTATTTTACTTCAAATGGCACTTAATTTTTCAATTTGGCACAAAGTGCCAAAACGACACTTTTGTAAAAAAAAATAACATTTCAATACATTTTTGTGAAATCCTTTACGTGCACTTCTTTTTGTCAACTAAAATTTTCTAATTTATGAAGGCTATTCAACTGGTTTATCATATTTTATTATTGCACTTTTGTTTGGAAAATCTAGCTTTATTTTATTGCTAAATGTGAGTGATTAAAAGGAATGACACCTTTTTTGGCACTTTAATTTTTCTATTTGGCACATTTTGGCACTTTTTTATCCTCAATATGGCACCTCATAACTAAGGAGAGTTGGCAGCCCTGATTGGAAGATTTCTGCTGTGTTTTGGAGCAACAACTTGTCTGCAGTAAAGAAGCATATAATTTGTGTTTCAAAAGTGTGTGAAAACCAATCAATTAACTTATATGATCTCGGTTCGGATATTAAATAATCAATAATTGTTTATACCCGCATTTTGGCACATTGGCTCGTTGAATGTGCCATCTAATAAATAGTGTCGTCGTTCTCCTTAGCTGCTTTTAAATAACGTCATCACAAATTGCTGGCGGAGACATGAATACAGTGTAAGAAAATTCTTTTTCTATAATTGTTTCCTTATAGAAAGGTTGGTTTCTTTTTCACCTTAGACATTCCGAATTCGTTCAAAATATGCTAATTTAAAACACAGAATTCTTTCAGTGCTCCTCCGGGGTTTTTGGACTTGGACTGTTTCTTCAATTTAATAGTGTTCGCTTTATTTTTGTGGAAACGAAACATGTTTTGCAAGTTATGGATCCTTTCTACACTCTTTCTTCAAATATTTCTCATATTCCAGCTGTGTGCAGGCGTTTAGTTTTTCGAATCGTGTTTTTACATATTCGTAATTTAAATTTTTTTAATAAAATCAATTGGTGGTAGTTCATGATTGTGTGTGGATTAATATCACAACACTGAGGATTTGGCAACAACCTTTTTCATCTATTAAAAAACAACACTTACGGGGCAATGTTTAATGTAAGAACAACATTTTTTTCTATGAATCGACATACTTTAAGCATTGTTGACGTTATTTCCATTTGAACGAGGAAATAGCGTCAATGACTTTATTTCAAAATTTTTGTTGATTTTATTTCGCTTTTAAAAAGGTAATAATGTCAATTGACTTTATTTCGCAAAATTTAACCAACAGAAGAGTCTTCTTTAACACTTCAGTCTTTATCGCACAAGTTACTGTCATTCCTATCGAAATAGATCCTAATTGCTGTTTCGCTTTCGTATCATAAAGACGTGACGTCTTGGTGGAACAGTTCTTCCCGAGAGCGGATAAGAATTCCAAAAAATAGCGATATCATCGGCGATGATTTTCACAGAAATGTCGTGTTGAATTAGTAAATTCCGCAATATAAAATGCTGGCAGGGTTAGTTCATGTATGAGGATTAGCAGTGAAGTGCGTGAGTGTATAAATTTTAAAATACACTCAGATGAAAAATATTTACATAAAAGGACTTTGTGAACAGTAATTTTGTCTCAAAGCAGTTTAGTCGTTTTTCTTGGAAACGGCTAAAAACGGCGGGTTGAATAAAATAAAATCAACTCATTACATCTTGGTTTATACATTTCCTTTTCCATTTTGTTTGCCGAAAGTTAACAAAATTGTAAAAGCTTACATAAAATCATAAATTAAAATAAATCAGTAAAATTTTGAGGTTATGCAAATAAGTTAGTTTTTTTTTACAAACAATGGATAAAAAGTCACTTTTCTTTTCCATTTAAAATTTTCCTTTAATTATTCGAACCTTAAATAAAATGTACTTGAAACTTAAAAAATAAAATGGTTGCGCCAAGAACGTGTTAATAACGCTTTGAAAGTGCAACTTTGGTTGATTGCTGTTTAACGGTTTTTTTTTTTATTTTACGAAAACAAAGTGAAGTTTCTGTTATATTGGAGTATTCCCTACAGAATGGCAAAAAAAAATAATGTAAAACTGCCTTTACGAAATTGGCCTAATGTGCAATGGGACAAAAGTACTCCAGGTCCCTCACAGAATTATGCGATGCAAAATCTCATTCATCATCACAAGGCAACGCGCTGAGCGAGTCCATTGTAATCTACAGTTACAAACTATCATTACATGTGCATGTGCAGATCGTAAATTCCTAAATGTAACCTCTCGTTTAACTTTACAATAAATTACATTGTTAAAACCTAATAAGTATTCCTAACTGATCTTTAAACAATATTTATAGTTAATCAGAATAAAATCTATGTATAGTATAGGAATCATTAAAAATCCAATTGACGCTTTCTAAAATCCAATTGACTATTCTAAAATCAAAATAAAGTTTTCCGAAATCCAATTGATTTTTCTAAAATCCTGTTAGCCCATTCGAAAATCCAATTTATTCGTTCCAAAATCTAGCTAACAATTCTAAGATCCGATTTACGCTTTCAAAAATCCAACTGGAAATAGTGTAGACTAGAGCTCTAGATACCCGGGTATCGAGCAATGCGCATAAAGCTCAATAACACTGTTGAAATAAAAACGTATGCCTCTGAACTGTACTAAATGGAACCAAATCAGGACGCGTTCCTAAACCGCATAGAAAGGGGGTTATTGGCACTTGGTAAGTCATCGCCATGTTAAAAAAGAGAGATTGAGTTGGATTACAACGAGAGCTGGTATAGTAGCCTTTTGAGCAACCTCGGCGATAGTTCTGAACTAGTTATAATTGTTGCAAAGTATGTACATACTTACATATGTAGGATTTTTGTCCTCACCCACATCCTGATTCAGCTTTTATATTCTAAATGAAACAAAAATTGTTTAAAATGATTTTTTTCGTCATGATTTTTAGTTTATAGCATTTATATACTAAACACAATATCCCTTAGTCCTCTGGCAACTCACGATGCGCACATATGATTACCTATCATTTATAACGTGTATAGAAAGAAGTCCAATGGCGTAAAATCGCGGCGGCCTTTTTACCTCGTTGTTTCGGCTGATAATGCGTCCTGGGAACTTAGTCGCACCATCCTTTTGAAGCCACATATTGTCAAAGTCCATGCCTGTAGTATCAATTTTTTGAACAAAAAGTATGTATACATACATTTGTATATAATAAAACATTAACATATATATATCTCCACACAAACAATGCAAACAAAGATCTGCAACGCACTTGAACAACCCTGCTGAATTTGCAGCTGACTATGCAGCTCTCAAGAACACGATCAAGAAAAAATTGCCATTATTTCGCTTGTGTGTCCAAGGAATTTTGACATTTTTTATACCTCACAGCCTGTTGCCTCACTTTTTCCTCAAGAAATAATGGAACGGACATATATTTCTGTTGCAAACCTGGGTTGCCTTGTGCTCTTTTTTCACAAAAAACTTTAGAAAACCGTAGTAGAAAGCGTAGTAAATTTCTTAAGAGCTGAGCAGAAAATTTCTTAGCCATTTCTTGATTGTGATAATTTCATTTGTCCGAGTTACAAATGTACATAGATGTACATTGTACATACATGCATTTAAATAAATATATGTATGTATGTATTCATTAGGGATGTTAATTTTTTCGCTTTTTACGGGATTTTCGGGATTTAGATTTCATTACTTTTCAACAACTTCAATCGAAAAAATTGCTTCTAGCTCTGTACCATAAAATCCTTATCCTTATCCCTACTTTTTTAATATTATAAATCCGAAAGTGAGTTTGTTTGTTTGCTACGCTTTCACGCTTTAACTATTCAACCGATCATCATGAAATTTTGTACACTGCTGTCATTTAGCCCAACTTAAAATATAGGATAACTTTAATCTCGATTAGGCTCGAGGGCGTGGCACCTCCCATACAAACGGAATTTTTCATACTGCATTTCTCAGGAACTATTTTTGGTAGACTACTGGAACTTGGTATGGAGATATATAAAATTATTGTCTACTGATGGATGAGGGATGCCACCTTTTAATAAAATCTAATTCAACTTCAATTAAGGGAGTTATTTATTTGAAAATTATATTAAAAAAAATGGATGTCAAGAGGCTTAAAAAATCTGTAGTTTAATATATTGTGAAAAAGGTTGCCACCTGTTTGGAAAAGTAAAATTTAAATTAATTATACGCAAGCCATCTGAAGAATTAAAATGTGGTTGTCAAACCATAAGGAAACCTTTAGTTTTACAGTTTTGAATAATATTGAAGTCTTTCACAAGGGTTGCCACCTTTTTAAAAATTCAACTTAATTGGTTTAAATGAAATATTATTTTGCTAGCATACCCGGCGAACTTTTTTTTTATTGAAACTTTTTCGTCCAACATTTTCACCAACAGTTCACGTTTACGATTTTCATTGGCACATTCATCTGCCAGGATTATGGTTCGATGGTCATTTGCCGCTTTAAATAAACTAACGAAAGCATTATGTCCGTGATGAAGTTCTTTAAATTCTCGAATTGTGTAACATTTCATAGAACGGTTAATCTCACAAAGAAATAAATTTAAAGAACATTTTCTCTTCACTCCCTGTGGCAACAACGATCCGGTTCTATAGCGAATCTGTCCAAGAAACTTTATAGTATAGTTAGTGGCAATTTCGAAATGGAAGCGTATAATTTAATTGTTCTACAGAAATCCAATATACATAGACTTATTTCAGACGAAATACCTTAAAAGTAAGTTTCACGAAAGCAATTTAAGTGAAAATAAATTTTTTTTTATTTGAATTTAATACGGTAAAAGGCGCGCGATGTTTTTGCGGTTGATTTATCGGTGGTGATTTGAGATTTACCCCTGCACAACTCAACCCTGGTGTCTCCGAATGAAGCTTTAAGGCATAATAATATTGGCAAAAATCACATACATACATTGGGCCAATTGTAACACATAAAAATTCGATATTCTCAATGGTGCAACAGGTTTATTTATTTTGACATTCACGGCGCCCTATCTAACTTGGCGATTATTCGTAATGAGTCCAGCGCCACGTGGCAGCTCTTTTTTGCAATAGTATTGCCTTTACCGTTACCAATATATATTTTGAATATTAGCCAAAGTGGATCATCAATAAGATTTTTAGTAATAACTTAACTCCAGTGCCAAATGGCGGGTGAATTTGTGAATCTACACTATCCAGAGAGTTACTCAAAAACACACAAAAAACTTGGTTAAAATCCGTCCGAGCATTTAGGAGGATTTCACTCACAAACACACCTACAGATGAATTATATATACGTTTGTACGGCGCCACGCCCTCTTTTCAAATAGCCCGTTTTTCTCCTTGCGTATAAGATTGATTTGATATATCTCCGCACCAAGTTCCAGTACTCTACCATGAACATATCCAGAGATATTCGGTATGAAAAATTCGGTCCTTATGGGAGGTTTCACGCCCCCTCTATATAAGAAGTTTAAGAAAGTTCTAGTTTGAAAATATTTTGAAGATGGTTAAATAAATTTTAAACCTCCTGTTTTTGAATTGAGTTTTCTTGAAATAAATTTTACTCAATGTAGCACGCAAAAATTTCATACACTCAGCGAAGCGGGTGAGGGCGATATAGTAAATAATAAATAAATGGGTTTGAAACCTACTTTTTTTATTTAAAGTGAAGTTTTTATTTTTTCTCTTTACTTATATTTGGCCCATGGTTTCGCGAATATATTAAATTTTGTGTGTAAAATTTACTATCGCACGCTGTTATACGTATAATGAGCTAGACATCTATATAAATATATTACTTATTAGTTAATACAAGTAAAAAATTCTAAGTTCGGGCGAAGCATAAGTATTAAATATAGCTTTTACACCTTTCCGAAAACTATAGCTAAATGGTAACCAGGGTGGTTTTACGTTCAGAACGTTCAGTTAGACATAATGAGATAAACTTATATAGTTATACTACTGAACCCACATGGCGTCAAAACGCCAGCGTTTAATTAAATTTTTTAAACAGGTGAAACGCTATTCAAAAACCTCGCAACAATATTCCTTATAGTTAATCTAAACCATTTCTCAGTGAGAGAGGTCTCGCATGGTGTCGGTTTTCATTTCATCAAATTTCAAATCTCCCTGTAACTTGAAAAAACAAAACCTGTGCACATCTATGTAGAATCCTAGTTCTTTTATTTGACTTCTCATTTTGAAAATTCGAAATAACGGTGCAGATGTGATGACCTTAAAAACAAAAAAAAGATGGCAACTCTAATTAAAAATATTATCAGCATATAGTTTTCTTAAAAGTCTATCGTTTGACACTAATTTCGATATTGCATTTATGTATCTTTCGTATAAGTAAAACAAATTCGACTTTTCGAACAGGTGGCAACCCCTTCAAAAGTATTTTCAAACTAAAATTTTTCGCCTGGCATTGTTCCACATATTTCAATTAACTGATGAATTAAGTTGAATTCAATTTTTTTAAGCACATGGCAACTCTCCTAAATACAGTTTAGAAATAAATTATTTTCAAACCCATTTCGATTGATACCCATCTTTTGACAAACCATTTGACTTATTAAATAATTTGAGCTTAATTTTTTCAAAAAAAAGCCAAATGTTCAGCTTAAAGATTTCTTAACCCTCGTTCTTTTGATAACCCTATTTTAAAATTTTATGTAACTTATGTATAATTAAACGAAATACCACTTTCAAAACAGGCGGCAATTATCTTAAAAATTATTTTCTAACTAAAATTTCATATAACTGATGAATTAGGTGGAAAATTATTTTTAAACACGTGGCAATCCTGTTCAATTTAATTCTTAAATAAAGGATTGTAACCCATTTCCATATACAACCATCGGTTAGTAACTCATTTAACTTATTAAATAATTTTAGTTTAGCCATTTAAACTGGGGCAACCCTCAAACACATCAAAAATGCTCTAAATTGTCAAATTAAGTATTTCTTGAGCTCTTTCATTTGAAATCCATCGTTAATATTTCATATAGGTGGCAACCCTATTCAAAATATTTTTAAACTACTACCTTCTTAAACCTCTTTTGCATGACACCCATATAACGATACCTTATTCACTTTCCAAATTCCTTTAATTAAAATTGAATTACATTTTTTTAACATGTGGCAACCCTCCTATACGTAGTTAAGTTATAAAGCCTTTTCAAAACCATTTCGATTGATACCCATATTTAATAATTGATTTAACATTTTAATTAATTTGAGCTTAATTTCTTAACAGGTGGCAACTTTTTGCGAAAAAGTAAAACCTTCTTGAACATCCACTCCCTAAGCCCAAACGGTGTGGATCTGATGGCATTGATTATTAAATTATTTGAATCCAATTTTTTATCAGGTGGCAACTCTTTTCGAAAAAAATAGTATCGAACGAACGGTGCAGATCTTTTAGGCTGCACAAAAAATGCCTTCGCGTATTATATATAATAGATAATTTGGATTTAACTTTTTACACAGGTGGCAACCCTCCTCAAACTCATAAAATATATTCTCAAGGTGCAAACTAAGATTTCGCTTTATATCGATAATTGAATTAAATTAAACTTTTCGAACAGGTGGCAACCCTATTAAAAATATGTTCAATCTAAAATCTTCCTAAATCTCTTTCGTCTGACACCCATATTGTTATACCTATTTTAATTACCCCATTGCCTTAATTCAAATTGAATTTGATTGTTTAAACAGGGGGCAACCCTCCTACACGCAATTAAGAAATAAAGTATTTTCAAAACTACTGCGATTGGTACCCAATTAGCAAATATTGATTTAACTATTTAAATAATTTGAACCTAATTTTTAAACAGGTGGCAGCCCTCTTCAAACACTTTAAAATAATCTAAACGTTCCAACCAAAGATCTCTTAAGATTCATTCGCTTGACGTCCATATTTTTATACTACATATAAATTAGACTTTTCACACAGATGGCAACCCTCTTAAAAATGTTTACAAACTACTACATACTTAAACTTTACCGTCTGGCACAAATACATATTTCTATTACCTAATTCCCCCAATTCATATTGAATTTGATTTTTTTAAAAGGTGGCAACCCTCATAAAGTTAAGTTAAGAAACAAACATTTTCAAAACTATTTCCATTTATGCCCATTTTATAATAATTGGCTTTTAAAATAATTTGAACTTAATTTTTTAAATGGTGGCAACTCTTTTCGAAAAAGTTAAACCTTATTGCACACGTACAGCCATAGCCCTTTGATTTGGCACCTCACTTTTGAAAATCGATGGCTTTGATTATTAAATTATTTGAATGCAATTTTTTATCAGGTGGCAACTCCTTTCGAAAAAATAAAGCCTTATTGCACATCTACAGGCCAAGCGCTTTAATTTTGCACCCCATTTTTGAAAATCGAACGAACGGTGCAGATCTGTTATGCGGAACAAAAAATGCCTTCGCTTATTATTTTGAACTTAATTTCTTAACAGGTGGAAACTTTTTCGAAAAAGTAAAACCTTTTTGAACATCCACACCCTAAGCCCTTTAATTTGGTACCTCACTTTTGAAAATCAAACGGACGGTGCGGATCTGAGGGCATTGATTAGTAAATAACTTGAGTTTAATTATTCAACAGGTGGCAACTCTTTTCGAAAAAATTAAACCTTATTGCACATCTACAGGCCAAGCGCTTTAATTTGACACCCCAATTTTGAAAATTGAACGAACGGTGCAGATGTTTTAGGCTGCACAAAAAATGCCTTCGCGTATTATATATAATAGATAGATAGATAGATAATAGACAGATATGTTCCAAATTCAACTGTGACGGGTGTGACTTGACTTTGTGACGGGTGTGACAAGTTGAGCATAAATACACAAATACACATTGTTAGACAAGTAAACTAACTGTCGGCCGCTGTGGTGTAGTGGTAAGCAGTGCGCGCTTCCACTCCGCTACGCCTGGGTTCAAGCCCTGGTCAAAGCAACTTCGCAAAAAGTATAGAAAAAAGATTTTTTCTTAACAGCGGTAGTTCCTCGGCAGGCAATGGCAAACCTCCGAGTGTATTTCTGCCATGAAAAACAGCTTCTCATAAAAATACAATCGCCGTTCGGAGTCGGCGTAAAACTGTAGGCCCATCCGCTTTGTGTGACAACATCAAGGCGCACGCCACAAGTCGGAGGAGAAGCTCGGCCAAACACTAACATATGTGTAAGCGCCAATCTATTATTATTATTAAACTAACTTTATTTCTCAAAAAATCGGATTTTACGCACACATAAAAGATTCTGCTACCTAAAGACGAGATAATCCTTGATCGGACTCGTCGTCTCCACTGTCTGTCTGAGTCATTGTAAAGTACCTCATTTTTTATAGTACTACACTTTAACGGGGCTGTTGCCTGTCAAACCGTATGAGACACTGTTTTTGCCCTGAAAATTGAAGTAATAGTTTATTTTTATCCGTAACAGTATCGCTCGAGCAACATATCTTTATGATTAGCTTTATCATCGGTGATCACAATCAGATATATCGTACACTAGCAGACCCGGCGAACTTTTTTTATATTTTATTGAAACTTTTTGATCCAACATTTTCACCAACAATTCATGTTTACGATTTTCATTGGTACATTTGTCTGCTAAGATTAAGGTTTGGTGGTCATTTGCCGCTTTAAATAACCTAAGGATCGTGTTATATCCGTTGTTGAAATTATCCCGTTGTGCGGCATTTCATAGCACGGTTATTCGCAAAGCGAAATAAATGTTTTCCTCTTCACTCCCTGGTTCTATAGTGAATGCCCTAGAAGCTTTACAGTATAGTAGGTGGCAATTTCAAAATGGGTGCGAATCATTGTTCTACAGAAATGCAATATACATATACTTATTTTAGACGAAATACCTTAAAAGTTTGAACGCATAATAATATTGGAAAATGACATCCATTGGGCCAATTGCAACGCAGGAGCGTTCGATATACTCAATGGTGCAACAGGTCGTTTTAATCTGACCTTCACGGCCACTTTTCTCACTTGGCTATTTTTAGTAATAGCTCGACTTCAGCACCACTTGGCAGCACGTTTTTGCAATAGTATTGCATACATATTTAAAACATTAGCCAAATCGGATCATAAATAAGAATTTTAGTAATAACTCAACTACAGCGCCAACTGTCGGATTAAATTGTGAAACTAAACCATCCAGAGACCCACTCAAATACACAGAAAGTTTCGTTAAAATCCGTACAACCATCTAGGAGGATTTCACTCACAAACACACCTACAGAAGAATAAAAAAATTCATTCAAAGATAGCTAAAGGTCGGTACGTTTGTAGGCCTCACACCCCTTTTCAAATAGCCCAAATTTTCTCCATGAGTATGGGCTTGATTTCAACTATATACATATCTCGATACGAAGTGCCAGTACTGTACCATGAATACCTTAAAAGATATGCAGTATAAAAAATTCGATTTATATGGGAGGTGTTGCTCCTTCTTCATGAGTATGCCCCTCAAGTTCCAACTCTACCATGAACACTTCCAAAGACAGGCAGTATGAAAAATTCGGTTTGTATGGAAGATGCCACGCCCCCTTTTCCAATAGTTCCAATTTTTCTCCAAGAGTATGCGATTTATTTCGAACATCTCCATACAAAACTCTAGAACTCTACCAAAAAATTTCCAGAGATAAGCAGTATGAAAAATTCGGTTTGTATGGGAGATGTCACACCCCTTTTTACAATAGCTAAAAGTTTTCTCCAAGGGTATGCGATTGATTTCGTATATCTCCATACCAATTTCCAAAACTCTACCATGCACACTTTCAGAGATATGTAGCATGAGAAATTCGGTTTGTATGGGAAGTGCCACGCCCCCTTTACATACAGATTTTTTTCAGCCTAAAACCATCCTTGGGACACGTGCGGCAGGTGGCAGTTTCAAAAAAATCGCCGCTCTCGAGCCTTGCGAAAACTAACAAACGGCTTTCTAAATATATATTAGTTCAGATATATTATAATTATATTTTGACAGTATCCGTTGTTTCTGATTGGCGCAAAAAAATCTTGCCTAGTGAGGAATTCGGCCCTTGATCGTCGTTACTTAAAGCTACTTATATTCGAAATTGCATGAAAATTGGAAAACAGGAATCTATAAGCTTATGCAGGCAAAAAGCTACCTACGTACCGACTTTTAAGCAAATCGGACCATAAATACGATTACTTCGAACAGATCGGTCCCTGCCCACTTCTCGGACAAAATGGATCATATATGCTAATATATGCTAAAAAGCTACCTACGTACCGAATTTTAAGCATATCGGACCGTAAATACGATTTTTTCTAATAGTGACATAAAAACCAGCATGGAATTTAAATATTTTTTTAACTTAATTATGAAAAAGCAATCGGTAATTGCAAATCGCTTCAATTTAATAAGGGCATATTTAAATTGAATATTTCTATACTAAATACTTAAATTTATATACTTAAATGTATTACGAGTTGGGTTGGTGCTCTTTCATATGCGA
>NW_023458555.1:65953470-65959172 GCF_013731165.1 Rhagoletis pomonella | reverse complement strand
TCAACGAAAATATTGACGTTGCGACGCCAAAGGAAACCCCGGTTTCTAGTCAAGACCAACGAGCCCTAGAAATATTGCGTGGTTGTGAGTTACGCGAAGGTCGGTACATTGCGGGGTTGCTGTGGTCAGATGACCAAATACAATTGCCTAATAGCTTACCAACTGCTCTCCGACGTTTTGAGTGTTTGGAGCGTAAATTCCTTACAGATCCAGAACTTCATCGCAATATGCAACAGCAAATTGAAAATTTAGTGGAAAAAAGCTATGCGACCAAGTTGCCGTACGAAGCTATTAACGATCGCGGAGGTAAAGTTTGGTACCTGCCAATTTTTATCGTCCGAAATCCGCACAAACCAAATAAAATTCGCCTTGTGTGGGACGCAGCCGCGAAATCTGCAGACGTTTCGCTGAATAGTTTCTTACTAAAAGGCGCGGATATGTCAACGCCACTTGTAAGTATTCTCTTCAACTTTCGCATAGGTAAACTTGCAATTTGTGGAGATATCGAGAAAATGTTTCTGCGCATTAAATTACTCGATGCCGATGCAGATGCGCAGCGTTTCCTTTGGCGGAATAGTAGGGATGAATCAATAAGCGTTTACAGGCTTAACGTTTTGAGCTTCGGCGCTTCTGTATAGCGCACTATGTACGGAACTTGAATGCGACGATTAACGCCGCTAACGATTCTGAGGTAATGCGTGCGATATGTTGTCATCACTACGTTGACGATTTTATCGATTCGACCCAAACTATCGACGAAGCTATTAAATTAGCCAGAAATGTTCGAGACGTGCACCTTAATGGTGGATTTAACATGCGCAATTGGTCCAGTAATTCACCTGAAGTTTTAGCCGCCCTTCACAGCGATGGAGAGTCAAAAACGAAATCATTCGACTGCAGCGCGGACTGAATAAAATTTGAAAAAATCCTTGGTATGTATTGGGAGCCAAAATCTGATACCTTCAACTACGTGCTCCAATTTGTACGGCTTAAACGCAATGTGTTCGCCGAAGGAGTCATACCTACAAAAAGAGAAGTATTGCAAGTTCTTATGTCAATTTTTGACCCCCTGGGCCTAGTTGCTTGTTTGACGTCATATCTCAAAATGCTTATTCAGGACATCTGGCGAAGCAGAATAGATTGGGATCAACCGTTGACGGAAGAGCTTTCACTAAAATGGCAAATTTGGCTTAAGTACCTCCCAGTAATTACCAGTGTATCCATACCGCACTGCTACTCTCCATATCTTTATGAGACCGCCTGTAAAGTTCAGTTACATACATTCGTCGACGCGAGGGAGAATGCGTACGCTGCGGTGTCGTATTTTAGAATCGAAGCTGGGAGCAAAATTTCGACTAGGCTCGTAGCGACTAAAGCGAAAGTCGCACCATTGCGCCCGCTATCACGCTATCAATTCCACGAATGGAATTACAGGCAGCAGTAATTGGTGCCCGTCTAACGAATATGATCGAAAAGGCTCATCCTCTACATTTGGAGAAGCGCTACTTGTGGAGCGACTCAAAAACCGTTTTAAAATGGCTTTACGGCGACCCACGTAAATTTCAACAATTTGTTATGTTTCGTATAGCTGAAATCCATGAAACGACTGCCACTAGCGAATGGCGCTGGATACCAACAAAAATGAATGTCGCTGATATCGCTACGAAGACTAAGTCGAGTGTTGAAGTTGCTCATCAGTGGATAAATGGTCCCGCTTTCCTCTCGCTACCTGCTGAAGAATGGCCAGGAGAAGAAGACCTAGGTGCGATCAACACAAGTGAAATGCGAACCAGATTTCTAACTTACAACGTGCGAAAGGTTAATGTTAATTTCGAATATTTTTCGAATTGGATTCGTTTGTATAGAGCAGTAGCAAACTGTTTGCTTTACATCGAAAAATTACATCAACGCCTCCATGGTATATCGCAATGCTGTCGTCTAACCGCGTACCATTTTTATCGCGCGAAGCTTTTCATTTTTAAAACGATTCAAATGGAAAACTTTGATGACTGGTCAACGCTTAAAATTGGTAAACCTGTATGCAAAAATGGGCCTTTACGAAATCTTCAAGTTTATATGGACAACGACGATCTAATTCGTGTAAAAAACAGGGCAACATACTTGCAATCATTCAGCCAGCCTCAACGTGATTTCATCGCATTGCCATCAGCTCATCGGGTCACGTATCTTATAGTAGAGCATTATCACCAACGCTTCTACCATATACTGCACGAGACAGCTCTGAACGAGGTAAGACAGTTATTTTTCATACAAAAATTGCGATCATTATTTAAAACTGTACGGCGCAACTGCCAAGTATGTAAAATTGCAAACGCAGAACCGCAGGCTCCACAGATGGCTCCACTACCCTCTGCTCGGCTTGCTGCATACGTTCGCCCCTTTACCTTTGTAGCAGTCGATTATTTCGGCCCGATATTGGTAACTGAAAACCGCAAAGCCAAGAAAAGGTGGGGGGTTATGCTGACGTGCCTCACAATAATAGCAGTGCACATTGAAATAGCCCATACGCTCAGTACTGACTCCTGTCTTATGTGCCTGCGAAACTTCGTTGCTCGACGTGGCTGCCCTGCTGAGATATATAGCGACAATGGCACTAATTTTCGCGGTGCTGAGAGCTTCTTGAAAGAGAACTTCGTAAGCTGGATGATTCTATCGTGGAGCGCGAACTTGCCCATAAAGGAATTATTTGGAAGTTTAACCCACCAGGGGCACCTCATATGGGGGGAGCGTGGGAACGCCTAATAAGAACAACAAAGTCGGTGCTTTACAAAATCTCGCCGTCGCAAAGGTTCACTGATGAAAGTTTACGTTCCGCTCTGCTGGAGGTGGAGATGATCATAAATTCACGGCCGTTAACATATTTATCCCTTGATTGCGAGGATCAGGAACCCATCACTCCCAATCATTTCTTGCTGGGCACCTCGAACGGAACGAAGCCCTTTTGCAAAGCCGAAGATATTAACTTAAAATTGAATTTACGTCAAAGCGAGATATTCGCAAACTTATTTTGGCGCCGTTGGGTGCGCGAAATGGTACCATCTCTCACACGTCGCAGTAAATGGTTTGCGAAAGTGAAACCCATAAGCAGTGTTGCCGCCGCTCAAAGAACTTTCTAACCGAGACTTGACGAAAAAGTTACCAAATGTAAGGAAAAATAACCAATTTTTTTCTTAGATTAACAACTCAGGTCATCACAAATTCTTTTATATAATACGTATAGACAAATTTTACAAACCAAAGAAAATCAATTTTTATTTGCATTTTTGAAAAGTAAATCCTTTTAAGGCTGAAAATAAATGAAATACATTCATATATAAGTATATAAATATAAATACATATTTTAGAAAATACGGCTTCCCGTAGTAGGTGCATATGTATGTTAATATCTTCGTAAACATTACCAGACTCTGAATGACGTTTTTATATAAGTACATAGGTACACAGTTTCCAACTTCTTTGTAAGAAACAATGAAATCCCTAATCAGCGTGAACAACCACATTGTAAATATTTTATAATTAAGATTAAACAATTAAAAATTGGACTGTATTGAACAATATCGTCGCTCAGCGCGAAGTACCTCGCATACGCCAAACGGAGTACCGCGTATACGATGGAAAATAAATTTTACAAAAGCGCGAAAAACCGATTTTTTCAAAACTGTGAAATGGTATTTCGTTTGAACCTACTTTCTATAGGATTATTATTATTAATGTTAACTTAAATTAATAAAGTAAGCAGTAATGAAAAAATAATTACCAACTCCCCTTTTTATGGTACATACATGACTTGGTATTGGATTCCGCATATACGAGGTATTTATATATGTACTATCTGAGTATGTATTCATTTGAAGTGGTCTTTAGCCGACCATGTATATTATGTATTCTGTATATTATAAAACAAATACATACATATGTAAGTAATATTAATACAATGATTCCAAATATTCTCACTTGGTTTCACTGCTGGGGCTGCCCCTGCTGCTGCTACTCTCCTCAACCTCGACAGGTGCAGCTGGCCTATGTCTTATAACGAACCTAATTTAAAAGTTTTTTGGGAATACATATTATGCAAAATAAAACCAAAATTGTGTATTTTTTTCTCACTTATCCATAGAATTGAGCCCGTATAAATTAACTTGAAACACCAATTTTGCGCGGAATTCTAATAATTTTTCGCGGCTTCTTAATGACTCGTATTATTCAAATGTCATTTCAGGTACGTATTATGGAGGTGTGTGCAAAGAACATAAAAATGGTGTAACTGCGGGGCCGTTTCAAAAACTTGGCGATTAATTCACCGCGATTTATTAAAGACACGAACCGATAATAGTTGCACCCTCGAACTTTTACATGTTCTTTTGCATATGTAAACACAGGATTATTATCGGAATAAGTCGAATCTTGTGTTGCCATTTTAGTAGTAATAACTTTAGTTAAATAACCATATTGAGCATTTGTAATGTATTTGTTTATACTATTTTTCAAAGATTTAATTATTGTATGTATACAAAAATTAGAAACTACAGTAAATGTTAAAAATAACCAAAATGCGAAAGATCTTAACAACTTCACAGGCAAGAAAAAAATAACCAAAATTGGTTAAAAGTAACCAAAACGGCAACACTGCCCATAAGTAAGGGTGACATCGTACTGATAGTCGACGAGAAGGCTGAGAGGAATACCTGGCTGAAAGGCAAAGTCGTCGATACAACGTTGGCAAAAGACGGTCAGGTAAGACGAGCTAAAGTTAAAACAAAGCAAGGCGTTTTGGAGCGGCCAGCTGTAAAGCTTGCAGTACTCGACATCGGCAAAGAAAAGGAAAGCTCTGAAGGATCGTCCGCTTACCCGGAAAAGATTGTTACCGATTTGAGCAACGCAAAGCGAGTACTAAGTTTGCAACTCTGCGCGGAGTTTCGATCTCTTATTTATTATTAATTCTGCCAATTCGTCTCCTTATTTCGGTCATTTAAGTTATTTCGCGATAGAGACCAGACCTGTTTTTTATTGTAAAATTGATATCAAGAAACTATAAAGAAAACTAAGGTAAATTGATTAATTATTTTGAATTATTAATTAACTGAAAATATGAATTGTTAAAATGTAAAAACCCAATTCAAATAATATATTTGCAGGTTTTTTAAAGCATCACGCTTTAATGCAACCGTACATTAAATAAAGCATTGCTATTAAAACTTAGTGTCGCCTAATTCTTTAAAGTTTGCAACAGTTATCTTGTACTTAATTTTTTTTTCTTTCATGAAACCTAGACTTATAAGTACGTACATTGCCGTACAAAATTATTGGCTCGGAGGCTCTTTCATCAGATCACAATTTCTAATCAGATCTTTTAGAAAAATTTTGAAAATGTAGATTTTGAGCCAATTAATAAAGTGCAAGGCTGAAGTTGCGAACAAATTTCGTTGATTTTTAGCATTTATTTTTTTTGCCGACAGTGTCTTCCATATAAAAAGAATTATCGAACATAGTTTGTATGGAAGAAACTCTCAGTAAAAGCAATACCAAAAATCAATTAAAATTTAATGGGCTGGAAAACTTCATTTTAAAAATTTTTATAAAAAATCTGATTAGAATGTTGCAAATTTGTACGCAAATTTATTGAATTTTCCCGAGTTCAGCACAAAGTTTAAGAGGCCCTCCTTAAGTGTCCCGGTTTGGAA
>NW_023458555.1:65951846-65953370 GCF_013731165.1 Rhagoletis pomonella | reverse complement strand
ATAAAAGTTTTGAAACAAGTTCATAGCAACGAAAAATATTACTGATACTTTAATGTTATCTTGTACTTAATTTTTTTTTCTTTCATGAAACCTAGAATTATAAGTACGTACATTGCCGTACAAAATTATTGGCTCGGAGGCTCTTTCATCAGATCACAATTTCTAATCAGATCTTTTAGAAAAATTTTTAAAATGTAGATCTTGGGCCAATTAATAAAGTGCAAGGCTGAAGTTGCCAACAAATTTCGTTGATTTTTAGCATTTATTTTTTTTGCTGACATTGTCTTCCATATAAAAAGAATTATCGAACATAGTTTGTATGGAAGAAACTCTCAGTAAAAGCAATACCAAAAATCAATTAAAATTTAATGGGCTGGAAAACTTCATTTTAAACATTTTTATAAAAAATCTGATTAGAATGTTGCAAATTTGTACGCAAATTTATTGAATTTTGCCGAGTTCAGCACAAAGTTTAAGAGGCCCTCCTTAAGTGTCCCGGTTTGGCAACAGAGATATCTGGCAGCCCTACTGATATTTTAATGTTATCTTGTACTCATGATAAAAAATATAGTAAGGTAGAACCGCTGAGAGTTACTTTAAAAATTCTTGACGTTTCCAAACATTTTAATTTTTAAATTTACTCACAAACTCACACACACACATTTTCATTATCAATCACAAGCAACAACAATTTCGAACAATTTAAATTTTTTATTTTCAATTTTATATGATTTTAAAATGCTGGCCAACTTCAAAAAAAAAATCATGGCCAACAAAATGAGAGAACGGTTCTACCTTGCTATGTTTTTATCATGCTTGTACTTATATCTTTTTCTTTCATGAAACCTAGAGTACTTATAAGTACAGTGCCGTACAAAATTATTGGCTCGGAGGCTCTTTAATCAGATCACAATTTCTAATCAGATCTTTTAGAAAAATTTTTAAAATATAGCTTTTGAGCCAATTAATAAAGTGCAAGTCTGTAGTTGCCAGCAAATTTCGTTGATTTTTACAATTTTTTTTTTTTGCTGACAGTGTCTTCCATATAAAAAGAATTATCAAACATAGTTTGTATGGAAGAAACTCTCAGTAAAAACAATACCAAAAATCAACTAAAATTTAATGGGCTGCAAAACTTCATTTTAAAAATTTTTATTAAAAGTCTGATTAGAATGTTCCAAATTTGTATGCAAATTTATTGAATTTTCCCGAGTTTAGCACAAAGTTTAAGAATTTTATTTTTATGTTTTTTCATATATTTAGTATAAACTGTATTTTTATAAAGAATAAAAAATGTTCATGCATTGAAAAAAATTCTCTGTGCTTTAATTGTGATAAGTTGTTTTGTTTTGTTGGCGTACGTTGTAATGATCTCATGATCTCATGTTTTTAAGTTTTTGTTTTTGTCTGTCGAAATAAAATCTCCCTACATCCTTTCGCACGTCGAAATGAAATAGAAGGGAGCGAGAGGCCCTCCCTAAAGTGTCCCGGTTTGGCAACAGAGATATCTGGCAGCCCTAGGCT
>NW_023458555.1:65949996-65951746 GCF_013731165.1 Rhagoletis pomonella | reverse complement strand
CACCAACCCAACTCGTAATACATTTAAGTATACAAATTTTAGTATTTAGTATAGAAATATTCAATTTAAATACGCCCATATTAAATTGAAGCGATTTGCAATTACCGATTGCTTTTTCATAATTAAGTTAAAAAAATATTTAAATTCCATGCTGGTTTTTATGTCACGCCCGTCACAAAATACACAAAATAGTTATTTTTGGAAGGAAAACACATCTTGGACAGTGTAAAAAAGCTGAAGAAAGTAACGCTATGACACAGACGAATATGTACGAATTGATTTTAAGTATTTATATGCTGTCATTTTCGAAAAAAAAGATTATGTTGGCCACATCCGTCACATGCCCCACCCGTCACAATTTAAATTTTTACAAATTTTAATAAATTCGGCCAGGGACTGCTACCGTTACTTATCTGCTAATCTGAAATCTATATCTATACTATCTATCTATATCTATATCTATACTAATTATATAAAGAGAAGTCCCTTTGTTTTGTAACAGGTAATCTCGTGAACGGCTGGTCCGATTTTCATGAAATTTTGTAAACAAATAGCTTTCGGTAACCACCATGTTTTAGGCTAAAAAAAATTGTACTTTGTTCGGGTAGGTGGACCAGGGACCGGTCTATTCGAAAAAATCTTATTATGGTCCGATTTGCTTAAAATTTAGTACGTAAGTAGCTTTTTAGCATATATTAGCATATATGACCCATTTTTTCCGGGAAGTGGTCCAGGGACCGATCTATTCGAAAAAATCGAATTTACGGTCCGATTTGCTTAAAATTCGGTGCGCAGGTAGCTTTTTAGCATATATTAGCATATATGATCCATTTTGTCCGAGAAGTGGACAAGGGACCGATCTGTTCGAAGTAATCGTATTTATGGTCCGATTTGCTTAAAATTCGGTACGTAGGTAGCTTTTTTGCCTGGATAAGCTTATAGATTCCTGTTTTCCAATTTTCATGCAATTTCGAATATAAGTAGCTTTAAGTAACGACCATGTCAAGGGCCGAATTCCTCACTAGACAAGATTTTTTTGCGCCAATCAGAAACAACGGATACTGCCAAAATATAATTATAATATATCTGAACTAATATATATTTAGAAAGCCGTTTGTTAGTTTTCGCAAGGCTCGAGAGCGGCGATTTTTTTGAAACTGCCACCTGCCGCACGTGTCCCAAGGATGGTTTTAGGCTGAAAAAGATCTATATGTAAAGGGGGCGTGGCATTTCCCATACAAACCAAATTTCTCATGCTACATATCTCTGAAAGTGTGCATGGTAGAGTTTTGGAAATTGGTATGGAGATATACGAAATCAATCGCATACCCTTGGAGAAAAATTTTAGCTATTGTAAAAATGGGTGTGACATCTCCCATACAAACCGAATTTATCATACTGCTTATCTCTGGAAATTTTTTGGTAGAGTTCTAGAGTTTTGTATGGAGATGTACGAAATAAATCGCATACTCTTGGAGAAAAATTGGAACTATTGGAAAAGGGGGCGTGGCATCTTCCATACAAACCGAATTTTTCATACTGCCTATCCTTGGAATTGTCCATGGTAGAGTTGGAACTAGAGATATACGAAATCAATCGCATACTCATGAAGAAAGAGGGCAGCTGTTGGAAATGGGGGCGTGGCACCTCCCATATAAATCGAATTTTTATACTGCATTCGTTCGCTTCGCGTTGCCGCAGTATTCTTCACAATACGGAAATCCCACTTTTGAATATTAAATATTAAAAG
>NW_023458555.1:65944510-65949896 GCF_013731165.1 Rhagoletis pomonella | reverse complement strand
TTCTTCACAATACGGAAATCCCACTTTTGAATATTAAATATTAAAAGTTTTGAAGAACAATATATATCAAAAGTATATACAGTGACTCAAAACAAATGACCACGTGTTGATTTTTTTAAATATTCGTAAGGTTTATCGAGGTAATTTTTTTTGGTATTTTTCTATAAAAATACCGTCTGAGGTTTAACCGAAATCATATTACAGATTCACACTTTATACAAAATTTAGGAAAACTCAACAAATTTTCGTAAAAATTGCAGTATTTTTTAATCGAATAGCCTTATTCATAAAAAATAGGTTTAAAGAGTTTTACTGAGTGACATTTTCATACAAATTTTCGATTTATAAAGTAGTTAAAATGTTCTTTATTTTTTAAGAATCTGGCCGTAAATCTTGAAAACAATTTTGGGTATGAAGTTTTATAGCCCCAACAAATTTAGTGTAATGACTACATTCGAGAAAGCCGCTATGCAAGAAATATTTTGATATAAAGTTTGCCTAAAATCGGAAACGAATCCATTCACTCAGAAAGGTGGGTGTCGTTGTCTCATCCGTCACTCTTGGGGAAAATGAAAATTTTCTGTGTAAATCATATAACTAAGCTTTCTACTTTATTAGTTTCGTGTTAAACTTTTATTTGAATTCAGATGCTAACAGTTTGAAATGCTAAATTAAAGGTTAAAAAGAAATTACTTAAAATTTGAGGAAAAACAAGTTTAAATGTCCCACCCATCACGTTGGAATTAGGTTAGGTTAGGTTATCTTGGCCGCCCTCATCCGTATAGGAAAAGGGCAAACTTAGGCCTCCATGTGCCCATTGTGATGCCATATTTGAGATTTCTAGCGTCCCTCCTCCTATCTCAGAAATGGAACCAATTTGTCGCTCTGATGAAGCGAAAAAATCGTAGATACTTGCCGAATCCAGCTCAGCCAGACACTCAAAAGAATAGCGGGGGAGCGAGCATCGACGAGCCCTTGCCAAAGCGGGATAGTGGCATAGGTAATGCTCCACGCGTTCGATTTGGCTGCAGACCCACCCTGGCAGCGTGCGTCCCCATAAGGCAGTGCCCGGTGAAAATTCCAATAGCATGGCGGAGCATTGGTCGCTCCTAACTGAAGAGAGGACGAGATCTACGCTTATCTAACCTAGGCCAAATGTGTCTCGCTATCCTGCACGTGGGCTCCGCAGACAATCTTGCATTTGCCCGTTCGATAAAGTTATTATGCAGCCAGAGTTTGCAAGAAGATAGTGGAGTACCCGCATTACGAGCGGTACTGATGGCTGACAGTTGGTTTCCTTTCCGAGCCAGCTCGTCCGTAGCACAGTTGCCCGGTATGTCCCTATGACCTGGTACCCATACAACTTGAGTAGAATAACTACTTGCCAGCTCATTTATGTAGAGTACGTCTACACTCCATGACAATCTTGAATGTAGATTTGTCACAATCAAGTGCTTTGATAACTGTCTGACTATCAGAAAAGATAGTTACTGCATGAAGATTAATAGGAGAATCGATCAGCCATCTAGCAGCTTCGTAGATTGCTGTTAGTTCGGCCTGAAAAACGCTACAGAAATCTGGCAGACGAGAACTGAGGCTAAGTGAGAATTCTTGCGAATATAACGCAACTTCCTACCTTCAAATCTAACTTGGAGCCATCGGTGTAGATGGCTATTGAATCACAGTAGGAGTTCAGGACTGTATCCTCCTCCCATTCACCCCTTGAGCGGATCCTCGTTTGGAAATAATTCTTTAGTCCAGTAGGCGGAACTGTGTAGTCCAGACGTCTGAAGTCTCCTGCAAGATCTTCCAAAATTCTAGAGTGTCCAAATCTTGTGTCACTCCACTTGATCAGCGCGTTTAATCTAACAGCATTGCAACTTGCCTACAGTTTACCATATAGGTCCACAGGTAGAAAATGGAGCAAGGTCTCTAGGGCTTTAGTCGGCGTAGAGGGCAACGCCCCCGTGATCACGATGCACGCCACCGTTTGAACCTTTGTTAGTCTGTTTTTGATTATAAATTTCTACACGGACGGCCACCAGATCGTGATACCCTAGAATAGAATGGGACTCACCAGCGCTGTCCATGCCTGGAGATTTGTAGGGCTGGGAGGACCTTATGGCCCAATCTACCCTTTCTACATCAATATAATCTATATATTCTAAGGAGCGTCCAGAAGGTATGTGAGCAACTCCAGGCTCCTTAGTACACGCTGGGAAGTGTGCGCTTATTAGAACCGCAAACATTTCCTCTTGGGATGATGTCCAGTCGCCATTCGGCTTCTGAATAAACATTGGGTTCATCGGATTTTTGGCAAGCACTTTCCGCAAGCGATTACCCTCCGATTGTTTTTCTATGCCATCGCAATAATCCTTCCAGGAGTCTCTTTGGGCTTTCCTGGTGGCATTCTTGAATTTCTTCAGGGTTGCTTTGTAAGCAGACCAAGAACCATTACGCTTTGCCGCGTGAAAGAGTTTCCTGCTTTCCTTCCTTAAAAAGGCGATTTCTTTGGTCCACCAGCAGTGTTGCCAGAGAAAAATTTCATTTGGAGCTAAAACGGTCGAAAAAAAGAGCTAAATAATACTAATTGTAGCTAAAATGAAGAGCTACATATTTTTGTTGTGGTTAAGCATTTATTGACGTAAGGCTGTTTTTACATTTTGGGAAATTTTAATAAAAACAACGAATTTTATAAGTTTAAGTGCTAAAAAAATCTTTTAAAACCAAAATAAGGTGCAAGGTTCGTTGCTATGGCACTTATAACAGTGAACTAAAAATACTTTAGAAACTGTTAAAGTCTGTAATTTCAGATAATTGAATTGAATAATTTTTTGGCCTAATTTTTCTGGAAAGTTTTACTTCCAGCCTTCCTTACAGGTAAAATTAGTAAGGTAAAACAAAATCCGCGATATCAGAAAAAGGATTTTCTTTGAATTAATTTTTGAATTCTTTTACCTAGATCCAAGAGTTTATGGTGGATACACTGCATTCGAAATTTTCCATTTTATCAACGCCTATGTTTTGGCTTATATATACCAAATACAACTAAAACTTTCTGGAGCTAAAAAAGTGCTAGATAAATTTGAAAATAGCTAAAAAAAGAGCTTGGAGCTGAAACCCAATTTTCGGAGCTAAATAGAAAAATAAAGAGCTAAATCTAGCTCCAAAAGCACCAAAATGGCAACACTGTCCACCAGTATGGCATCCTCTTTGCTCTCGGAAGTACAATCGGGCAGGACGCAGAGAAGGCCGTGTTACAGACATTGTTCCAATGAGCTCAGCTCACCGAGAGAAGCAGGGTTTGCGAATAGAGGCTCCGCTTCATCAGATGGTAACAGTAAGCCGAGCCTACTGAGAGAAGCGTCGTTGAGTAAAGACTCCGATAGTACCTTTCTAAATATAGTCCAGTCGGTACGTCTCTTTTTCCTATACAGAGCCGGAGCCGGAGATTCAAATGATAGGTACATATGATCAGAGAATGAATAGTCGTTTAGTAAATGCCATTCCCTATTGCTCTCGAAGAAAAAGTCAGACGTTAAATTAATATCTAGTACCTCCTTCCTGTTTGATGTAACAAAGGTGGGTCTACTACCAATATTACAAATAGCTAGATTGTAAGATAGTATAAAATCAAATAGCAACTCACCTCTAGGGTTGATGTCGGTAGAACCCCGTAACAAGTGGTGCGCGTTTGCATCGGCTCCTATCACGACGGGAAACTTCCTTAAATTGGCCTCTTTCACCACGTCCAGTAACCGAGCGGGGGAACAGTCTTGGCGGTCGTGGGCCATAGCCAGAGTTTAGTGGATTTGCCCTCTACATTGATGCTCACCGTGTCTTCATCGCTAAAACGAGTGAGTAAATTATAAGAAACAGTTTTCTTAATTAATATACATGCACTGATCTTACCTGCCACTGGGGCCGACAAAATGTGGTAAGCATCAGAGGTAAGCCCGCAGACCGCGTTTTTTACAACCCAAGGCTCTTGGACTAAAATTAGCTCCTCCCCTTTATCACTAAGGTGTAGGAGCAGAGCTGCGGAGGCTGCTTTGGAGTGGTGAAGGTTAATTTGCAGGTCCTTCATCCGCAGCCTTTAACGAGTTGTCGCCGTCCATAGCTCCTAGCGCGGTACCTTTGGACACCTCCACGACAGTATCATCGGTGTCCTCCATATCCGATGCCAGAAACAGGTTCTCCAAATCCCTCGTCCAGCGACCGAAGACAGACCCGACCCAGAATCGGATTGCATATCAATTTCCGATTCTGATGCCGAGTCCGATTTCTCCGCCAGACGAGTGACCTCGGGACCCTCCTGGACTTCTTGGCTAAAGGCAGGACCGCTCGAGGCGTTTTCTGCCCTCCTCAAAATAAGGCCTTTTTCGGGTGGCAGATGTTGTTTTATGCAATCAAATTCTATTATCTAAAAATTCCATAATGAGACGCAAAATTCCACGCGCCCTTTTATGGTGCGAAAATCACATTATGGGCGAAATCCCCCGAGTTGGCAACACTGGTGGGGTGCAAGCAGGGATGGAATTTCAAAATGTGCCTAATGGCCTTCAAAAATTGTGCCGAAAAGAATATGAAAGTGCCACAAAATTAAATTTCTTTTATAATAATTATTTCTTTATATAAAAATTATTAATTATATAAATTATTACAGTAAATCACTTTTACGAGGGATTTTTTATAGGCGACATACACGGTGCGTCTGATTCGCGAGTCGATTTGGATGTGTTAAGTAAAAATAAATATGTGTTAGTTACACCGATATAACTCTAGTATGACTCTGAATGACTCAACGGTGTGTAGTCGAAAGGCGAGTGAACACGTACACATAAGTTGGAGGAAGACGGAAGATCACATGTACACAAATGTTTGCATCACGTTTTGCATATTGCTCTTAAAAAGTTGATAGAAGTACTTGATTGAGATCTCCATCACCGGTGATTATCACATGATCAATCAAATGACTATCACTGTTCTTGTAGGGTTAGCAAACGCACATTGCACAGTGACCTTGCGCGGCTGAGTTCCACGCCCGCTTGACGCCTGACAGGTGAACGTTAGTAGTAAAGGTAATTTTGTTTGCTGTACTTATTTCAGTTTTTTAACATGTTTGTTGGCTATTTTCTGTTTTGAACTTATGTACATTTGTATGTATGTGCGTAGCATTTTGGCAGTAATATGCACATTTGTACATACATATACACATAGGTATGCATGTAAAAACGTTATCAATTAATGGAGTACATATGTATGTACATACATACGCATGAGGAAATGCATTTTCATTTGACTCCAAAACTATTGGGGCATATTCGTATATGAAATAAAGTCTACTCTAAGTTTAAGTTTGTCAGTCCCAAATAAGAAGTTAGTT
>NW_023458555.1:65940080-65944410 GCF_013731165.1 Rhagoletis pomonella | reverse complement strand
CCAAATTTCGTTGAGATATCTCAATTTTTGCTAGTGTTATCGTGTACACGGACGGACGGACAGACAGACATGGCTAAATCGACTTCTCTTTTCATTCTGATCATTTATGTATGCATTTGTCTATAGCTATCTCGATTAGTTTTGGCTGTTACAAACAACCGTTAAGTGAACAAAGTTATAATACCCTTGTGTACAAGTACGCTCGGGTATAAAAAGAAATATAGCCAATACTGGTCAAGAAAAGGAGAGTTTATTATTGCCATCAGTGCAAATGACAAATCTCAAAAATCCCGGGATTATTTGCCAAGAGTCCCGGAATTTTCAGGACCTAAAAAGGCCGGGATTAACATTCCTAAGTAGTACTCATACGCAACATATTTTTGTATCCATTGGAACAATTTGATACAATCAAGCATTGTACCCAGCGTTGCCGAAAGCTTTCGCTGGAAAATCGTCACTTTACCCTAAAAAATCGTCATTTCTCCCAAAAAATCTTCAAATTTTTGTCTATTGTATTTTTTTAACAAAATAAAATACATATACAAAGAAATTACATACAATGAGTGGTATGCATAAAAACTAAGCAATTGCGTTTTCTTAAAATTGCATACCTTAACTTAAAATTATTTGAACAAATTGAATAAAAGTTCTGAAATTTAAAAATAGCATTTGCCAATAAATTTGACCACACATTACAAAACCAAATGGAACCCACATTGTATAAGGGTTAATAAAAGTGGATTTGTCATTGTTAACGACAATTTAAAATTACAATTTCAAACACAACGGTTTTTGAAGATTTTTATCCACTTTTAAAGCACCGAGCTTGATATTTTGTTTGTGTAAAACTATTTTATTATCGGTGCACCGGTTACCGAATTATCGTGATAGAAACCTGATAGTTTTTCTGGTAGTTGGTAAACTGCAATCAGCTGTTCGATATTTATTCAATTTTAAATCCGCCTGCTGCATAACGCATATGAGTAAATAAAATTGGCTGACTTCCAAAACGTCTTACATACGTGCATACGTACAAAGTATAATGTTCCATAACGCCGAGCTACAAAATATTGACAATGTATACTTTTCCAAAACGCAACCGAAAAGTTATGGAAACGCATCGCTAGAGCAATCAGCGCATCAGAAACAAAGTTGATGCTTCGCTTGTTATTGGTTACCATTGCTGTTTAAAAAATGAAAAAATTCAGAAAAATTGTTAGCAATGTGTCGCAACTCTGCATATACAAATAATTTGAATACCGCAGTTTACCAGTTTCCAAACATTGTATTGATACGTTTTGGAAGTCAGCCATTCCTTAAATTTTCTGCTAAAATTTATTTTTTTTTTAGGGAAAAACCTACGAATCCGCTGTTGATAAACACAGTTTACCAGACTAACAAAAGAAAACTGAAAAGGACGTTCATAGTTGATAAAATTACCAAGTGCCAACCAGAAATTTAGAAAAACTACCAAAATGGATGTGAAGACCCTTACAGGTCTATTCTGGTAATAAAAGTTTTGTAACCGGTAAATTAAGTTCCTGTCAAATTTTAAACCCTTTTCGAATTCTGTGTACTCTTGCAAGAGGTAAATTTTGTTACCATCTCTCAAGCTGGTAACAAAGTATTGCCCCGTGAAATATGCAATGCCAGAATTTCCACAATTCTTCATAGCTGAATTGCTAAATATTTTAACTGCATTACCAACGTAACTAGAATCGCGGTGACAAGAACTGGTAACATTTTTTGGTACTAAAATTTTCCGGTTATAAAATCTTTGGTAACGTGCAGAATAGACCTGTTAGTGTAATATTAGCCCTGTTCGCGTACGCACTATCCAGTAAATCCAGTACTAATTTTACTGGTTTTTTACTGGATGTCGTTTTCGTACGCAAAAACTTGCAAGAAACTAACAAAGGAGGGGAAATTGAGAGAGCAAAAATTACAGCTGAACTTGCAAGTTTTACTGGATTTTTACTGGATAAATTTTTACTAGCAACTATTTGCTAGTAAGAAAAACAGCTGATGGCATGATGCTTATTGTAAATCACATTAAGAAAATAATTGTTTGTGGTGCTTTTAGAGTTGCAGTTGACAAAATAAACCTATTTAAATATATAATAAGATGGAAAACACTAGTATTCTAAGAAAATTGCATCGGAAAGTAACAAATTAATCAGCTGTTCATAAAACTAGCAACTTTTTGCTGGTTTTGCGTTTTCGTACTTTCTTGCATATGGCAAGTTACTGGATATTTTTTGCTGGAGAATACGAAAACACAACTATTACCATCTATTAACGGATAATGTTGACTGAACAAATTCCCTCTCCTACTTTTCTATCTCTTCCAAATCAGTGTCAGCAGTGCAAATGGACGATTTGTTGTAGAACAAAACTAGATAAATGCATGGTTGAATTTTGGGTTACGTTTTCCTGTAACAAATTTTTTACATACATATCTACATATGTAATTTAGTGGAAAAACTAAAATAAAAAATCGTCATTACGGGGGAAAAGTCGTCAAAACGTCACTGAGCTAAAAAAAAAAACGTAAAAATTACGACCAAATCGTCAATTCGGCAACGCTGCTTGTACCTCACACGAATCATGCATGCATGTACGTACATATACACGCAACACACTTTAGTATCGATACGAAAAACAGTTTCGTTACCGCACAATATGTTGTGTTGTATTGATTCACGTTGATGGTGCATATAGGGAACATGCGAGTAACGAGATTATTGGGGCGTATTCTTGTTTTCGTACGAATCGAAAATCTTTAAATTTTCCTATCATTTTCTGTACAAAAATTTCAAAGTTTCGATTCGTACGAAAACCAGAATAGGCGCCATTATGTGACTAACGAAGCGAATCTTGCAGCGTAACGCCCCGTCTCCACAGGCAAAACTTTTTGGCTACCAACTGTCATTTTTATAGCCTGATAAAAATTTTATCAGAGGCAATATTTGAGCGTGGGTATTTTTTATATTGATAAAAGCATTGTAGATGGCTATTTTTGCCGGATTTCATCAATTAAAAAATATGCTATTTCACACCCAAGCAAATAGTAACAAATATTTTAATAGAAAACAGCTCAAATTTTGCTTTTATATTGAAATATCAATAATGTTGTCTTCACGACGCTATCGCGCATATGAAAATATAGCTGTCAAAGTACCAAATTGCTAGCAATATTTATCAAGATCAAAGCTCGGATAATTATTGCTTGCCAAGAGCAATATGCGGTCTCCATGCATGAGCAAAATTTTGCCTGATAACATTATCAAGATAAAAACTGTTGCTGTCTCCACAGGCAAGTAAGGAAATGTGCGTTCGTACATATGCATACATATACATATACACATGTGTACCCTGCAGCAAAATTTAGGGACAGTCTGGCAAAGCGCTAGTTCCGCCCTACAAATTTCAGAACTGTCTCTGAACTACTGCAAAAGGGATGCAGAGCTGGACGGTTGAAACTCATATGTTGCTAGTTGCGCTGTCATCAATATTACTCATCCTGGTCATGCGAAAGCTGACAAAAGATGCAAAAATATAATATACTATATTTTTTCTAACTAATAACAAACTGTTGTCGTTTATTTAATAGTTTCGTTCCCCAACTTTTCTGGGTTAAAACCTGTAAAACTGTCACAAAGCAAAAGAAGCCAAAGAACCGAGTACGAGAACGCTTTCTAGTAGATTCTTGTAAATTCTTGCAACTTCTTGCGCGTTAGGGAATGCAACTAATATGTAATTCTCTACATAGTTTATGAGGCAGCTGCTAAAATATTTCCAAAAAAGTCGTTATTGGTAACATTAATGTAATTTTTATACATATCTACGTTTAGTTAAGCTACACTTAACAGCAAAGGTCTGCGTACACCATTTCTTTTTTAAATAGTCACAATATATTTAGAGTTAAAATTTGTTTATTAGTATTTTATAAAACAAATTATCATGCTTAAAACAAAATCATAAAAACCGTGTTTTAAAACTTTATACAAAACAAAGTTAAATTTAACGATTTTTCATCAAAATTTTTGACCTTTAATCAGATAAAAAAAAAATAAGCAAAAGTGATAAACGATCCCACTTTGAAATGGGGGTGATATTGTTATGATCATATATCTGAGCACCCAAAATGTGTAGTTATGTAGTGTTTTTTTTTTTAATTTTCAAGGTTTTTCATTTTAAATATTTTTCGTTAAGTTTTTATTTAAGTACTATGTGTCATACTCCATAAACCATTTAAATACAAATTCCTAACTCTGCTGCAAATTTGATAGAACTCTAAAAACTGTCTTCAAATTTTAAACTTTTTAAT
>NW_023458555.1:65931869-65939980 GCF_013731165.1 Rhagoletis pomonella | reverse complement strand
CAAACCGAATTTTTCATACTGCTTATCTCTGGAAATTTTTTGGTAGATTTCTAGAATTTTGTATGGAGATGTACGAAATAAATCGCATACTCTTGGAGAAAAATTGGAACTATTGGAAAAGGGGGCGTGGCATCTTCCATACAAACCGAATTTTTCATACTGCCTGTCTTTGGAAGTGTTCATGGTAGAGTTGGAACTTGAGGGGCATACTCATGAAGAAGGAGCAACACCTCCCATATAAATCGAATTTTTTATACTGCATATCTTTTAAGGTATTCATGGTACAGTACTGGCACTTCGTATCGAGATATGTATATAGTTGAAATCAAGCCCATACTCATGGAGAAAATTTGGGCTATTTGAAAAGGGGTGTGAGGCCTACAAACGTACCGACCTTTAGCTATCTTTGAATGAATTTTTTTTATTCTTCTGTAGGTGTGTTTGTGAGTGATCTCCTCCTAAATGGTTTTACGGATTTTAACGAAACTTTTTGTGTATTTGAGTGGGTCTCTGGATGGTTTAGTTTCACAATTTAATCCGACAGTTGGCGCTGTAGTTGAGTTATTACTAAAAATCTTATTTATGATCCGATTTGGCTAATGTTTTAAATAGGTATGCAATACTATTGCAAAAACGTGCTGCCAAGTGGTGCTGAAGTCGAGCTATTACTAAAAATATCCAAGTGAGAAAAGGGGCCGTGAAGGTCAGATTAAATCGACCTGTTGCACCATTGAGTATATCGAACGCTCCTGCGTTGCAATTGTCCCAATGGATGTGATTTTCCAATATTATTATGCGTTCAAACTTTTAAGGTATTTCGTCTGAAATAAGTATATGTATATTGCATTTCTGTAGAACAATGATTCGCACCCATTTTGAAATTGCCACCTACTATACTGTAAAGTTTCTAGGACATTCACTTGCGAATTTCAAGAACGGATATAACACTTTCCTTAGGTTATTTAAAGCGGCAAATGACCACCAAACCTTAATCTTAGCAGACAAATGGGCCAATGAAAATCGTAATCGTGAATTGTTGGTGAAAATGTTGGACCAAAAAGTTTCAATAAAATATATAAACATTTTGGGCGGGACGAAGTTCGCCGGGTTTTTCGGATAGATCGGTCCCTGGACCACTTCCCAGAAAAAATGGGTCATATATGCTAATATATGCTAAAAAGCTTCTTACGTACTAAATTTTAAGCAAATCGACTATAATTAGATTTTTTCGAATAGACTGGTCCTTGGTCAACCTACCCGAAAAAAGTAAAATTTTTTTAGCCTAAAACAACCGAGCGGGGGAACAGTCGTGGGCCATAGCCAGAGTTTAGTGGATTTGCCCTCTACATTGATGCTCACCGTGTCTTCATCGCTAAAATGAGTGAGTCAATTATAAGAAACAGTTTTTTTAATTAATATACATGCACTGATCTTACCTGCCACTGGGGCCGACAAAATGTGGTAAGTGATAAAATTATACGGAAGTGAAAGAGAATTAACAGCTTGCGATTAAAGTATTTAATATTGAATGAAAAATTACAAATTGTTTTCTGACTCATTTGAAGAACTTGGAATGGTTGCAATGATTCAATTATAACAAGCAGTAAAATAACAAGTAATAAGTTAAATTTACAACATTTCCTCGCAGCTAGTTTGCTTGAAATCTGTCCACTTTGAAACGCTTGCGATTAGAACGTCGAACAGTAGGTGATTCAAGTGGTCGTTTAAAACTAGAAGCTTGACGTATAGGAACTAAAGATGTTAATTCTTGGCTCGTAGTTGCAGTTGTCGTGTTTGGAAAACTTGCTGAACCCGTTGACTCTGAAAATGTTCTTTCATTCTGAGAAATTGGTTCATACGGCAACCGATGCAAACGTTGATTTTCAAAATCTTGTTCAATATCAATATCCACGGTGGGCAGGAAGCAAAGATAGGTTGCATAAAAATGTCGACAAAAACTGAAAGCAGGGTTGTATTTGTTGATATTTTTAGGTTAAGAATCCCTTTGAATTGAAATCCTAGCTGCTCCTGTTTTAAAGATATCCACATTTTACATAGTTATGATAGGACCGACTTTTGCGAAAGAGAAAACACCCTTGTGCATTAAATATTCAACAATGTATGTGTGAGTAAATGTGTGTATATATATTATGTGAAAATATAAGTTTATGTAAGTTTTTAGCCGGTTTCAATGGTTTCCAAGGCGCACCACGTAGAGGCAACTTACTTTGCACCTCTTTGTTCTTTTTTTGGTTTTATTTTTTTATATTTTTTTCTTGCTTTATTTTTTTATATTTGTTTTTTGTTTCCTTTTATTTTTTTTGTTGGCTACCACATTTTAGTATTTAAATATTTCATTATTTAGTTAAGTTTTTATATATGCTGGAATGAAAATGTCATTACAGTTTTCTTCAGGCGACTCACAAAAGTTGGTTTATCAATCATATTTATTTTGAATCTATCCCAGAATTTAATGAATTCCCTATGAACTGACTTCCCGGCCTGCTCGGACCATAATCCTAAACCATCGTTATTCAAGAATGAAATAGATTGCTTTAAATGTTTAAGGATAAAATGGATTTTGACAGTTTGAGAAATTCCACTATTTTCAAAGCTGTGCGGAGTTCGTTAAGATTTTTATCAAAATTACTAAGATCCGCTTGTTTTGCGGAAAACCATGTATTCACGATTTTGCTCATGGCTTTGAACGAGGCAATATATTTGGTATTGTTTTTACGGAGAGTTTCTTCCATACAAACTATGTTCGACATTTTTTTTGTATGTGGAAGACACTGTCAGCAAAAAATAAATAATTGCAAAAAATCAACGAAATTTTCTGGTAACTTCAGACTTGCACTTTACTAATTGGCTCAAAAGCTACTTTTTAAACATTTTTCTAAAAGATCTGATTAGAAATTGTGATCAGATGAAAGTGTCTCCGAGCCAATAATTTTGTACGGCATCTTCGTGCACTCAGCTACAGCCAGACATGTAAATGTGCATTCAAATGTTCAGTTTGATTCAACACCACGTGTGCGTGGTATGAAAGTATTGTTTTTAAGTACGAACATTTCAAAACGATAATCAAATAAAAAATATTCATGTTTACTATGCGTTATTTCCCCCAGTAAATTCATAAAATTTTTCTTAATATTACAACGCGTTTTTTCTCTCAGCGTAGTCATTTTTAAGCAAATTTGTGCAATCAAATCGAAAACCGGGACACTTAAATGAAACCCGGGACATTTTAAGGTTGGACCGGGACACCGGGACAAATAGTCTAAAACCGGGACATGTCCGGGAAAACCGGGACGTCTGGCAGCCCTACACACAAAGCGCATACTTTCATGCGATTTTCTTTATGATCGCATTTGTGTTCTGGATGTACAGTAGTCATTATTTCCTGACGGAAGAGTACATAAATACCAAAATAAATCTCATACAAGCTTTGAATTTATTTACTTATTATGAGGAGTACCGTTGGCCTAAGTTAGAGCATTTTTATTTCTTGCACAAGCGCAGTGCGACTTGCCTGCGCTACTTACTTATAGCAACAAAGCTTTAATAAAAAATTACTACCGTATTATATAGCATACATATTGTATACATACATACATATATTGCGATATTGAAAGTGTTTGTAATGAGAAAGTTCACGCTACAGAAAAAGGTAATTGTGGTGTTTTATCTAAGTTGTATACCGGTAGCGCCCAATAAATCTCGATCAGTTATTCTTTCGGTAGGAAAAAATGAAAATGTTTCACATTGATTTGATCCGTTTTAGTGAGTTAAAAAAGAGGAACAGATTTGTGTGAGATTTCTTTTCGTATAAATATGCTCTAATTATCGAGAAGTACGCCTTCCTCTTTTGCAAATATATCCTATCAGAAGTATATAAAATAAGGATAAAATGGATATCTTTAAAACAGGAGCAGCTAGGATTTCAATTTAAGCGGAATCTTAACCTTAAGATATCAACAAATACAACCCTGCTTTCAGATTTTGTCGACATTTTTATGCAACTTATCTTCGCTTCCTGCCCACCGTGTATCGTATGTAGACCGGTTTGATTTAGAATAAGCATCAGTGTGTGAAGTAACTAACTTTACCTTTAACTGATTTTGATGGCGCTTGATTGTTCCCGTTTCTGTTTGAACATGATACATCATTTGACCAATAACTTCAAGAATTTGTCCTTCAACCCATCTTTTGGCTCCAGAATAATTTCGTGCATAAACTTCTTGACCTACGTGAAATTTGGATTTACTGTAGCATACATTTTGTTTTTGTGGAAACAATGCAGATAAAATAGTGCGCGATTGACGTCCATGTAACAGTTCTGCTGGAGATTTTCCACTAACTGTGTTCAGTGTGGATCTACTACTTATATAAAGCTTTTTCACGATGAGTTTCAGTAGTCATAATTTTAGAAAACGCTTGCTTGAATGTTCTTATGTTCTTACAAAACGTTCTGCCAAACCATTCGATGCCGGATGAAAAGGAGCAGATGTAAGATGCTCAATCGTATTCAATTTGCAAAAGGTCTGAAACTCCTCCGAGGTCAATTGTGGTCCATTATCACTTACAATGGTTTTGGGAAGACCTTCAACTGAAAATATTTTCTGCAGCGCTGTTATTGTAGAAGAAGTCGTTGCTGATGACAATTCAAAAACGTAAGGAAATTTAGAATAAGAGTCAACCAAGATCAACCACATGCGAGAAAAGAAAGGACCAGCAAAATCGACGTGTACCCTTTCCCAAGGTTCAGTTGCCACTGGCCATGAAGAAAATCCCGTTTTAGATTGCTTGAAAATATGACACATGTTTTGCAAGATTTAGACAGCTTTTCAATAGGTTTGTTCGTCGAAAATCCAGCAAGAATTATCCAACACTCAAAATATCAGAGAGTAAGAAAAAATTCTCTCAAATTCTCTCTCATGTTGAGAAACTTGCAAATTTCTGCACGAACGCAAATTTGCAGGAATTTGCAAGTTTCGCTGCCAGCTGGCGTCCACGGTTGCATTTCAAACATAAAAAATTTTTATAGAATTTTTAAAATTCTTTCGGATGGCCAAAAACAGGATATACATGTATATTTCTTGTTGTTCTGACTTTCTTTAACATACATTTCAATTTCTTCATCGTACTAGCTGTCGGGTTTCTTAAATCGACTCTGGTTGCAATTGCATTCCGATTGCGAATACCATTTTTTTCAGCCGAATTAAGTTCATATCATTGGAATTAACTAAATTAATTATATCAACAATTATTTACTTCCTTTTTTCATAAAAAAATCGCTCGTGTTTATAAATTTTTAAATTTAACGAACTAATTTATTCAAATTATTGTAGACAAAAATGCAACCATGCGCCACAAACACTTGTTTTTCGTGTTTGCAAATTCTTGCTGGCAAAATTTTTCCAGCAAGAATTTGCAACTTCTCTCCAAGAGAACTGTCACTTTGCTCTCACAATTTTTGAGTGTTGGATAATTTTTTGGTCTGCACGAACGCGATTTGGGCAAAAATCGTGATAATTCGTACAAATTCGTAAAAATTTTTTGCTCGACGAACAAACCTAATTTCTTCGTCTATCTTTGGAAACCATATGTAACGCCTTGCCATTTGTTTCATTCTACTTGCGCCCCAATGACCCTCATGAAGAGTATCTAAAATCTTATTTTGTAACGCCGATGGTATTACTACACGTATGTAATCAGTATGAAATAAAATTACACCTTTTTGAATAGACAAAGATAATTTTCTTTCATAAAAAGGTTTAATATGCGATTGTATTTTTGGTAAAGAATTAGGCCATCCATTTTCTATGTACTTCTGCACAATACATAAGAGTGAATCTTGTTTGGTATACTGTGAAATAACATCAGCATTGATAGGAAACTCGTCAAGAGTAGATTGATAAATATGTTCCACGTTAAACATGTTTTCTTCTTTCTTATCAAACTCTTTATCTTCCCCTATCGGAAGTCTTGACAATGCATCTGCGTTTGCGTGTTGCTTAATACTTTTGTATTGAATTGAATAATCATATGCCTGAAGCACAATCGCCCATCGTTGAAGTCTATGTAAAGTCATAATAGGTAATTTCTTACAAGGATGAAATAACGTGATTAAAGCTTGATGATCTGTTATTAGTTCAAAGTGTCTTCCAAAAAGATATTGATGAAAACGAGTTACACCGAAAATAATAGATAGAGCTTCTTTTTCAATTTGAGAGTAATTCAACTGACTTGAGTTTAATGTTTTTGAAGCAAACGAGATTGGCTTTTCCGTGCCGTCTGGAAATCGATGAGAAATTACAGCTTCGATACCATGCTTTGAAGCATCAGTAGCAAGAACGATAGGAAATTCATCGTTGTAGTGCACTAGTTGAACTACTTTAAGTATTGATTCTTTTAAAAGTTGAAAAGATTTGTCTTGTCTATCTCCCCATATAAACTTAACATCCCTCCTTCTATGTTCATTCAAAGCTGCTGCCTTTGAAGAAAAATTCGGTATGAATTTGTTATAATAATTCATTTTACCTATAAAAGCTTCAAGTTCGCGCAAGTTTTGTGGTCTTGGCATTAATTGAATAGCTTCTAATCTCTTTGTCGACGGAAATATGCCTTTTGAATCAATTATATGTCCAACATATTCAATACGGTCTTTCGCAAAATGACATTTCTCTTTTCCACAATTTAGTCCATGATATCTTAGTTTTTCAAAAACTTCCTTCACGTTCTTAATGTGATCTTCACTATTTCGACCAGTAATAATGATGTCATCAAGATAAACTGCACAATTTGGAATACCAGATATAATTTCTTCCATTAACCTTTGAAAGATACCAGGAGCACTAGACACTCCGAAAGGCATTCTTTGGTATTGAAATAAACCAAAAGGTGTATTTATAACCATATATTTTTTTGAATTTTCCGAAAGTTCTATTTGAAGATAAGCTTCACTCAAATCAATTTTTGTGAAGTAAACTCCGCCTTGTAATTTGTGAAATAAATCTCCGATTCGAGGATTTGGACATCTATCCACCTCTAATTGCGGATTAATTGTAACTTTGAAGTCAGCACATATTCTTAACTTGCCATTAGGCTTCTTAAGCACTACTATTGGTGCTGCCCATTCACTTGAGTTGACTGCCTTTAAGACATTATTCGTTACAAGACGGTTGATTTCAGCGCAAACGGCCTCATATTGCGCGAAAGGCAAATTATACGGCTTGAAAAACTTCGGTTTAGCACCAGACTTCAGTACAATATTTGCTTTAAAACTTGTACAGAGTCCTAGAGACTGCTGAAAAATACTAACGTGGTACATATTGCAAAGATCTTTGAGGTCGGAAATTAATTTGTCTTGAACAGACTCCGAAGATGAAAAATTACACAAGTTTGAATCTGGAAATTGAATATTGAAATTCATTACCTTAAACCAATCAAGGCCTAAAATATTTGATGCTTTATCACTATCGACAACAGTGAGAGGTAAAGTTTTCGTGTTACCATTACACATAACTTGCACATTGGCAATTCCTTTAACAGGAAGAATATTTCCTCCATAAGTTCTTAGTATTTTATCTGTAGGAAAACAATGTGGCTCCAGTATCGACTTGAAACTCCGTGAACTGTTTGTTAACACTTATGCTGACCATTATTTTATCACAATGAACTTGCGAAAAAGTCGATTGGAATGCCTCTGTTTGTTGAAAATTCAGAAATTCTATGGAACTTATAAGCTCGAAAGGTGAACAAACTTCTTCTTCATTAACATTGTGAACCTTCTCATTGCAAAATTCACCAGATGCTTGACGTGAATTGGATACAGAATTTAATTTGCACACTGAAGAAATGTGACCAATTTTGGAACACTTCCTACACACCGATTTATTCTTGTAGTGGAAACATTGAATTCGCTGATGCGACTTACCGCATTCTGGACATGACTTACGAAACATTTGTGAATCCTTAGGTGTGTTACTCTTGTTATTAGTTTTCTTACTAGATCCCCGATTCTGATGTCGTTTAAAAGAAAGCTTGTTGATTGTTGAATCCGAATTTTCACCTTTTATTTCTAAGCACGTCTTGAGCGTTGATTCGTA
>NW_023458555.1:65924603-65931769 GCF_013731165.1 Rhagoletis pomonella | reverse complement strand
CTTTTAATATTTAATATTCAAAAGTGGGATTTCCGTATTGTGAAGAACACTGCGGCACCGTGAAGCGAACAACGAGAAATAGGCAGAATGTACGAGGAATGACGTAGAATATTCCACAAAGAGAAACGTCAAGTTGGATGAACACTGCGAACAGCGAGAGAAAGAAAATGAGCGATGAACTTCAGAAAATTCTAGAGTTGCCATGAGTGCGAGCGCAGGTATATAAGGGCGCCACCAGACACCGGAGTGAGTTAGTTACAAGTCAGCAAGCTACAAGTAAAGTGAGCAGAGAATTGAGCTGCGAATAAGCAAGCTATAAGTTTAATTGTGTTAACAAGTTTTGTAAAGTGTTTTTACGGTACTAGCGAGTATTGTAAATTGTTTGTTGTACAATAAAGTTAATTGTACTAAAATTTGGTCATCGTGAGCATTTATTTAACAATCCAGCGATACGAGCCGTAGGATATTTGGGAAATCCCTCAAGGTTTCAAGGATAATCGTAACAATTGGTGTCAGAAGTGGGATTGTTAAATAAATCCCGAAGGATCAACTTTTGAAAATGGCAAAAATCCAAGACCTAAAGATCGAGGACTCAAACAGGAGTTGGAGAAGCAAAATTTAGCAACCTCCGGAAGAAAAGTGCGGTTACGAGAAGCTATGTGAGAGGCTATGGAAGCAGAAGGCATCGACGTGGACAAACACGACTTCCAGGGAACAGGATGAACAGAAGGAGGCCGCTTGTTCGTCGAAGGATGTGCAGCAGACATCCGGGAAGATTGAAGAACAGCAAAAGTCTCCAAGTTCATCAACAGCTATGGACATGAACACGTTATTGGCTGCCATGTCACAGATGTCATCACAGCTGTCGTCACAGATGCAAGCACAGGATACACGCATGTCACAGATGTCATCACAGCTGTCATCTCAGATGCAAACACAGTTGTCAGATATTTCGTCGCAGCTACAGGCACAGAAGACACACGTATCACAGTTGCTGGAAGTACAGGATGCAAAGATTACACAACTGCAGGAGAATTTGGCTAGAGATAACGAACAAATCAAGGATAGACAGAATAAAGTCAAGGCTAAGGTAGAAGGGTTGGAAGGTCGCCTCCGAGATTTGCAGATGAATCGTCCAGCTACTTCGACAAGTGCCCCCAAGGTAAAGACTCCATCCTTTGACAGCACGATTCCTTTCCAAGTCTTTAAGCTCCAGTTCGAGAAGACAGCTACAGCAAATCGTTGGAGCATGGAGGATAAATCCGCTGCGCTGTTCGTGGAATTAAAAGGACCTGCAGCGGAAATCTTGCTGACTATTCCTGACTGTGAAAGGAACAATTACGATGCATTGATGGGGGCCATGGAAAGACGTTATGGTAGCGAGCACAGGCGACAGATCTACCAGATGGAGCTGGAGAATCGCTGTCAAAAGTCCAACGAGACTCTACAAATGGAAATCCAGGCCACTTCGCCCGCGATTGCAGCGCAAGTTCCAGTGCGCTCAACTCCGGTCAGTCGTTAAACTAAAACGAGCCAGCAGGAAGGGCCGCGTGCTGGCTCCAGAAGTTGAAGGGCCCATAATCTCCGTCTCACAAATTGGCCGGATTGCGAGCAACTATTGGTGGATGTGTGAATGGGCAGGAGCGCGTGCTGACAGTGGATACTGGAGCGTCACATTCCATTATTCGACCTGATGTGGCTACTTTTTATGTGAAGCCACTACCTGGAGCAAAGCTAAAGACTGCAACTGGTGAGCGAACCCAAGTGTTAGGAGAAGTACTATGCGAGGTAATAATCGACGGGTTGGCCTCGTACACGAAGTTTATTGTGGCAGACATTGTCGATGAAGTCATCATCGGCGTGGATTTCCTACTTGGGCAAGGCATGAATATTGACCTCCAGGGAATGATCCTAACCTATGGCGACAGGAAAGTGCCACTTAGGGTTGGTTACGACAACCAGTGCTGCAGCAGACGGTTGGTTTTAGAGGAAGTGCCGAAGATTCCACCAGAAACGGAAGTGGTTAGTTGAGCAGAGCAGAGGTTGACAGTGATGGAGACGAAATAGTTTCGTCAGGAGAAGGAAGTTGTTCACCGATACAGGAACAGCGTGACGGTTCCACCAGCTCAGTGCTTCCGGCAGGAGGAAAGCCACTGAACCAATGCAATGTTGCATTGGTGATATGCCGGTGGCTGGAAATGGAAGCGGCTGTGGAAGAAGTAGGCGCGCTTTGAAGTGTCCCGAAAAAGGTAGTCGGCAAAGGCGAGCAGTTAAGCTGGAAGCAAAGGTTGAGATTATACATGTCCGGTCAATGAAGGTAGTGCAGCACGAAGGCGTGTGCTGTTTGTTCCCTCCAGTACTGCTGGAGTCAATCGCTACTTTTGAACCGCTACAGCACCGACTCCTAGGTAAGTAGCTACGCTATTAACCCGTGGTAGTGCACATGGTAGTGCAGAATCGAACCAGCCGGAAGCAGAATAGCGAGATGTGAAACGACGGCGGAAGTTTCAGCGTAAGGATCCGGATGTAGCAAGATGTGCTAAAGGTAGTGCAGCACGAAGGCGGGAGTCTAGGTGTCATGGACAGATGATGCGGCATAGATCTGGCGAAAAGGGTGCCCACGAGAAGAGACATGGTCTGGTCACCCTCAGTGGCCGGCAGAAGCACGAACATGTGAGATGGTGCACTCCCGGAGATAAGCCGGAAGCAATGTACAGTAACGCATTGTGCTTGTACATGTCGCAACAGAAGAAAAGCTTCACCTCCAAGCAAAGACGTGCTGGAAAGATCCGTTTAAGATTGACGAACGGCTGAAGGACGCAGTGCACCGAATCCAGACAATGGGGAGACCGAGGACCAAGATGAAAGTGGTCCACTTGGAAATACTTGCAACGGTTGGAGCGGCAAGTGTGTCTGATCGGGACGATCTGTCGTAGGTGGAGGGAAGTGTGGCGAATACTGCGGCAACGCGAAGCAAACAACGAGAAATAGGCAGAATGTTCGAGGAATGACGTAGAATGTTCCACAAAGAGAAACGTCAAGTTGGATGAACACTGCGAAAAGCGAGGAAAGAGAATGAGCGATGAACTTCAGAACATTCTAGAGTTGCCATGAGTGCGAGCGCAGGTATATAAGGGCGCCACCAGACACCGGAGTGAGTTAGTTACAAGTCAGCAAGCTATAAGTAAAGTGAGCAGAGAAGTGAGTTGCGAATAAGCAAGCTATAATATTAGCGCTATATATTAGCGAGTATTTTAAATTGTTTGTTGTACAATAAAGCTAATTGTACTACAATTTGGTCATCGTGAGCATTTATTTAACAATCCAGCGATACGAGCCGTAAGCTATTTGGGAAATCCCTCAAGGTTTCAAGGATAATCGTAAAGGCTGATTCACATACAACTTTCTTCGCTTTGCTTGATAGTTCTTTGCTTTGACATATAAGATCGATGTAGGCATATGCATGAGTATGCTCACATAAAAAACGTTTGAAGCAAAGCAAAGCAAAACGAAGCAAAACCTTGGGCAACTCTCAACTTTTTCCCGCTTTGGCAATCAGCTGTCTACATGTATCTATTATCGTGCGCTTGCATTTGCATTTAATGGCAAAAATAGGGTAAATAGGAATTTTTGTTGCTATTATTAATGCATATTATTATATTGCTATATATTTTACAGATAAAAAATATGGAGGAAAAGGAGAACGCAAAGCAGTCCAAGCGTTTATTGTAGCATACCTTCTGCGTTTCACGCTTTGTTGTCAAAGTTTGAACTGTCAAGCAAAGCGCGGAAGGTTGTATGTGAATGGCCCTTAATAGTATTTTAAAATGGGATAAACAGGGCGTTTTTCAAAGAATGGGATTTTCGTACCTTGGAGTTGGCAACACTGTACCCCACACGAATCATGCATGCATGTACGTATCGATACTGTTACGATTATCCTCGAAACCTTGAGGGATTACCCAAATATACTCGGGCTCGTATCGCTGGATTGTTAAATAAATGCTAACGATGACCGAATTGTAGTACAATTAACTTTATTGTACAACAAACAATTTACAATACTTGCTAATACAGTAAAAACACTTTACAATACTTGTTAAAGCAATAACAACGCTTTACTACACAATTAAACTTATAGCTTGCTTATTCGCAACTCAATTCTCCGCTCACTTCACTTGTAGCTTGCTGACTTGTAACTCGTAACTAACTCCGCTGTGTCGTGGCTCTTATATACCTGCGCTCACACTTATGGCAACTCTAGAACGTTCTGAAGTTTATCGCTCATTCTCTTTCTCTCGCTGTTCGCAGTGTTCATCCAACTTGACGTTTCTCTTTGTGGAACATTCTACGTCATTCCTCGAACATTCTGCCTATTTCTCGTTGTTCGCTTTGTGTTGCCGCAGTATTCGCCACACTGCCCTCCACCTAAGTCTGATCGTCCCGATCAGACATACTTGCCGCCCAACCGCTGCAAGTCTTTCCTAGTGGACCACTTTCATCTTGGTCCTCGGTCTCCCCATTGTCTGGATTTGATGCACTGCGTCCTTCAGCCGTTTGTCAATCTTCAACGGATCTTTCCAGTCAAGTCCTTGCTTGGAGGTAAAGCTTTTCTTCTGCTGCGACATGTACAACCGCAATGCATTACTGGACATTGCTTCCGGCTTATCTCCGGGAGTGCACCATCTCACATGGTCGTGCTTCTGCCGGCCACTGGTGGTGACCAGACCATGTCTCTTCTCGTGGGCACCCTTTTCGCCAGATCTATGCCGCATCCTCTGTCCATGACACCCAGACTCCCGCCTTCGTGCTGCACTGCCTTTAGCACATCTTGCTACATCCGGATCCTTACGCTGAAGCTTCCGCCGTCGTTTCGTATCTCGCTCTTCCGCCGATGCTAACTTCATTGACCGGACATGTATAATCTCACCCTTGGCTTCCGGCTTAACTGCTCGCTTTTGCCGACCACCTTTTCCAGGACACTTCAAACCGCGCCTACTGCTACCACAGCCGCTTCCATTTCCGGCCACCGGCGTATCACCATTGCAACGTGGTTCAGTGGCTTTCCTCCTGCCGGAAACACTGCCTGGCTCGCCATGACCACTTCCTTGTTGCGACCTCTTCTTCACTGAGCTAGCGGAACCGTCACGCTTTTCCTGTATCAGTGAACCGCTTCCTTCTCCTGATAAAACCACTCCGTCTCCATCACTGACAACCTCCGCCCAACTAACCGCTTCCGTTTCTGGTGGAATTGTCGACACTTCCTCTAAGACTAACCGTCTACTGCAGTACTGGCTGTCGTAACCAACCCTAAGTGGCACTTTCCGGTGACGATCTATCAGGATCATTCTCTGGAGGTCAATCTTCATGCCTTGGCCAAGTAAGAAATCCACGCCGATGATGACTTCATCCACAATGTCTGCCACTATAAACTTAGTGTACGAGGCCCAATCGTCGATTATTACCTCGCATGGTACTTCTCCTAATACTTGGGTGCATTCACCAGTTGCAGTCTGCAGCTTTGCAGGAGGTAGTGGCTTCACATAAAAAGTGGCCAATTCCGGTCGAATAATGGAATGTGTCGCTCCAGTATCCACTGTCAGTACTCTCTCCTGCCCATTCACACATCCACCAATAGTGAGGTTGCTCGCATTCCGGCCAATTTGTGAGACGGAGATTATGGGCCCTTCAACTTCTGGAGCCAGCACGCGGCCCTTCCTGCTGGCTCGTTTCAGTTTAACGACTGATTGGAGTTGGTTTCGTCTCCTTCAGCCCTGCGTTTGCGTCCTGCTGAGTTGTTGAGCCCACTGGAACTTGCACTGCAATCGCGGGCGAAGTGGCCTGACTTTCCACATTTAAAACATTTGCCAGAACCATGCTTTTTCTCGCCCAGCAGTTGGATAATCTTCTTCAGCATTTTATTTGTCTCGTCCGGTGTTTCCACTTCCACGCGATGTGCTTTGTAGGCTGGTCTACTTAGGAGCGCCGCCGTTTCACGCGTCTGAGCATACGAGACAGTTTCAGCAAATGTTGGCTTGGGATTCGCGTACGTCTCTCGCTTGGTATACACGTCCCACATTCCGTTGATGAACCTCTGGATTTTTACTCTTTCGAGGTGCTCACCAGATGCATCTCCAATTGCCAAATGAGCCAACCTTTCGATCTCGGAGGCGAATTCCTGTAAAGTCTCGTTGGATTTCTGGCAGCGATTCTCCAGCTCCATCTGGTAAATCTGTCTCCTGTGCTCGCTACCATAACGTCTTTCCACTGCACCCATTAACGCATCGTAACTGTTCCTTTCACAATCAGGAATAGTCTGCAAGATTTCCGCTGCAGGTCCTTTTAATGCAAGGAAAACAGTGCAGCGGATTTATCCTCCATGCTCCAGTGATTTGCTGTAGCTGTCTTCTCAAACTGGAGCTTAAAGACTTGGAAAGGAATCGTGCCGTCAAAGGATGGAGTCTTTACCTTGGGCGCGCTGGTCGAAGAAGGTGGGCGATTCAACTGCATATCTCGGAGGCGACCTTCCAACTCTTCTACCTTAGCCTCGAATTTCTCCTGTCTCTCTTCAAGTTTGTCCTGTATTTGTGTAATTTTTTCATCCTGTGCTTCCAGCTGAGATAACATGCGTGCCTCCTGTGCCTGTAGCTGAGTTTCTAACCGGGATGACACCTGCGCTGATACCTCGGAAAATATACGTGTTTCCAAGGCTTGCATCTGTGAGGAAACGTCTGACGACAACTGCGACCTCTGTTCCTTCTTCATCTGTGACATGGCAGCCAATAACGTGTTCATGTCCATACCTGTTGATGAACAAGGAGCATTTTGCTGTTCTTCAACCTTCCCGGATGTCTGCTGCACATCCTTCGACGAACAAGCAGCCTCATCCTTCTGTTCGTCCTTTGCGGATGCATCGTCGGATTTACTCTGGAAGTCGTATTTGTCCACGTCGATGCCTTCAGCTTCCATAGCCTCCCGCAAACGGGATAATAATTCCACTTTTCTTCCGGAGGTGGCCAAATTACGCTTTTCCAACTCCTGTTTTAGTTCCTCAATCTTTAAGTCCTGAATTTTCGCCATTTTCAGTAGTTTATCCCTCGGGATTTATTTAACAATCCCACTTCTGACACCAATTGTTACGATTATCCTCGAAACCTTGAGGGATT
>NW_023458555.1:65923336-65924503 GCF_013731165.1 Rhagoletis pomonella | reverse complement strand
TAAATTTAAGTACCAACTTAAAATTTATTTCTATTCATAGTCGCATTTCAGACTTCTACTAAGTAGTTTCGACTTAGTTTACGATATAGCAAAACGAGTGTGAAAATGTATCGATTTTTCTTTACGATATTTTGGAAAAATTACATTTTTATTAAATAATGTCAAGCTTGATCATCCGTTTATGTAATTTTTATTTTCATTGCATGATTATGCAAAAGAATAAAGTATAATTTTCTTGTTAATTGTGTGAAATAGCCAGAACAACCGCAGTGATGTGAAGTCGATGTTTATCGAAAGCAGGCTGTGAAACATACAAATATTATGCAGCGTTTTTGCTGCATTTAAAATGCAACATTTAGCACTTTCGAACATATGTTTTCGAAGAGCGTTCATGCTACCGCATTTAGCAAATGTACATTTACGCGAGTTCGAAATCGTACGCTTTTGACAAACAGCCGTGTTCCAGTCGCTTATTCAGATCCGTATCTATTACGATAAATTCTCACAGAAAAGATAATGTGCAAAAACCCCTACTGAAAAGGAAAAAATAAATTCTAAACCGAAAATTCAATACAAAAACTTGAATTGTTTTAACCATAAACGAACAATTGTTTGTGTATATATTCATTTGTCGGTGCTGTCAATTATAATTTCCATACTTAATTAGGAAACAAAATAAACAGAGTTGATCACAAATTAATCCATATTTCTATCAGCATCATATCGATGTTGAATTTGCGTAACTTTTCTTTATCCAAATAATGTAAAATAATAAATGAAATCTCGATCGGCGATCACTGAAACGCAGCTAGCGACTGTATACTCGAAAAAGCAATGTTGCCACTTTTTCACATTAAACCATGTTCGAATCGTGGAAATTTTGGAAGATCACAGGGTTGCTTTTAGCATTTAGATTCTTAGGGCCGTTTTCACCATCTCTGGTTAACACTAATCTACAGTTAAACATCGTTACCGACGTTATCGACACAATGTTATATGCGTGTAGTCAGTAAAGTCGGTAACGATGTTTAACTGGACATTAGTGTTAAGGCTCTGTTATGCATACTTGGCATTGCATGCACTGCTATACCATTTTTACGTAGAAATCAAAAACCAACATACTTCTACGTATGTAGTGCTGTGCGTTCGATAACCGATTACACGCGA
>NW_023458555.1:65920254-65923236 GCF_013731165.1 Rhagoletis pomonella | reverse complement strand
ACTTCTACGTATGTAGTGCTGTGCGTTCGATAACCGATTACACGCGAGGCTCATTTAACAGATTTCTTATGTGACAGCTCTCAAGCCATGCCAAGTATGCATAACGGAGCCTTTAACCAGAGATGGTGAAAACGGCCCTTAATGCATAAATGGAGTTGCATTTAGTTGCATGTAGGTGACGAATTTTGTATGGATAAATGTACATTTAGGGCCGTTCGCACCATGTCTAGTTAATTCTAACTCCCAGTTAAACATCTTTATCGACGTTATCGACACCCATCATATAACATGTGATGGATAAAGCAGTTAACGTGCTTAACTTAAGGATGTACCTCCAGTTAGCGTTAACTAGACATGGTGCAAACGGCCCTTAGAGTAGCATTTAGAGCTAAATGCGCTAAATGTGCTTTTACGCGTAAGCAAAAACAGCCCATTAGATATCTAAATGTTATGCACAAATTTACTTTAAAAGAACTTGCGTGAAACTGACTTATTATTTGAGAATTTATATAAATTATTCCAATTATAAAATTGTGATGTAGCTTTATTCGAATTGTAATACGCATTTAATTTCATTTTCCGATTAAAATGGATCGATCTTTGTAAATTGTAATTGGAGATTATTCAATATTATCAAAATCACCCTCTACCAACTTAATTTTTACATATTTCGTCCGTTTTCCCTTAATTTGATAAAATACTTCTCCCTAGTTACGACTTAGTTGCAGCTGCAGCCGAAACTAAATTTTAAGTTGGTACTTAGCCAGAAAAGTCGAAACTAAGGCGACTATGAATAGCTTTAGTTGTGACTTAGGGCCGGTTGTTCAATGTCTGATTAGCACTAATCGGAGGTAGAAGCTCTGGTTAAATACAACGACTGCTTTATCGATCACATGTTATATGCATGATGTCGAAAACGTCGATAATGATGTTTAACCGGCAAGTAGTGATAACCAGACATTGAACAACCGGCCCTTAGAATAGTTTCGACTTAGTTGAGTACTAAATATGAGTATGAATATGCGCCATGGTGATCTTTTTGGAGAGTTGCTCCCGTCCACCTAGGGCCCCTGCGGACCCCTTGAAAAATTGCCAAAAGTCACAATTTTCATTTGCGTCCACAGTATTTTTCCGTAGAATTCAGTTCTCAATGACCGCCCTTATAGGAAAGTTTCCCCAACTAAAAAACTAAAAACTACAAAAGAATTCCAGACTCTTCCTGAATGTATGACCATTTTTTTAATTTAAGCCGTATAATTAATTTAATATTTTTCTGATTATTATACCCGAGCGCCCTGCCCCTAAGGCTATGGTTACACTTTTTCACGATCACACTTAACTTTAGTTACTAAGTAGTGTTTGCCACAATATGAATGGCAAAGTACAGCGCGCAAAATAATAACTGTCGCACAGGTTTTTTGAAAAATAAAAGGGTTCTTTATAGACTTTGTGTTTTTTGTTTGTTAACTTTGTGTTGTAGTTGCTAGTTAAGGTTACATTTTACTTTAATTTTATTAATTGGTTTTAAAATTTTAATCCTATTTTGCATTTGCCAGCTTTGGGAGATAAGTACATGCGTCACGAACCTCTTTTTCAAGCGTATTTTTTCTTAGATTTTGTATAAAAAAAAAGAAAAAAAAACTGTATAGGGCTGGTCGAATGAATGCCCTCCTAGTCACCAGTTTCGAGTCTTTTCGATTGCTGAGTACGAGGCCTTAGTTGTATGTGAATGGCCCTTAACAGTATTTTAAAATGGGATAAACAGGAAGTTTTTCAAAGAGTGGGATTTTCGTACCTTGGAGTTGGCAACACTGTACCCCACACCAATCATGCATGCATGTACGTATCGATAAAAAACAACGTTCCTAGGGTTCGAAATTTCAGACTTTGGTATCGATACTGAGTACTCATTCTGGCATCGAGCTCATGGTATCGATACTCTAAAAGTATCAGGGAAAAAGTATCGATACTACTCAGTATCTGACTCATTAAAATAGGTTTTTTTGGGATACTAAAATTGTTTTCTTCTTCAATCGTATATCTAGTTATTTCCTGAAACTAAAACAATAGAAATTTAAAATATTTTATTTTTATTTCATTGCAGAACTTACTTTCAGGGTTAGAAGTAATTTTAACGTCAAATGTACATATATATATATATATATATATATATTTTCACGAATTTCAAGTTTTATTAAGAAATTTTTGTAAAGCTTTAGTATGCATTTTTGTAGCCTATTCAATTTTAGTATAATAATGTGCAAGTTTGAATTAAAAGTCAACGGTAGTAGGCTACACGTAAATTTGAATAGGTTACAGAACTGCATTCCCAAAAAGTTTCTAAAAAATCAGCATTTTCGTGAACTTTGCGTAAAGTTTTATTGCCTTATTCATAAAAAATAAAAAAGGTTTATAAACTGAAAAATGTATGAAAATGTCATTTTATTAAGCTCTTTAAACCTACTTTATTTTTTATGAATAAGGCCACTAAACCTTCACTTATTTGGTTTATGTTATGCAACAGAATACACGCAATTGCAGTTTATTTTAAGTGATAGACAAAAGAGTAATCCATATAAGCAAAGAAAGCAATGGAAGAAACAATTTAAAAAGTGTGCGTTTTAAAAAGTATTCGATACTACGAGTACTTTGCAAAGTATCGAGTAAAATCACCAAATAAGGTATCGAGTATTAAAGTACTCATTTTTATACCCTCAGTGTCGATACTTACTCAATATCGATAGTATCGTTCGAACCCTAAACGTTCCCGCACAACAGGTTTGTATAGTAACAAATAGTCAGTACTAATTTATAAAATAATAAATAAATAATAAACAACATTTGGTTTCAGCAAGTTATCGTGGGATATCACACCTCTGGATTTTTTTCTTTGGGGTGTTTACCAGAGAGCAGCTTTGAGTATGATCGAGCCTTTTTGATCACCCTCAATAAAAATCGAGCACAAGCGAACGCCACACTCGG
>NW_023458555.1:65919134-65920154 GCF_013731165.1 Rhagoletis pomonella | reverse complement strand
CATTTAACCACGTTTCAACAAGAACAACAATGTCATAATCCGCATGGCACGTAGCCGAGTAAACAGCACTGGCCTTTGTTCGCATCCCTGCCATATTCTGGTAGTATATTTTGAAATTCGACTGATGATTGCGGGATTCCGTAGCACAACAGGCAAGTTGAAGTGGCTGACTTCACCTCCTTTTGAAAAAACTTGAATGGCCTTACACTGATACTCGACGGCCAAACCTCAGAAGCTAAGATTTTATCATAGAAAGCATTTTTTACAAGTTTATTGCAGGCTAGATGTTTAATGTCAATGCCAGTTTGTTTTGCGACATATTCGATAACGCTTTGCTCCGAGATTTCAGGGTTAAAAGAGGAGACATGCACCCATCTCTTCTTAACTACAACATCAAGTTCACTGTTTGCATTGCATCCAAGAATAACATTATTCCGCCGCCAAAAAAAAAAAGAAAAATAACATCAAATCTAATCCCAAAGCATTTTGGTCCTTTATCAACTCAAAGCGTACCACCTCGCTTTTTCCAAATTCCTTGCAGTATGGAGGGAAGCAGTCATTGTCAATTAATGACACAGTGAATATGTTCGCAGATTTTTTTCAAATCGAACTTTGTTAATGAGTGTCCATTGAGTAGTGAGTCCACCTGCAACAACACTTCTACTTCTTTAGATTTTGGATCTCTGCTCTTATCACAAGATGATATTTCTTATGGAATACGAAGCTTAACGAATTCCAAAAAAGCGGACGTGCATCAAATATCGTCTTTTTTCTCAAGCAATGCATTTCGTCGATTTCGGAACCACTGCTACTTTTATTCAACTTATCATTAAAGTTAGGTCTTTTTCTGGATGAATGGAAAATCACTTCTGTGTCCCCCGTTTTTAAAACAGGTAGCAAAAGTGACATCTCCAACTATCGCCCTATCGCTAAGCTTCCTATTATTGCAAAATTTTTCGAAAAGATTATTAGTAACAAACTTTCTTTTGCTATAAAACAATTAATATCCCCTTGTCAACA
>NW_023458555.1:65918467-65919034 GCF_013731165.1 Rhagoletis pomonella | reverse complement strand
AGTCGAGGTAGTAGGTAACTGACTCTCTATGAATGTCGTTTATGGCTTGTCTGTATGTCGTCGAGTCCAAAGGTTGGTCTATGTACTGTTGGACTGCGTCCTTGTTCATGAATAGGTGCCCCCTGACGTGCCTGGGCGGAGGCTCCTCCTGAAGCAACAGTCTGTTAGGGTGTTCACTTCTGTGACACCCCACCAGAAATTGCTTACAGAGCATTTTGTTGTGTTCCCTGACGGGGAGCACTTGGGCTTCGCTGTGCAGGTGGTGCTCAGACGCCATCAGAAGGCACCCAGTCGCTGTCCGGAGTGCGGCGTTCTGACAAGTCTGTAGCTTCGTCCACTACGCCCAGCTAGTCCCCGGCGTCCAAACTGGCGCAGCATAGTTTAGAACCGGCCGGCCAATTGCCTTGTATGTTGCCAGCAACGTTTCTTTGTCTTTGCCCCAAGTGCTGCCGGCGAGCGACTTGAGGACCTTGTTGCGGCTCTGTACTTTGTTGACAATTGTGTATACCCAACTCTAGCCTGACCTCCTTCGTCCAGGTGGTGAAGAGGGTCGCCGTTGATTTCGTT
>NW_023458555.1:65917974-65918367 GCF_013731165.1 Rhagoletis pomonella | reverse complement strand
GTTAGGCTCCTTGCAGTGAAGAAGCGAGAAAGGCTGGAGAGATAGTCGTTCACTTTTGAGCAGATGTCATCAATTCCATTCCCGGAAGCCAAAATCGAGCATTCGTCAGCGTATGAGATCAGGGAAACTCCCTCAGGTGGTTGAGGAAGTTTCGAGATGTAGAAGTTAAATAGTAAGGGGGAGAGAACACCACCTTGTGGAACCCCTTGTTTAATCCTTTCTGCAGACGAATCGTTCGTTTTGCCTATCGTTCGTGATACAGAATAAGGCTGATGTTCTTTAAAAATAAAAAAATTGCCGATGCTTTGAGTTTTTACATTTGGGAATTCAGGTATAAATAAAATACAATTGTGTCATAAACGTGTCTTTAAAAAAGTTTTAATATTATTTATT
>NW_023458555.1:65916438-65917874 GCF_013731165.1 Rhagoletis pomonella | reverse complement strand
TTTGTAAACATACCGATGAAGAACATTTAAAATTTAGGGGGGAGAGAGGTGTTAATGCACTTGAAGATGTTCAGCTATTTAAACAGTACATACTTTTATATTCCCCTCATTTAACATTATGTATTTACTCATATGTATGCATTCCGTTACCTTGGTACAATATGTATATATATCCGTCTCTGAATTACGAATAAAGCAGTCGAAGTATAACCTTAAATGACTCGGACATAACAGACATGAAGACGCCTACATCCATGTAGGTATTAAATGTGTGTAGATCGGCAATGTCAAAGCCATATGCACTAGGTGCACATTTTTTTTTTGTAAAAGTACTTATGTACCTACATAGTTTTAGGCCACGATTGAGAGAATACAAAGGTTGCGCCGTTCTCGGACCGCTATTCCTCTCTTAACGAATTTGACAGAATCGTTGTTTGCATGACGTCACACTTGCGCAACTTGTTTACGTTTTCCTTGCAACATTTTTTCTTCTTCTTCCATTCTTGCTCACGTTTTGGCATTTCTCTCTCGCAATTGCACCAGTGTGACGTCACACAAAAGTTATTCTCAAAAATCCTCTCTGATCGGCGCAATCTTGTATTCTATCATTCTTGGGTTTAGGCTGTGTGTTCTAATACATATATACACACACAGCATTCCACGCGAAACTATACGAAATACCCAGTAGGGAAATGGTCACCGGTGACATCGTCACTAATGAGGATTTAGTGACACCGTCACACTTGCTGTGAATCCTAAACGACATATAGCTGACAATGACACTGGTGACAATGTCATGCAGGTGTACTCCTATCAAAGACTTATAAGAGACAATGTCTTGCAGCGGTCACTTATAAAAATTCCATTGCAAGATACTGTCGCTTGAATGTCATTAATGATCACTGCATAACCAAGTCATGCAGGTGACATCAACGACGAAATTACCATTTATATGAAAAAGTCATGAACGACTTCCATACAAACGGAGTCCAACGTCATTTAAGACGTAACTTTTCCGTACAAGACTCTTAGGTGACTAATGCATGACATTCGCTACGGGGCAGATGCACAAACATTTTTGTCTACTTCGCTTCTAATTTTTTTCATTGCGTATGCACAAGCACAAAGCAACAACATTTTCGTATGCTTTGTTGGAATATATTGGCCCCAGTTATCTTCAGCGTAAATTTCATTGTTGTTCTGCATTTTATCGCAATGTTCGGGTGTCCGCTTCATTGTTACACAAATTTTCGGGTTAGTTGCGGGTGTCCGAGTGTGGTGTCCGAGTGTGGTGTTCGTTTGTGCTCAATTTATAGCGAGGGTGATCGAACAGACTCGTTCGTACTCAAAGCAGCTGTTAGGTGTGCATCTCGATCGAACACATAGTAACCGAGTGTGGCGTTCGCTTGTGCTCGATTTTTATTGAGGGTGATCAA
>NW_023458555.1:65913923-65916338 GCF_013731165.1 Rhagoletis pomonella | reverse complement strand
AAAGTACAGCGCGCAAAATAATAACTGTCGCACAGGTTTTTTGAAAACTAAAAGGGTTCTTTATAGATTTTGTGTTTTTGGTTTGTTAACTTTGTGTTGTAGTTGCTAATTAAGGTTACATTTTACTTTAATTTTATTAATTGGTTTTAAAATTTTAATCCTATTTTGCATTTGCCAGCTTTGGGAGATAAGTACATGCGGCACGAACCTTTTTTTCAGATGTATTTTTTCTTAGATTTTGTATAAAAAAAAAGATAAAAAAAACTGTATAGGGTTGGTCGAATGAATGCCCTCCTAGTCACCAGTTTCGAGTCTTTTCGATTGCTGAGTACGAGGCCTTAGTTGTATGTGAATGGCCCTTAACAGTATTTTAAAATGGGATAAACAGGAAGTTTTTCAAAGAATGGGATTTTCGTACCTTGGAGTTGGCAACACTGTACCCCACACGAATCATGCATGCATGTACGTATCGATACGAAAAACAACGTTCCCGCACAATAGGTTTGTATAGTAACAAATAGTCAGTACTAATTTATAAAATAATAAATAAATAATAAACAACATTTGGTTTCAGCAAGTTATCGTGGGATATCACACCTCTGGATTTTTTTCTTTGGGGTGTTTACCAGAGAGCAGCTTTGAGTATGATCGAGCCTTTTTGATCACCCTCACTAAAAATCGAGCACAAGCGAACGCCACACTCGGCTACTATGTGTTCGATCGAGATGCACACCCAACAGCTGCTTTGAGTACGAACGAGTCTGTTCGATCACCCTCGCTATAAATTGAGCACAAACGAACACCACACTCGGACACCCGCAACTAACCCGAAAATTTGTGTAACAATGAAGCGGACACCCGAACATTGCGATAAAATGCAGAACAACAATGAAATTTACGCTGAAGATAACTGGGGCCAATATGTTCCAACAAAGCATACGAAAATGTTGTTGCTTTGTGCTTGTGCATACGCAATGAAAAAAATTAGAAGCGAAGTAGGTCGGTGTTATGCAGAAATTTTGTTTGGCAAACTGCGTGCAATTGTTGTTGCAGCAAACTCGGAGAGAGCGAGTTTGGCGACTCTCACAGCAAACTAATTTTGTTTGGTCAAACTGCAGCAAATTCGGCGTTGTCATATACAAAAATTTTAGACAATTGTTGCTATACACAAAATTCTCATTTCGTGTTGGCAATAGCCATGAAAACCATAATGAACGTGCAACCCTGTGCCAAACTCGGCATAACCACCTCGGAGCAAACTAAGCAGCCGCCATTTAATTTGACAAACAAAATTTGTCTGCATAACACCGACCGTAGACAAAAATGTTTGTGCATCTGCCCCGTAGCGAATGTCATGCATTAGTCACCTAAGAGTCTTGTACGGAAAAGTTACGTCTTAAATGACGTTGGACTCCGTTTGTATGGAAGTCGTTCATGACTTTTTCATATAAATGGTAATTTCGTCGTTGATGTCACCTGCATGACTTGGTTATGCAGTGATCATTAATGACATTCAAGCGACAGCATCTTGCAATGGAATTTTTATAAGTGACCGCTGCAAGACATTGTCTCTTATAAGTCTTTGATAGGAGTACACCTGCATGACATTGTCACCAGTGTCATTGTCAGCTATATGTCGTTTAGGATTCCCAGCAAGTGTGACGGTGTCACTAAATCCTCATTAGTGACGATGTCACCGGTGACCATTTCCCTACTGGGTATTTCGTATAGTTTCGCGTGGAATGCTGTGTGTGTATATATGTATTAGAACACACAGCCTAAAACTATGTATGTAGGTACATAAGTACTTTTACAAAAAAAAAATGTGCACCTAGTGCATATGGCTTTGGCATTGCCGATCTACACACATTTAATACCTACATGGATGTAGGCGTCTTCATGTCGCATTTTGTATGAGCAAAAATATAAGAAATGGTAAAATGTACCCTTAAACAGTAGTATCCAGCATAAAGCATTGTATGAGAAATATATGGTTGATTTCAACTGTTTAAACAAGTTTTTATATAATAAATACTTAATGGGTTTCGAAAATAACATCAAATCTAATCTCAAAGCATTTTGGTCCTTAATCAACTCAAAGCGTGCCTCCTCGGTTTTTCCAAATTCCTTGCAGTATGGAGGGAAGCGAATATGTTCGTAGATTTTTTCAAATCGAACTTTGTTAATGAGTGTCCACTGAGTAGTGAGTCCACCTGCAACAACACTTCCACTTCTTTAGATTTTGGATCTCTGCTCTTATCAGAAGATGATATTTCTTATGGAATACGAAGCTTAACAAATTCCAAAAAAGCGGACGTGCATCAAATATCGTCTTTTTTTCTCAAGCAATGCGTTTCGTCGATTTCGGAACCACTGCTACTTTTATTCAATTTATCATTAAAGTTAGGTCTTTTT
>NW_023458555.1:65887884-65913823 GCF_013731165.1 Rhagoletis pomonella | reverse complement strand
AACCACTGCTACTTTTATTCAATTTATCATTAAAGTTAGGTCTTTTTCTGGATGAATGGAAAATCACTTCTGTGTCCCCCGTTTTTAAAGCAGGTAACAAAAGTGACATCTCCAACTATCGCCCTATCGCTAAGCTTCCTATTATTGCAAAATTATTCGAAAAGATTATTAGTAACAAACTTTCTATATATTCTAAATATAAATAGATGTGTTACTAGATCAGCTGATTTTGTGTATGTGTTTCGCCTCACGGCTTCTTATGTCAAATTTAAAAATTTTGATTGAATTTCCACACACACTCTTACAGATTTTGACAGTTTATGCCGCCAAAGCAAAAACAAAATACATGTAAGTTTTTGTTTTTGTACTCCTGCTATCACCTTATATAAATTCGCCTTGTTCTGTAACTTACTGTAAGTCTCGGTCTCCGTTGCTGTCGTCGTATACTATTTCAAATGTTGTCTTAAACTCTAGCTCCAGATTTAAGGATTTAGGTGTTGTATTTGATTCATCTTTCTCTTTTGTTGAACATCTAAACTATATTATCCCCAAAGCATTCGCCTCTCTAGCATTCATTAAACGTAATAGTGAACAATTCAAAGACCCTTATACAAGAAAGATTTTATATTCTGCCTTTGTTAGGTCTAATAGGTCTCGATTGTCTCTTATGTCGACGATTGCTCGATCATGGCGACTGGGAATGGAATTGAAGACCTGTGTTCGAAAGTAAACGGGTATCTCTCCGAACTTTCTCGCTTCTTCACTGCAAATGTCTAGCCATCTCCTCAACGAAATCCTCCGCGACCCTGTTCACAACCTGGACGAAGGAGGTCAGGCTACCGCTGGGGATTCACGTCGATGACACACCAATTCCGACGGTGAATAACCCCAAAATACTCGGAGTAACATTCGACAGCCTGCTCTCCTTCTCTGCGCACTCAACCGCTATTGTCAATAAAGTACAGAGCCGCAACAAGGTCCTCAAGTCGCTAGCCGGCAGTACTTCGGGCAAAGACAAAGAAACGTTGCTGGCAACATACAAGGCAATAGACCGGCCGGTTTTGAACTACGCAGCGCCAGTGTGGTCGCCAGGGACTAGTAGGACGCAGTGGACGAAGCTACAGACTGTACAGAACACCGCACTCAGGACAGCGACAGGATGCCTCCTGATGTCGCCTGAACACCACCTGCACGGCGAGGCGCAAATGCTCCCTGTAAAGGAGCACAATATAATGCTCTGCAAGCAGTTCCAGATCGGGAGCCACAGAAGTGGCCACCCAAGCAGACAGCTGCTTGCAGAGGAGCCCTCGCCTAGGCACGTCAGGAGGCATCTATATGAACTGACGGACGAAGTCCAGAGGTTCATTAAGCAACCTCTGGACCCGACAGCGTACCAACAAGCCCTGAACGGCATTCACAGGGACTCAGTCTTGAGTTATGTAGACTCTAGACCTGTGAATGCCGTTCTAGGCATACCATCCCCGGACATAGACGAGACGGAGCTTCATCTGCCTCGGGAGACACGCACAACACTTGCACAACTTCGCTCCGGCTACTGCAGCAGGTTGAACTCCTACCTGAGTAGGTTGAGACCCACATGACTCGAAACATCTCTTCGCATGCCCGGAAAACCCGACAACCCTAACGGCCTTGTCCCTGTGGACAAACCCCACAGAAGCTGCACGCTTCCTAGGGTTGCCGTTAGTGGAACTTGACGACAATGACTGAGATACCAACCATCCCGGGCGGGGTTGTTGTAGCCGCTACAACAACAACAACAACAACAGAACGGGTTCAGAAAAGCTTTTTAAAATTCGGTCTAGCCCAAATTAGGTTTGAAGACCCTTCTCCTCCATATATTTCGCGTTGCAAACTTATAAGCCTACATACACTTCGCAGTAGACGGATTATTTCTGGCCTAATGTTCCTACATGATGTTTTGAGTGGAGCAATTGACTGCCCTGCCCTTTTAGATCTCATTAAACTTAATGCTCCAATGAGAATGCTTCGTCAACAGGATTTGTTTGCGATTGATTTTTGTAAAACCAAATATGTTCTAAATCAACCAATTATTAGGGTAATGAGTGAGTTCAATGCTTTATGTAAAGACAATAATGTCAACATATTCGCTAATCGCATGGAATTTAAAAAAAAATATTATTTACTCTTTATTCGTAAATTTTTAATTTATTAATTGTTGTTATTTAAGGTGCTGGCCCAATGTAGGCTTGCTTTGCTTGCTTCGCTGCGAGAAGTGTCAAAAATTATTTGGAATATACTAAAACGTATAAATGCTGGCCAAATGGCAGCTTTTCTTTACTTGCTTTAAGCGCCTCAAAGTTTGAAATAGGCAAATGTTTTATTTGAAGCGTTTGTAAGCTTTTGACAAAGAGGTTTGTTCCTTTCAAAATACATAAATTCAAACAAAAATTTGCTTACTTAATTTAAAAAGTCATAGAAAATGCAGGTAATTCGAAATGAAATAAAAATGATTCAGTGTTTCCTTATTTATATTTAACATATCGTTACCTTATAGTAAAAAGTTGCAAAGCCCACTTTTACAAATTTTACACGAGAAGAAACAACTTCTTTCTCTTTTCTTCAGGTAACTCGCTTTTTTAAGTTATAGTTTTTTTAGTAAATATAGATATAGATATGTATGTATCATTATTATCATTTCTTTTAAATACAAACATTATTTCGCATTAATTTAACAATAAATCTGAAAGTTTTTGATACATTTTTTAGAGTTTTCTAGGAAATAATTATTAACGTTAAGGGAACAGACATTAGGTGTGTACTCGTATTGAGAGGACAAAATTCTCCAGCAGCAAAAGTTCTGAGAATTTAGCAGCATTCGCTCTCAAAGAGACGAAATATCAACGAAAGTACGAGAACGCAGAATTTGCAAAAACTTGCAACCTTCGAAACAGCTGATCACTTGCACAGTTGCCACTGGTGATTAATTTGGCAATTTATTTTCTGCTTGGTGCATTTTCCTCCGATTTGGAATTTTATACATTTGAATAGTTTTGGATAAGAAAAACCTTTTTAAAATACGATTTAATTATATCGGAATGAATAAGTTATTTTTCTCATAATTATTTGTGATATCACATGGTGACGCATTAAAAACAATAGTATCTCCTCCAAACACACATCATTGATCCAAAAAAATGTAATAGAGTAGGTTTAAAATTATAAAATTTTCATTTCAACAATCAACCTACCAAAACCGAAAACTTCAGCAAAAAAACATTTCAGCATGCTGCATTTAAATCTATTTTGGTATATTTAAAGGTAAATTATGGTACAAACGAAAAATGGCATACGGCAACCATAGTCAGCACACACTAAAGTAAACAAACTGGAGATTAATAGCAAATTAACGAAAAATAAACTCAATGAATGTTGTGCTTATTAAATTTACGCACTTTTTAGTTGTATACTAGCATTAATAATAAAAATTTGCTATAATAACTCAAAAAGGTCATATTTTCTTTTGTTTATTTACAAACATGTGTTTGTGATCAGCTGATTTTCTTACTTGCAAGTTTTAGCTGGGAAAAATTTTTCCAGCATAAATTTGCAGCTCTCTTTCACATTTTGCTCTCTCAATTTCCCCTACTTTGCAAGTTTTTTGGGTACGAGAACGCAAAACCAGTAAAAGTTTTCTAAAACTTTAGATAGTTGGGCGCACGAGTACACACCTATTGACTTTTCAACCCGACAGCTGGTTACTTTGACAGTGTTCCAAGCCACCATTCGGCCAAGCAAGTTTTCAAAGTAAATCAAAGCAAATAAAGTCAGCAAGGCGCGCAAAGCAAGCCTGCATTGGGCAAGCGCCTTTAGTCTGTAAGATTTCGTAAGTCATAGACTCGAAATAAATAAATAAAATTAGTACTGGATTTACTGGATAGTGCGTACGCGAACAGGGCTATTAACCGATCTGGGCAGGGTAGTTTTGGCCGCTACAACAACAATGTAACCCTCATATCTTCATATCTTCTTTTGAACATCACCTTAATAGATATTCTACCTGAATCCGCAACATGGTGGAATAATACAAGGTGTTGGATATTGACAGCGTTCTCGCTCTAATCCGCCATCTTAACTCCCTTAGAAAAATCGATGTTTCCCTCTTGAAAAAACTACATTTTACCGCTTTAAAAAAAGTACTAAACTACCTCATTCCCTATTCTAAAACTGATTTGCAATCACTGAACAATTATTTGACATTTACTTTATTCTTATTCGTTGACAACGGAAAATTAAATAACAAATTTTAAACTTTAATTCGACAAAAAACGTGGGCTTTGTGTATTCTCCAAAGGATTTACAGCGAGATGGGCGCTGTTTTCAGGCACTCACTGACGGAAGCTTGAATTTCTGCTGCGTGAGACAAAATACGCCTATAATAATGTGGCGAATACTGCGGCAACACAAAGCGAACAACGAGAAATAGGCAGAATGTTCGAAGAATGACGTAGAATGTTCCACAAAGAGAAACGTCAAGTTGGATGAACACTGCGAACAGCGAGAAAAAGAGAATGAGCGATAAACTTCAGAAGGTTCTAGAGTTGCCATAAGTGTGAGCGCAGGTATATAAGAGCCACGACACAGCGGAGTGGAGTTAGTTACAAGTCAGCAAGCTACAAGTAAAGTTAGCGGAGAATCGAGTTGCGAATAAGCAAGCTATAAGTTTAATTGTGTTAACAAGTAGTAAAGCGTTGTTATTGCTTTAACAAGTATTGTAAAGTGTTTTTACTGTATTAGCAAGTATTGTAAATTGTTTGTTGTACAATAAAGTTAATTGTACTACAATTCGGTCATCGTTAGCCTTTATTTAACAATCCAGCGATACGAGCCCGAGTATATTTGGGAAATCCCTCAAGGTTTCGAGGATAATCGTAACAATAATTTACAATACCGAGGAAGCGGCGCGAGTCAACAACTGTTTGAGGCTTTGGATAACTTTTTCCTCAGGAAGCTGGTAACAATGCTGGCTCACAGAATAGCCTAAATAGACTACTTCACTTCCACCGAAATGGAATTTTTTTATGTTGGTTTTTAAGCGAAAGTCTCCTGCAGTGGATGGGACTTGTCCATTGATTGCTCAAAGGTGTTATGACACCATGATGCAGCAACAGATTAAAATCTGTAACTTCTCACCAGTGAGTTTGCGTGGGCGCTCGTGGACTGGGGGACCATTGGTGACAATGTGGTGTACGGTTGTTTCACTATCGACATTTGGTGCAGCATCACGTAGTGTGATCTCTATGTAATCCTTCAACAGGTTAAGTTCTGAACACATTGGCCCGTAGTCATAGTCAAAATAAAGTCGACTTTAAAGTTAGTTGCAGCTTTTTTGACAGATATCCCATTGAAAATTATGTCAAAAAGCTGCAACTAACTTTAAAGTCGACTTTATTTTGTATGAGTTTGACATAAAAGAAGAGGAAGAACCTTATCTGTCGCCAGAAAAATAGAAATAGATCTAATCTGGCCACAACCACAGCCGTCGCGTAGCCCGGTCGTCGCCAAAATAATTATCTACATAAGAGTACGTGTTAAAATAATTTGACAGCTGTGGTTTGTAGCTCGTCGTTTTCATTGTGTTCGGGCTATTAGCTTAGAATGTGTCTGACTTGCTTTTGGACAAATTCGACGTAGGGTGCACAATTGTCGCGATGCTGTCAATTTGTATAAATTTATACCAAACTCGGTACACTTAATTATCTTGGCATGGAAAAGCAATACGTTTAAAATACGAAAACTCCGATGTTTCAGTAATTGTGGACCCTAATTTACTCCAAGTTAATACTTACAACATTCATTTAACAATAAATAAGACTATTATTTTACTGTAATTATTACAAAAATGTAGTTTTATTACATTTTCTTACTTTTACTGTGATACATATTTGAATTAGCTAATTCCCTAAATTAAAGTGGAATCTGATTTTTTAAACCGGTGACCACCCTGGGAGGTTGCTAAAAATAAAGCGTTTTCAAAACCATTTCCGATGCCCATATTGCAGCAATGCATTTAACTTAATAGAAGAACATTTTTTAATAGGTGGCAACTCTGTTAATCTTCCAACCTAGATACGAACACGTAAGTATGCGTCCTCCTACAATCGGACCACGGCAACATGGAGTCTATAGATGTCAAACGTTAAGTTTCTTGTTTTGGTGGAATAATGGGACGTCCTCCCCTTCCTTTACTTGATTTTAAACATTTACAATTCTAAATGTCAAAACACGTCTTTTCTGAACATTTCGAGTTGAAATATTCATAAAAATAATTTTGGCCGCCTAAATCAGCCAAATACCCTATGTGGGTCGGCTGAATCAGTAAAACGTGACAGTAGTTGACTTTTGAGGTTAATATATCGGTCTTGAGTTGGTAAGGTTTTTAAAACATCCGCAGCTTCCTTTAAAGCATCGCTGCTAATTGATGAGAGGACCAGATTATATTTACCGACATAAGATGTGGTCTTGTACGACTGAAAGGTGGCCTCAGTTTGTATAAGCCATTTGTCTGGCATCTCAGTTCAGAACGCAGGTCGCAGCTTGCATTGCGATACAAGCTCCACATCTTTAGTTGGCATTTTGTTCGATGAAATATTCTCCCCATCCGTCGATGCGCCCTTTTGACGATTCCGTCATGTTGTAACGACTTGGGGGTCACCACTAATTTTTTGGTTTTGGAAGCTCAGTATCTCAGTATATCCAGTAAACAAACTTAGCAATTTTTTTTTTCGCCAAGTTTGGTCCCCATAAAGGACTAGTGTTGCAAGCAACGCTTTTTCGGCAATTAGGGTGTTGTGCAGCTATTTAATGTGGTGAAAATTATTTAAGCACTGGGGAGATTTATTCACATGGAATTGGAGATTGGGCTAATAGATTTATTTTAAATAAAGTGTGAATCTGCGAAAATATCTTTTCAGCAGATGGATACACTTTTTAACCTTTTTCCCGAAAATGTACATACAGGCTCGAAAATATGCGAGTAACATTAGGTTTGTATAGTAACAGTAACATTGCAGCGAGAGCGTAAAAGCAAAATAGAGCGTTAAATTGAGAAGAAGAGAAAACTAGCAGAAGAACTTATTGAACACAAAACTAGCAATAACTTGCAAGTGAACAGTTGTTGCACTGCTTTGACAATCTGCTGTAAACATTTTACTATTTATAAATCAGTTTTAAACTCTTTGCTTTACACACAAGCACTAACACTGTCCAGTACATCATTAATATTTTTGTTTCCACTCATTTTACTTTTGTTTGTGCCAAGGCGAATCAATATAAGGTGATTGCAGGAGTACAAAAACAAAAATTTACATGTATTTTGTTTTTGCTTTGGCGGCATAAACTGTCAAAACCTGTAAGTGTGAGTAGAAATTCAAACAAAATTTTTCAATTTGATATCAGAAGCCGTGCGGCGAAGCACATACACAAAATCAACTGAGCTAGTAACACCACTTTTTATATATTCTTTTGACATTTCTTCTTCTTCTTCTTCTGCTAGCTAATTTCTGCTAGTAAAAATTTCACTAGCAAGAATTTGCAGCTCTCTCGTGTTGTTACGCTCTCGATTCAGTGCTCTCTTGCAAATTTTTGGGTTATCATACACTTTTCCAGTAAAAGTTTGCAGGTTCCAGTACAAATTAGTACTGACTATTGGTAACTATACAAAGCTATTCAAATATCGTCGCCTCGATGGAAAATTGCCGGAAGCGTCATTTTGACAATTTGTGGTTTTTGGATATCTTCTTTAGTTTCCGACTAATTGACTAAAATTTTTTCGGTTATTTGGTACAAATTGCGTTAGTATTGCTGTCGTACTAAACTAATCAAGATCTTTTAAATAGAGTTATCTGTTCTTCTTTAGTTTCCGACATATTCAGCTTTATCATGAGTTTCATTTTCTAGAACCGGGTCACTTTTCGTTTGCGTGTGTTCACTACAGGTGGATGAAAAAATTGTTGGAGAAATTTTGTTCGGGCGAAACTCACGATTCGGCTGATTAGTAAAAAGTATGGTTAATTTATAAAAATTGTTATCACATTTTGGCGTATATCACTAAAACTGACTGCAATTTTTTGACAAATTTTATTAAACTCATAAATGGTTGACACTAAACTAAAAAAAATAAGATAATTTAAGAATTTCATGAACTAGTACATAGCATTCTCTGACACTTTGGAGAAAATCTGTAGTCGTGTTTCTGAGAAATTGCATTCCAAACTTCAATCGTGAGTTACCGAAAGTAACTTGTGACAATCTTTTATCCAGGGATCTACATAAATTATAATTGTCATTATTTTCGCAGTTGGAGTATATGCCAGACGAGTAACAGGTATATCCATACAAGGATACCTAAATTAGCGCGTTGAACTTGTATATTTATCTCTCTCCAACGCATTAATTCTATATACGTAGGTACCAACGCCTGACAAAGTTATGTCTAAATTTAATAATGGCTCTATGACAAAATATTCATGGAATGTATTCGTAGATTTTTATTTACTTCATTTCATACATTAGCATTGATGTTTTGTTTTTCATACATTAGTATTGATGTTTTTTACTAAATACCAGGAATAAATATTTAATAAAAAACTATTTCATTTAAGCTTAACAAACTTTTAGTTGCTCGGAGCTAATTTTGGAACGCTTCACGAAATATTTTCATAGACAGTAAATGCAACCCTGGGTGCATCATTAACGAGCTGAAAAACCAAACAAATAAAAAAATTCCATCTGAACCAATATTCCCAAAAATTATAAAGCAAAACAAAAACCATTTTTTCCAATTTATGCACTGTTATTTTTATTATTGCAATACAATTTCGCAGCTCTTCAAACATTTTCCACATTGTGCTTTTAGGGCTAGTAGTTTCCGACCCCATTTGCTCGTTTTTTTTCAATTCTGAATTTAGGCTAGGCTTCATGGGAACTTACTGTGGGTGCAAACAGACCACATTTTGTAAACTGAATTGTGATATTTAATTTTATTTTATAATGAAAAATGAATTTAATGTGCAATTTTTTAAGTTTACTAGATGTAAGACAACTTTTAATTTTCTTTATATATTGCATGCTTTAGTTTTAATTGTTTAAGTTAAGTTGTAAAGGTGAAAATAGGCCTCCTGGGCAACCGAGCACATTAAAAAAAATCGGTAACGCGCGTAAAAGCATACCTCACAAGTGGTGTGGAAAATGCAAGAACAAATATAAATGGAATAATTTTCGAAATTATGAAATGGTTATTGGTATTTTCCATCTCAAAGGGGGTGATTAATTTGAACGTTATTTAAGCTGCCTTTACACGGTCGATTTTTGTCGTTTAACCAAAATCTACCCGTGTAAATTGCAATTCAACCGTAAAATGTAAGCGTTTTGGCTAGTCGATATCTTAAGTAAATTTTCCAGTCGACAGAAATCGACCCGTGAAGAGGCAACTTCAGGAATTTTTAAATTTTATTTTTTTTTTTTGCTTGAGCGTCTTTTGAAGATGTGCCAAATTATATTGTCGCCTTAAATACAAAACAACAATTTCTTTAAGCCATCTTGTGCAGCAATTTGTTGATCTTATCCTCACGGCTACCGAAATCACCAACCTCAACGTAGTGATTAGCCTTCTTGCGCCAGCCTGTTGTTGTTGTTGTTGTAGCGGCTACAACAACCCCGCCCAGATCGGTTGGTATCTCAGTCGTTGTCGTCAAGTTCCACTAACGGCAACCCTAGGAAGCGTGCAGCTTCTGTGGGATCTGTCCACAGGGACAGGGCCGTTAGGGTTGTCGGGTTTTCCAGGCATGCGAAGAGATGGTTCGAGTCATGTGGGGTCTCTCCGCATGCCGGACATTCGTTCGGCACATCCTCATTCAGCCTACTCAAGTAGGAGTTTAACCTGCTGCAGTAGCCGGAGCGAAGTTGAGCGAGTGTAGTGCGTGTCTCCCGAGGCAGATGAAGCTCTGTCTCGTCAATGTCCGGGGGTGGTATGCCTAGAACGGCATTCACAGGTCTAGAGTCTACATAACTCGAGACTGAGTCCCTGTGAATGCCGTTCAGGGCCTGTCTGTACGCTGTCGGGTCCAGAGGTTGCTTAATGAACCTCTGGACTTCGTCCGTCAGTTCATATAGATGCCTCCTGACGTGCCTAGGCGAGGGCTCCTCTGCAAGCAGCTGTCTGTTTGGGTGGCCACTTCTGTGGCTCCCAATCAGGAACTGCTTGCAGAGCATTATGTTGTGCTCCTTAACTGGGAGCATTTGCGCCTCGCCGTGCAAATGGTGTTCTGGCAACATCAGGAGGCATCCCGTCGCTGTCCTAAGTGCCGTATTTTGTACCGCTTGCGCCAGCCTCGGGTTGATGTGTTGAGCTTGAATAGCAACAGGAAGTTGGGGGCTTTCTTGAAGTGAAGTGAATCAACGCGCTTCGTGAAATTTGCGTTCGATCACAAAGCAGAGATTGGGACACGCTTGACCATTCCACGTTTGTACATCAATTCACAAACTGATTTAAGATTTGGATAACCCCATATAGGGGTTCGGCATACGTAGCATATTAATGGTTGCCTTGCTCAATTTGATGAACACACCGTTTTAATGTGGCGAAGACAGAACTGTAAAACTACGCACTTTTTGTGCAACTTTGTTGATACCGCGGATGCGGATCACAAAAGCCAATTTGGATTTTTCAGGCCCGTCGAATTGGCCGCATTTCTTTGCCACACAGCGTTACTCCATCTCACGCGTCCATCACGGAGTTTTCTTGTTTGATATTTCTCAGCATGCACCAAGTTTTCACATTTACGGAGTGCAATCACAGCAGAGCGCTTTAGTTTGCGTTTGATCAGGGTAGCAATTTGCTGACCTGCTCTTGCTGAACTGCAGCTTCGGCTCGGGGACAGGAGGCAGCTTCCTGGAAGGTTGTCTGCGCTTTGCTTGCGGTTTCTTACCGGCCCATGATGGCAGTCATCTTAACTTGTTACTTAGCACGTTGAAAAGGCGAAAAAAAATTCGCCAAATGTTTGGAGCACATCGTAAATGAGCCACTCGATTTATAACATTTCTATAAACAATTTAATTAAATACTTTTTATACATAGATATGCTGCAACCATGCACTTACTTTCCCAAATTCCATCCTGTTTATCGGCATAATTTTCCAAATATGCCAGCTACTTCAATACTAATTACTAAATTTTCCAACTGCGCCTTCTTTGTTGGCTCGACATATCCTAAAAAGACAAATTTACATTAAACAATAGAAATCGCAAAAATTAGCAAATAAAATACTTGCTTTGTTTTGTTTTGTTGTCAAATTTCTGAGAAATATGAATTCACCACGATGCGATACAGAAAGAACAAGGACCAGGGATGTAATTTTAAGTAAATCTATTATTCAGTGGCAAGGCGCAGAGCGTTCGGGGCAGCAATATTAATTTGTATCAATTATAATATTAAACGGTGGTTCTAATACATTTTTTGATATTATTAACCAGAGTACATACATTATACGGTATTTCTTTCAAAATTAATGTACTATATGAACTTTTTTTTCAAATATTTCTTAAGTTTCTTTCATGAGTGCTGAAAAGCAACCATGCGTGTAAGAAATTGTGTGCTACCTAAAATTTCACCTCTGGAAACTTTATCCCCATAAAGGACTTCACCACAGTTTTTTTACTGGATATACTGAGATGCAAACAATGCATCGATAATTTCAAAACATCGATGTTTCGTCCAAGTACATCGATGTTTTACTGGACCATACATCGACTACAAAAGTGAAAAACATCGACATCGTTCACTCAACCTGATACCACATAAAACCTTTGCTTCGCTTTACGTGACAGCTTCGCATTGTATTAACATGCACAAATAGGGATAAAACGATACAAGTAAATTCAAGTATATACTTGATACTTTTCATCCGATACCAAGTAATTTTGGTATCGATACTTTTGAACCGAGTACTGAGTAGGTATCGGAAGAATGTACTTGTATCGAAACCCGATTCAGTGCCTATTTTATTCCCGGACTTTTATTTTTTAATCTAACTATTATTGTGAATATCTAAACATTTTTTGAAGCGTAGTTGCCAGCGAAAAGAAAGTCCTACAAAGAAAGACCTATTAAAATATCTGTAGCTTTAAGTGAAAAGTTGCTAAGTCCACTTTTTGTGAAATCTCATATTTGGATATAGGAAGCAAGGTAAAGTGCTTGTTTTATTTCTTCCCGTTTATATTTAATTAAAGGTAGGGTTGCCAGATTTTGAAACGGAGAAAGGAGTACATTTATATTTTCGATAGAAAAGAAGCAGTACATGACATAAAAAAGGAGTAAATTTTTTTTTCTGCAATTTATTGTTACATATTACCGTAAATTAGGTACAAACAAACAAAGATATCTTAGAAATCTTTTTCAAAGCAACAATAAGTGTGAAAAATAAATAACTATATTGGTTGGCTTTCCAATAGGGACGATTGTTAAAGAAATGGGCGCGTATTCATAGTCCAGCAACTAAGTCGAAACTAACAAAGTTGCAACTTAAATTTAAGTACCAACTTAAAATTTATTTCTATTCATAGTCGCATTTCAGACTTCTACTAAGTAGTTTCGACTTAGTTTACGATATAGCAAAACGAGGGTGAAAATGTATCGATTTTTCTTTACGATATTTTGGAAAAATTACATTTTTATTAAATAATGTCAAGTTTGATCATCCGTTTATGTAATTTTTATTTTCATTGCATGATTATGCAAAAGAATAAAGTATAATTTTCTTGTTAATTGTGTGAAATAGCCAGAACAACCGCAGTGATGTGAAGTCGATGTTTATCGAAAGCAGGCTGTGAAACATACAAATATTAGATATCTAAATGATATGCACAAATTTACTTTAAAAGAACTAGCGTGAAACTGACTTATTATTTGAGAATTTATAAAAATTATTCCAATTATAAAATTGTGATGTAGCTTTATTCGAATTGTAATACGCATTTAATTTCATCTTCCGATTAAAATGGATCGATCTTTGTAAATTTTAATTGGAGATTATTCAATATTATCAAAATCACCCTCTACCAACTTAATTTTTACATATTTCCGTTTTCCCTTAATTTAATAAAATACTTCTCCCTAGAAAAGTCGAAACTAAGGCGACTATGAATAGCTTTAGTTGTGACTTAGAATAGTTTCGACTTAGTTGAGTACTAAATATTTGTATGAATATGCGCCATGGTGATCTTTTTGGAGAGGGCATGAACCGCCATTGACAAAAATGTTGCTCCCGTCCACCTAGGGCCCCTGCGGACCCCTTAGAAAAATTGCCAAAAGTCACAATTTTCATTTGCGTCCACAGTATTTTTCCGTAGAATTCAGTTCTCAATGACCGCCCTTATAGGAAAGTTTCCCCAACTAAAAAACTAAAAACTACAAAAGAATTCCAGACTCTTCCTCAATGTATGACCATTTTTTTAATTTAAGCCGTATAATTAATTTAATATTTTTCTGATTATTATACCCGAGCGCCCTGCCCCTAAGGCTATGCTTACACCTTTTCACGATCACACTTAACTTTAGTTACTAAGTAGTGTTTGCCACAATATGAATGGCAAAGTACAGCGCGCAAAATAATAACTGTCGCACAGGTTTTTTGAAAAATAAAAGGGTTCTTTATAGATTTTGTGTTTTTTGTTTGTTAACTTTGTGTTGTAGTTGCTAGTTAAGGTTACATTTTACTTTAATTTTATTAATTGGTTTTAAAATTTGAATCCTATTTTGCATTTGCCAGCTTTGGGAGATAAGTACATGCGGCACGAACCTCTTTTTCAGGTGTATTTTTTCTTAGATTTTGTATAAAAAAAAAGAAAAAAAAACTCCTCCTAGTCACCAGTTTCGAGTCTTTTCGATTGCTGAGTATGAGGCCTTATGTTGGACAAAAGACGGAGTATAAAGGACCCAAATGGGGGAAATTAGCCTATGGTTACAGAAGATATGTAATAAAGTAACCGACGAAGACTTGCGCTTTTCTCCCAAAGTGTTTACCGCCGGTAAACCCAAATGAAGGTTAAAATTTAAAAACAAATTAATAAAATTGAAGTAAAATCTGTGGATAATTAACAATAAACTACTTTTTCGCAAAATCTATAAAGAAGTACAAAGCTAATAAAGGAGTTTATTTCCAGATATTTTTTTTTGGGAGTACAAGGGAGTACATTGCAATAAAAAGGAATACGTTTACTTCCAAAAGCAGTCCGTCTGGCAACCCTAATTAAAGGCAAATTTACTAAGTCTGAAAGAGGCACAGAAAAATCGATAGGCTCACAAAAAACTCGAAATCTTTTCATTTGCAACGGAACATTCTGCAAAATTCTTAAAGGAATTGGTTTAAAAAATTTTTTTTTGTCCCCTGTAAATTTTCTAAAAATGAACTTGGCAACTTTTCACTCTAAAAATTATCAACATGATTACTACTTTCAGAAATAGACCAGTGTTACTCTGCCAAACTTCTGTTGAACAGTGTTATATTACAGATGACTTTTATTAATTAATTCAATTGTATGAAATAAATTATAAAATAACTGTTCCAAAAATTTATAATGATCTTATTTTTCGTCTAAAACTTATTGTAAATATCAATTTTGAGTGAATAATCTCCAGTAGTTACTAAAATATCGCAGTTTTCGTATTTCTGAAAATTACCGTTATATGGGAAGTGGGCGTGCTTACAGTCCGATTTCGCCCATTTTCAATACCAACCTACCTTGGATTAACGGAAACCTACATACCAAATTTCGTTGAGATATCTCAATTTTTGCTCGAGTTATCGTGAATTGGGGAGTTTGATACTAAAATACAAATAGATGGGCGTCTGTTTCCAATACGAATTTGCGTTATTTCCGATAGCTTGTCAAGCCATCGCCTTCTTATTGGAACAGATTTTCTGGAGAAGAGGAACTTTCATGCGAAGAAAGGGCTCATTTGCATTGATGCAGACGAAGATGACGAGGTAGCTGAAATTATGCAAATCAATTTATGCGAAGAGGATAGTAAAGAAGGGATGAGATTGTCTTACATCGAGAACGACGACATGAAGGCGGAGGTTCGAAAGCTAGTTACCGAGTATCAGCCTAGAAAGAGGATCGAAACGACGGTTAGCATGAGGCTTGTGCTCAAGGACAATGAGCCCGTGTATCAAAAGGCGAGGCGACTGTCGCCTCTTGAAAGAGATATAGTCAACAAGCAGGTTGCGGAGTGGGATGGCCAGGGAATAGTTAGACCATCTTCATCCGACTACGCTAATCCCGTGGTACTTACCAAAAAGAAGAATGGTTCACATCGGCTTTGTGTCGATTACAGGCTTTTAAACAGAAAAATCGTTAGGGATCGATTCTCGCTGCCCTTGATCGAAGATCAGCTAGATCGACTCCAGGGCGCAAAGATGTTCAGTACCTTGGACCTGAGGAATGGGTTCTTCCATGTAAGGGTCGAAGACGCTAGCGTAAAATACACCACCTTCGTTGTGCCAGATGGGCAGTTTGAGTTTTTGCGCGTGCCGTTTGGATTCTGCAACTCTCCACCGGTGTTCCAGAGGTATATAAACGCTGTTTTTCGTGACGCCATCCGTGAGGGAATCGTGCTGACATACATGGATGACCTAATAGTCATCTCTGCGGACTACGTCGACGGTTTAGAGCGGCTGAAACGAGTGTTAGGCATTGCATCGAAAGCAGGACTCGATATCAATCTGGAGAAATGCCAGTTTCTTACAAGACGCGTCGAGTTTTTGGGCCACATCATTGAAGACGGAATGGTGAAGCCGTCTGAGACGAAGATCGAAGCCGTAAAGCATTTTCCTAAGCCAGCAAATGTTCGACAAGTACAAGCCTTCCTAGGCTTAACAGTCTACTTTGGAAAGTTTATTACAGACTATTCACGAATAGCGCGTCCCCTATCCAATCTGTTGAGAACAAATGTTACTTTTAAATTCGATGATGCTGAGGTGCATGCTATGGATGAACTGAAGACGTACTTGACCAGGCGACTAGTACTAAGCCTATATAGAACAGGAGCTAGGACTGAACTTCACACGGACGCCTCTAAAGACGGGTATGGAGCGATACTATTGCATGAAGTTGCGGACGACGGACTGATGCATCCAATATATTTTGCCAGCGGTAAGACGACTCAAGCGGAGGAAAAGTATTCAAGTTACGAGCTGGAGGTTTTGGCTATCGTCCGTTCATTGCGCAGGTTCCGGGTGTATCTATTGGGCATTCCATTTAAAATAGTCACCGATTGCAAAGCGTTCACGATGACCAAGGAGAAGAGAGATTTGTGCGTTAGGGTGGCACGTTGGGCACTATTGCTTGAAGAATTTCAATACGCCATCGAGCATAGACCGGGACGCAGTCTGAAGCACGTCGACGCACTGAGTCGCTATCCACTCTCATGTTTGGTGGTTACAGCAGACGAGGACAGCCTTACAAAGAGGCTAAAAAAACTTCGTGAAAACGACGAATTGAGTGAAAAAATTGCACTAGCTGAGAACGGCATTCATGATGGTTATAGCATTTGGCGTGGACTTTTGTATAAGGACGTAGGCGATGAATCGCGTATCGTTGTTCCAAGATCGATGCATCGAAGATGTCTACTGGATGCCAGGTCTACGACAGAAAATCAAGAAAGTAATTCAAAGCTGTTTATCTTGCATCTTAGCAGAGCGGAAAGCCGGTAAATCGGAAGGATTCCTCCATCCAAGAGACAAGGGAAGCTACCCTTTTCACACGTTCCATGCGGACCACTTGGGTCCGCTGCCATCGACAAGAAAATCATATCGCCACATCTTTGCTGTCATCGACACTTTCACAAAATTTGTTCGGTTATATGCGACTAGGTCAACAACAGCGGCGGAGGTCATCGCGCGGCTACGGAAATAAGCATATGCATTTACCAATCCAAGACGCATTGTTAGTGACCGCGGCACCGCTTCCACTTCGAAAGAGTTCGCGGAATATTGCCGTGATGAGGGCATTAGTCACGTGTTAACAACGACGGGCATCCCGAGAGCTAACGGCCAAATAGAGAGGGTAAACCGGTCATTAATCCCACTCCTTACAAAGTTATCTGCCCCGGAACCCGACGAATGGCATCGCCATCTCGAAGTTGCCCAGCGTCTTCTTAATACAACGGCGCACCGAAGTACAGCGGCTACACCGTTTAGACTCCTTTTTGGGGTTGACGCACAATTTAAAGAAGATCAGCAGTTAGTGGATCTACTGGAAAGCGAATCCATCACCTCATTTGATGAGGAGCGAAATGACCTGCGACGTCATGCCCACGAGGAGATCCTGCAGACGCAGGAAGAGAACTGAGCCAATAAGAAGAGAAAGAAAGCATGGATTTACAAAGAGGAAGACATGGTTGCCATACGTCGGACACAGCAAGCACCAGGTTCGAAGTTCACTCATAAGTTTTTGGGACCCTACCAGGCATTGAAATGTTTACCGAACGATCGTTATGTGGTACGTCGTGTCGGAAACGGCGAAGGCCCCAAGCAGACATCCACGGCAGCAGACTCGATGAAACTATGGGTTTGCGACGATGACGAATGTCTCTATGGTATCGACGATAATGGCATCGACGAGCCCAGCTATAGGCATAACGAACATAGACTTTTTCAATATATACTGGCTATGTAAGTAGAATCATGTTTGCGTAAAATGGTCTTCCTAGGTGGTGCCAAGGTCGAGGTATTTCGAAAAACCGTATTTATGGTCCGATTTGGTTCGAATTTGGCGTATGTATTTGAAACATAATAAATCATAGATTTCCAACACCCTGACCCTGAATTGGCGCTGAAGTCAAAATATAAAGTATATTCGACGCAAAATACATGTTTTATTTGCGTTAAAGATTCATCTAAAAGCAATACTAACAAAAATAAAACGATGGAAATTTATGTCACGTGACGCTACGTCACGTCACGTTTCACACTTGGGGCTGTAAAGGAAAATTTGAACAATTTGCACTAATTCAAAAAACTCTAAAAACAACTAGAATGGCTTCAAATCATATTAAAATAAGTTTCATGAAAATAGCCATCCACAATTCGCAGAGTTTTGCGATTTTGTAAGAAAAGAACTAATCAAATTCCATTTTTTGTCACGTAACGACACTCTCTTTAAATGCTTATATTTTAGGACCAAGCTGTTCGACTGATTTTATTTTTCGGTTAAATTATTATGTGCTATACAATGGCCCAAAAAAGTTAAAGAAAACAAATGGTATTCCTTTTTTGTATCACATTGAAACGTACGACTGTCAGGTATGCGACGTATGGAAATACCCATATACGATTACGATTACTTTAATTGTAATCATATTTTTTACCATTATGATTATAATAATTGTATTCTTAAAAATTTAAGGACCAAGATGGGAAATGTTTAGTTATTTGCCTTACGTTTTTAGGGTGGGGTGGAGGGGGAGGGGCGTGGCTCCGTAACCCCTGCCGCCATTTGAAAGGGGACAGTCCCACTTTACGAAAAGCCGCACCCCGCCCCTTCCGGGGCCCTCTCACAGTCAATCACGGAACCGTTTGAAAATGGGCGAAAAACGGCATTTACGGAGGCAAATTGAGCATTTTGCAGGGGACCCAACTAACAGAATCTGTGGGGTTTTTAAATAAAATAAATTTTCCCAAGGTCGTTATCAGGCGAAAGAAGTGAGGCTGAACACCTTTCGCAGAGAACACTTATAGCCCTTACCAAATAGAATTCTCCTTTTGGTGTGCACCAACTTGTAGCCTTGGAAAAGGATAAGGTAACTAGAATTTCCTTTCTGTGTGGTAAACCTGGGGCTGCCGCCCCAGTGATGTCTATTATGTCTATAATCAGGACTAAGACACCTATCGATCCCAATATAAATTTTTCCAATCAGAGAAATGAACGTATTCTGCACTTATACTATTGCCCTGGAAAGGTTTATATTTTTAATGCTTACTGGGTTATATAGTATCTTCTTTTGTCTCTTATTCTTTTGCATATTTTGGAGTTTGACGGCTGAACTCCGCCATTTAATTTGCATATGCAACCAAAGTCAGACGTGTGATTTTGAGGTGTTTTTATTTAATGAATTGTGATTAATTGGTTAATATTAAAGTCATAAAGAAGGTTATAACCAGGGAACGGATTTTATGGAAATTGCCTTTTTTTCTGCTAACGAGATAGAGCATATTCGATTAAGAATGTCCACGATTTAGCTTTCTCTGATTCCATATATACACATTTGATGTTGCCTTTTTTTGCCTTTTTTAAGATATTTGCCTTTTTTTGCCTTTTCTACCTTTAAAAAAATTATTATAGCATTTACAATTTTTTTTTTAAGATTAAAAAATATACACATTGCCCATGCGGCTTATAGAAGCGCAGAGACCTCTTGCCAATTTGGTGTTGGAAAAATTCAAGGCCGTTTTCTCAGCTAACGAAGGCTTGGAGACAATAAGGGGTGTGGATAAAATTGTAAAGGGCGAGGAAAACGTCCTTATTCCTGATAATATGAACGTTTCAAACGTTCCATGTTTAAATTGGGCGCCGCTTGTATCAACTTACGTCGAGCACACATTTAGTACATTCAAGGCTTTTCTTCGCGAAAATCGAATGAAAATGCATCTTGTGGTTCAATGTTACTAGAACTATACAGATTAAAGTTTTATGAGTTAGAAACTCGAAAGGATAAAATAGTCAAAGATTCAAAGTACAAATTTTCCATATAATGAAACTAGTTCATAGTTTTTCTCTTTTTACTTGTAATATAAACATTTCTAAAATAAATGTATTTTTTGATTGTTCTTCGTATTTTCTGTCTTTTTTTAGTGCCTTTTTCTGCCTTTTTCGCTATTTTGTTTTGCCTTTTTTTGCCTTTTTTGCAACACCTAGTGCCTTTTCCTGCCTTTTTCACTATTTTATTTTGCCTTTTCCAGCCTATTTCGTTATATTATTTTGCCTTTTTTATAGGTTTTTAGGTCCTAAAAATCCGTTCCCAGGTTATAACTAATCGAGTAAAGTGTAAAGTGAAGGGGAATATAAAAATATATTGGTGAAGTGGATGATTTAATGAGAATAGGAGTGGTAAATATACCCTAATTTCCGAATTTTACAAAAAGGGCAGATGTCAAACCCAATTTGTAAATAAATTAGTGACTGAAAATTAAAAAATTTTATGTTAAATAAAGTGCAGAGGCTTGTGTGCAATTTTTTTTTGGATCGGGTCACCCCCCTTGGACGCAATACCTCAAAATAGGTACGCAACGTACTAAAGATTACTGTAATCATAATCATGAAATAGATGATTATGAGTACCGTAATTGTAATCCTAAAAATTTTAAAATTACAATTACAGTAATTGTAATCATGAAAATTACGATAAAGAACACTTAATTGTAATCCTAAAAATATTATGATTACAACTAATGTAATCGTAATCAAAAAAAAATTGGTTCTGATTTACTGATACTTTGTACAGGTTTAATTGATAGAAACTATATGTGTACATTCTGAAAAGCATGTAAAATTGCGTTTAAGTCAGAGTAATACTGTTAATCAAAATCAACCTTTAATGAAAGCATTGCAATCATGAGTTTGTGTGAATATTACAACAAATCAAAATAAATACGAAAATTTATAACTCAGAACCATTTTGATGTATAAAACCCAATATTTGCTTTAAGTAAAACTAATTTCTCGAAAGCAAGGTCAGATAGGCCATGATAGGCGTGTGTTGTTTACAACCATAGCGAACGAAAAAAACCGTTCCACCTGGCAATGCAGCTCTTTTTAACAGAGAGTACTTTTGGCAAATTATTCCCCAGTTTCAGGATCATTCAAGTATTGGAAGAATTGTTGCGCAATTTGGCTTGAATGGTAGGATTCATCATTCGTATTTTTGTGGGACTGAGACATAAATTCATACACATATACATACATGAATTTAAGAAAAAGAAGAGGATATCAAAATAAATTTTTACTGCATTTTCGTGAGCATACCATAATATTCATCGAAGCAATTATTGGTATCGGGTTGGACTACACTGCAACTTCCAGCATCAAGATCTGTAACAACTTAAATTAATCGTATTACCGCATTATAAATATCTTGTTCAAAGTGCTTGTTTTCGCGTTTATTCAAAGTGTTCAAACAACTAAAATTTACATCAGGGGAAAGCACTACAGCTGTTATAGCATAATCTGCATCTGACGTCAGCATGGAAAATTTCTAATCTCTCTGAGTTCCACTGCTTCTGTTACGCATTTCAGAACAAGATTTGGCATAAATGCAGAATACGTACAATTCTTAAATTAAAAAAATTCATATGGGGATCGATAGAGATCATTGAGGTGAGTGTAACGATGTATTTTTTTTTTTTTGGGAAACAACAACTACAACAATTATTAAAGGGGTTTCAGTGCCTTTTCTTCGCAACACAGAAAGAGAATTCTACTTTGTGAGGGTTATAATCCTTAAGTGCGGCCGAAGGCCGCCTACGCAGAAAGGTGTTCTGCGCAAAAAGTGTTCAGCGCCTTTTCTTCGCAACACAGAAAGAGAATTCTACTTTTTGAGGGTTATAATCCATAAGTGCGGCCGAAGGCCGCCTACGCCGAAAGGTTTCTCTGCAAAAGGTGTTCAGCGCCTTTTCTTCGCAACACAGAAAGAGAATTCTACTTTGAGGGTTATAATCCATAAGTGCGGCCGAAGGCCGCCTACGCAAAAAGAAGTTTATACACAAAAACCCTGTATACTTTTTTTCCATATTAATTCCATTTTCGTGAAAACTATAAAAAGGTATATGTATAAATATGTATATCAAATTAAAGAGAATTAAATTCTCTATCAAAATTGTCCAATTCCTTGAAGAGGTTTTCGAGAAATATTAATTTGAGAAAATGCTTAATTTGAACTTTGACCTTCAATAATTGTTGTAGTTGTTGTTTCCCAAAAAAAATAAGCATACCTTTATGTTCACCTCAATGGTCTCTATCGATCCAATTTTTTTTTTTTTTAATTCGAGATTTGGTGGTATTGTGCATTTGTTCCCAAGATTTTTTTCTTGAGCCAACTTCTTTAACTTCACGCTTACCGGGCCATTACACAATCAATTTTCCCCTTTAAATTTTCAATACTTTCACACTTTCACTAACACTCTCTTATGCAGCGCTTTTGCTGCATTTAAAATGCAACATTTAGCACTTTCGGACATAAAATTTCAAAAAGCGTTCATGCTATCGCATTTAGCAAATGTACATTTACGCGAGTTCGAAATCGTATGCTTTTGACAAACAGCCGTGTTCCATTCGCTTATTCAGATCCGTATCTATTCCGATAAATTCTCACGCAGAAGATAATGTGCAAAGAACCCTACTGAAAAGGAAAAAAACAAATTTTAAACCAAAAATTCAATACAAAAACTTGAATTGTTTTAACCATAACCGAACATTTGTTTGTGTATATATTTATTTGTCGGTCCTGTCAATTAAAATTTCCTCACTTAATTAGGAAACAAAACAAACAGAGTTGTTCACAAATTGGACCAGATTTCTATCAGCATCACATCGATATCGAATTTGCGTAAATTTCTTTATCCAAATAATGTAAAATAATAAACACAGTATACCAGTAGAAAAGGTTTTTGTTTTTGGAGCTGTTTCGTGGTGAAAGTCCTTTATGGGGACCAAATTTCCCCACAAGAAATTGAGCGCATGGTTGCTTTTGCGGCCCAAAAGAATGAATATTAGAAAACATTTAAAAAAAGTCTAAGGTAATACATTTATATGCAACTAAAAATAATCACAATAATTTGCACTTATGACTTAATGTGATAATCATGTGTAAAAACTCTTTTCAACTATTATTTTTCACAAAATAATTTTGCGGATTAGTTTGCTCTGAGCGCTTGTGTTGTTTACCAAGAAAATGCAGCGCTGTTGGTTTTTAGTTCTGTATCGCATCGTGGTGAGTTTCGATTTCTTGGTTATTCGGTTTGTGAAATGGTAAACAAATTATTGAAATTTATTTATTTGATGTGTATAAGATTTCATTAATGCATATTTTTGTATTTTCAGACTATTAATTACAAGCACAGCATCATCAACGGTGATTGCAAGAACTACTGCAATCCCTGCGGTTTTTCCTCTTGGTAAATGCATTCTGGTCGTGACCAAGGGTGGTCTCCCAAATCGGCTGGGAATAAGGTTAGTCATTTTAAATTTTATATCTTTGTTCGTCGACATTATATGACATGTCATCATTGCAGGCTATTGTTGCAGAACAAAACGCCGCAACCACTGCTGTGGTAAATATGTTCCAGCAGAGCTGCCCACCCCGTCGGTGTAATGATTTCGATAGCTGAACAAACGCCATCTCCTGGGCATTCCCACAGCTTGCCGACACTAGCTATTATATCACGTGTGAATGCAACTGCGGCTTAATTTGGTTATTAACAGTGCAATAGCAGAGAACGTTTATAAATGAGAGGGCGCATTTTCTGTGTGAACTAATTGGTGCCAGAAATTTTGGGGTGCAGTCGGCCAAATATACCACTCGTCGACAAAGTGCACCACTCGACCGACGGTGTCGGCAGAGAAGTGTCGACTGCCACCATACCAAAAATTTTTCCGTGCCACCACACTTCGAGCAAATTTACTATAGTTCAAAGCAAAATGAAAAAATAAGAACGAAAAAGGAAAGAGGAACAGAAATATAATAAGCACTAGGCAGAGGGGATGCTTGCGGAGGCAGGCGCGTGCTTGTATCGGATCAAAACAAACTCTAAAATAAAAATGGAAGTCAGAACGACAAGTGTACAGAAGAAGCGGGGAAACGGGGAAAGGAGCGGGTTTTTGTACATTTGCTTGCTTGCCGAAAATATATTTGCGTGAAATCGATTTGCTGATTGTTGCAAATTGATTTTTGCAAACATGTATGAATTTTTCTATTTCAGCTAAGTTGATAAGATTTTCTATGGCATTTTTTTTTACTTTTTTCTGATGGCATTTTTCTTTGTGCATACGAGCGAAAAAGCATTTACGCACATATATTCTTTGGTACGTAAATGTAGATATGTCAACGAAAATTAAAAAATTTTGGATATTCGTACTTGCAAAATCGATAGTACATGTAGCCAGTAAGATGCATGAATTTTAATAAGTGCTGTGGCATAGTTGGTTGATGCGTGGCGATAAACGATACTTTGCTGCAGTTGTTGTCAGGGTTCATATCCTACCCGAGGCGGTTATTTTTTATGAATTTATTTCTAAAATAAAATAAAGAATAATTTCGCGGTTGAAATGAATTTTTTGCGTTTCAATCGCCATCGAAGTTATTGAAGAAGAAGAAGAGAACTCGTAGACAAGAAGGGGGAAACGAAAGCGAAGTGATTTTGCGCACTTGTCGGCGCAGATGCATGATTTCGGTAACAAGTGGAAAAAATATTTTATTTTGATCCCAGAAGTGTGCAAAGGGAAGGGGGATTTTGACCGCTGTTGCCACTTTTCCAATCGGCGCGGTGGTTGACAAGGCGCATCAATTACAGGTGATAGCGATAGAAGCTATGCTTCTTCTTATGAGCACGCTTGTGTCAAATTATCGTCCGTTTTGCTTTATTTACTTATCCACGTATACATACATATATACGTATATATATACCCTGCAAACAAATTCTCCCGAAATCTTTAAGAGTGTCGGAAATCTGTAACGATTCTTTTAGAAATGTAAATGTAAAGAAAAACATATGAAGCAGTTGACAAGAACTGTACCATTTCTTAAAGAATATTCTTAAAAAAATTGTGAAACCTTTCAGAATTCTATGAAATCCTGGTATGCAGGGTATACATATACATACGAATATGAAGAGATAAAGAAGATGTTGATGACACAAGGAGTTCATACCAACGGTAAATGTTGTTTTTGTACGATTGCTACAACCTGTAGTTGTTAAATCATGGGTGGTTGATAAAATTTTAGATTTTGTCATCGCCGCGACGAAAATCAACTTGTGGACGGCTCATGTTTGTAGCGGGGTAAGTGTGCAACGTGCGCACGAATTTCTGAATGGCAGTTTTTACGTTTATGAATGAATGTCTTGCTCGTGAGAAGCGGGAGTTCGGGGAATAGTAAGCGCAGTGGCTGTATGTTTTCATTTGTAGTATTTGTATGTATGTTCATACATTAGTACATATTTGGTTTTTGATGTTCATAGCTTGATTAGAGTGATTAGAAGCGATTGCATTTTTGTTTGCATGAGCACTAATCAATTATGTACGTGTATGCATATGTACATACATATATGTATTTATGTATGTACATAGTTTGTTTACCTATACATATACACATTTATATCTATGTATTATTCACAAGTAAATATTAATTTAAACATATGATCATAACCATTTAATTTAATATTTCTTCAATGTTGATAGATAATATTCAATTTCTTGATTAAACATCAAAATATTCATCAATTAATAAAATTTGGCAAAACGATGGTGGTTTTCTGCACACACAATTACACGAAATTTGAGCGTCGCAAGCTTGCGCATGAAATTGAACGACATCGTAAAATACTGCTTAAGCCACAATATAACCAGTAAACAACCTTCGGTGAATTTGGCGACTGCCTTCCTCGGGGATGAATATGCTAGGGATGAAATTATTGGTACACACGCCTTCCAAGCACGCAGGGTTGCTTTTAATAAGCAAAAATAATTAACTCCAAATAGTTTCAAAAAGTATAGTGTAAAACGAAATTTATTGAATAATTCCACATAAAATGGTATACATAAATGACGCATTTTCTAAACGCTTTAAATTAAACGCATTTGAGAATTGATAGAAAAGTACTACGGATTGTAAATTTTTGTTAACTATGA
>NW_023458555.1:65885710-65887784 GCF_013731165.1 Rhagoletis pomonella | reverse complement strand
CTGGTTTTCTTAAAACACAAGGTGCGGCTGACTACTAAAGCCCACCCGTACATTCTTCCGATACCTACTCAGTACTCGGTTCAAAAGTATCGATACCAAAATTACTTGGTATGGGATGAAAAGTATCAAGTATGTACTTGAATTTACTTGTATTGTTTTATCCCTATTTGTGCATGTTAATACAATGCGAAGCTGTCACGTAAAGCGAAGCAAAAGTTTTATGTGGCATCAGGTTGAGTGAACGATGTCGATGTTTTTCACTTTTGTAGTCGATGTATCGTCCAGCAAAACATCGATATACTTGGACGAAACATCGATGTTTTGAAATTATCGATGCATTGTTTGCATTCCTAGTATAAACAAATTGTAAATGTCGCTTTTAACTACGCAAAATTTAGAAATATTTGTTACTGACTTTCTTAAAGAGGATCTGAAGCAAATAGAGCTTCACATAAATAAATACAATGAGCAGATTATGGAGTATGTTCAGCTAAGAAATACGCTACAAACATTACACGAAAATTCATATGGTTCCTTTAAGACACAAATGAGTAGCTATTAATTCTACAAAGATTTTTTTCACCTTTGCTATAATCTTTATCACCTTGCAGATATTGGGGGCAATATATTTATGGAAGCTAAAGTAAATAACCCAGATGACTTAGTATTGGTCGATGTGGGTAAAGGTTATTTTGTCCAATTCACGCTCGCGGAGGCATTAAAATTTTCTAATTTCAAGGTGAAAATTCTAACTAAAGAATGTGATGTACTACGCGAAGAGAGCGTAAAAAAACGGTCCGATATCAAATTGGCGCTTATGTGTATAGCTGACCAAGAAAATTTGTACGCAGAACAAAAATGATCAATTCAGATGCATATACATATATATACGTATGGAAATGAAAGCTATCTTATATATAATGGAATATTTATATGTAACTATGTAAATATGTATAATGTTAAAATACAAGAGCATCAGTCTCTTATTCCTAAAAAATAACACTTAAATTTCGAGCTTGAAATTAGCACCCAAATGTTGCGAGTACTGAACAATTCCATCTGCAGCCTTATTCTGTATCACGAACGATAGGCAACACGAACGTTTCGTCTGCAGAGGAGTGCTTCAAAAATTAGTGCGGCGGCATGTTGTTGTTGTTGTAGCGGCTACAACAACCCCGCCCAGGACGGTTGGTATCTCAGTCGTTGTCAAGTTCCACTAACGGCAACCCTAGGAAGCGTGCAGCTTCTGTGGGGTTTTTCCACAGGGACAAGGCCGTTAGGGTTGTCGGGTTTTCCGGCGGCATCATTTTAGCCGGTTTAAACGCAACCGAGACCATTGCAACGTAATGTATGAAAAGAAAGGGCGGTATTATCACTTGCGAAGCGGATGAATTTGGCGAAGCGAACGGTTTGACGAAGCGAATGGATTGGCGGACGCAACTTAAATATGCATTAAGAGTGTTCTTTTTTACCAGCTTGTGGAAGTTCTTTCCATCGCGAACACTTTTAATGCCTTCTCTGCCCCTTAATTCGCTTCGGCAAACCGTTCGCTTCGCCAAAATCATTCGCTTCGCAAGTGATAATACCGCCCGAAGACGACCGATAGAGTTTAAAATCGCAATCAGAGAGGTTGTCGTCTGCAGACGAATGTTGTTGTTGTTGTTGTTGTAGCGGCACTACTAAGCCCCGCCATTTTCGGGTCTACGTTCAATCATTGTCGTCGAGCTCAACTAACGGGAGGCCCAGGAAACGAGCTGTTTCAATGGGTTCGGACCAGAGGGAGAGGGGTGTTAGTTGAGTCGGATTGAGCTGGCATGTAAAGAGGTGGTTGGTGTCGTAGGGGGACTCTCCACATGCCGGGCACTCATTGGGGATATTGGGGTCGAGTCTGGACAGGTAGCTGTTAAGGCGGCTACAGTATCCAGACCGCAATTGAGCCAGGGTAACGCGGGTCTCTCGTGGCAGTTGAAGCTCCGTCTCTTCCACAGGTGGTGATTGGGCTCGTATTACGGCATTCATAGGTCGAGAGTCGAGGTAGTAGGTAACTGACTCTCTATGAATGTCGTTTATGGCT
>NW_023458555.1:65879030-65885610 GCF_013731165.1 Rhagoletis pomonella | reverse complement strand
CAATGTCACGAAATCGCTTCGAACAAATAAGGAGCAATTTGCACTTCAATGATAATGATAAGATGCCTGATAAAAATGCTGCCGATCACGATCCTTTGTATAAAATACGACCAATCGTGAATCATTTCAATCAAAAGTTTCTGTCCGTTCCAACGACTCAACGTTTATGTGTGGATGAGCAAATGTGCGCAACAAAGATGAGAACTTTCCTTCGACAATATCTTCCAGATAAACCACATAAATGGGGGATAAAGCTGTTCGTTTTGTGTGATTCTTTTGGTTTTTGTTATAATTTCGAAGTACATTGCGGCGCAGGAGACAATGTTGTTCAGACTGGCACACCTTGGAGCATCAGCTAACGTCATCATTCGATTGTCTCGAAACGTTCCAGATTCAAAAAACCATATAATATATTTCGACAACTACTACATGTCACTGCCACTTTTAGCATATCTCAAATCACGAGGAATTCATTCTTTGAGAACCATTCGTTCAAATCGCATTCCGAATTGCAAGCTGCCGAATGATAATGATCTCAAGAAATAACCTCGAGGATATTCAACTGAGTTTTGTGGATCGGCCTATGGAGTTGATATCTCTTTAACAGTTTGGAAAGACAATAACGCTGTACGACTCGCATCCACCTACGTAGGCACAAAGCCATTCCGGAATGAAACAAATCTAAAACCCAAAGTGTAACGTTTTGTTCGCTCTGAAAAAAAATTTGTTGATGTCGATTGCCCCAATGTAATCCATGAATATAATAGTCATATGGGCGGTGTCGACCTTATGGATGGACTCATTGGTCGATATAAAATTCCAGTGAAGAGCCAAAAGTACACAAATCGACTTTTCATACTTGACTTGGCCATGGTAAACGCCTATGTTTTGTTCAAAAGAATCAACAAGACCGACACTAATGATAGGCGATACCAATTGCCAAACTTTCGAGCAGATATCGCATACGTACTTTGCACGCAGCAACGTTCTTCGATACCAAGAGCTCCAGGGCGCCCACGCCAAACTATTCAGAAGAAATGCACAGGAAAAAAGACTTTTCTAGCTCCTGAAGACGTTCGCTACGATGGATGCGGGCATTTTCCACAGTTTTTAGCACGCGCTGGTAAAAAAACTTGTAAATTTCCTGGTTGCACCTCCGAAACTCAAATTGTATGACGAAAGTGTAATCTGAACCATTGCCTTTCTTAGCAAAGGGACTGCTTTTACGATTTTCACCACAAATGACCGTCTTTTTACGCACATAAGTATGGCATTTTTTTAACTTTTTTGAATACCTATAGGAGATATCACTTATGTTTATTTTTTACCAATTCTTGTTATACACTCTTGTTTTTGTTTAATAAACGTACGTTGTACACTGAATGAAAACAAATTGCTTTGGAATTTTTTTGGAATTCTTTCCCAAAGCCGCCTGAAGGCGGTCGAAGGTTCTGGCCCTATAAAACCCAGTCTAAGCACAAAACTGAACTTTTTTGTTGAAGACCCTATACTTTTAACACAAATCCAATCCAAATATAATTTTGTTATTTAAAAAAAATTTTTGGGCACTAGAGGGTTAATGGCCTTGAATGCAATTATAATATAATTTCTTTGACTGAAACTTGGCTCAAACCTCACACTTTTAATTCAGAGATTCTTTCAAATAATTATCATATCTACAGAAAAGATCGGGAGGACGGAGTCGGCGGTGGCGTACTCTTTGCCGTAGACTCTTCAATACCATCTGAAGAAGTTAGTCTTCCACACATTGAATCTGCAGAATTCAAATGCTTTCGTGTTCAGGTTGGAAGGGGGTTTACTTACTTAGCTCTATGCTATATTCCTCCCCGATCAGACTTATCAGTGTATTCACAACATGTATCTTTACTAAAATCAATTAATTCAATGATTAAACCCTCTGATTTATTGATTGTATTGGGTGACTTTAATTTACCAAATGTATCATGGAACATGATTGACAATGATATAATACCTTTCGCGTCTAGCGCGTGCAACAACGTATTTTTAGAGGAGATCGCTGAACTCTGCCTGAATCAAGTTAACCCTAGAACACACACCCAGAAAATACCACGTAAACACACACCCGGGATACGTTTGTACCCGGGACCTTATTTTGCGGTTTTTTTTAATGCTTATTCAACCGATTTCTATGATTTTTTTTTTTGAAATGTATATTTTAATATATAACAAGTATTTTGTCTTTTGTTTCATTCGAATATTCCTACTGGTTCCAGCGATATGGGCAAATAAAGTCAGGACATGCAACAGTGGATTTTTGTTTTTGTTGTTGTCCTGATAAATGCAAAACAAAATAATATAATTTATAATAATATACTTGTAGAGTAACAACGAATACACATTTTGGTTTTTATTTCATTGAAATATTCTACCTGGTTCAAAAGATATGTGCAAAAAGGTCGCGCAAGGTATGGGTACGTAGGTAGCAAATACACTGGTATAACTGGTTTTTGTATTTTATATGCAGCTGCAAGGGTTGTTTTCACACGAGGTGTTGTTATAAATGCTGCCTGTTGATATTTTCATTATTGTTTTAGTGCTCAAAAGTGTAAGAAGTGAAAATATAAGTGAAAATAAATATAACTGAAACTATAAATAACTGGATACGAAATGACTTCAAGAAGAAACGAATATTTATCAAGTGCAGCATATAGAAGGTAAAAAATGTAAAATAAGCAACAATGTAAACATATACTAATTTTTTTTATTATGCAGGCTAACTGAGGAACAGCGAGAATCATATATACAATCTTTATTTGATGAAATTTGTGACGATGACGCTCCCTATGACTTTGACTCAGAAGATGAAGAAGAAATTCAAATCAATGACATTGAAATTGCTGATGACGATGCTGAAGTTTCGCAAAGTGCCGCAGAAGTATTACCTGATTATGCGGACTATGAGGATGATGAAGAAGACGATGAAGAAGAAGAAGTAGAAGAAAATAATGAATTACCTGCTAGTGCCGAAAAATTTGTTGCACGTGATGGTACTGAGTGGATGAAAGAACCAAATGTAAGTCGTCAGGTACTCAGACAAAATATTATAAGAGAACGTACTGGACCAGCTAGATGCACTGAAATGTTGTCAATAGAGCAAACATTCAAATGTTTCATGAACGTTGAAATGGCTGATATAATTATGCGCCACACAAATAAGTTAGCAAAAGAAACTTATAATGCTTACAACAATGCGCATCCAAACACAACTCCTAAGTCATGGACGCCTGTGTCAATAACAGAGCTGTATGCATTTTTTGGCATACTTATTATGACTGGTGCGAACCATAGCAATGGAGAACATGCTCGAGATTTATGGAGCGTCAAAAACTATCCTTTATATCGCGCCACAATGGGAGTCAACCGTTTCTGTTCGATATTGCGGTTCCTAAGATTTGACGATAAAAACACTCGTGCAACACGCTTACTAACTGATAAAGCAGCACCGATCAGTGAGTTGTGGACGATGATGAACAATAATCTTGCTGCACATTACAAGCCCAGCTCATGCTTGACGATTGATGAACAATTATTTCCTTACCGTGGACGCACACGGTTTACGCAGTACATACCGTCAAAACCTGCTAAATATGGTATCAAGGTTTGGTGGATTTGCGATGCCACAAATGCATATCCACTGCATGGACAAATATATACTGGCCAAGCAGAAACTGGTAGGGAAACGAACCAAGGCGAACGAGTGGTGAAGGATTTGTCTGCCAAATACCAAGGTAGTGGCCGAAACATTACAATGGACAATTTGTTTACGACCTTGCCAGTTGCAGAACTGCTTCTCACCTGGAAACTCACGATCGTTGGAACTTTGCGCAAAAACAAATCATATATTCCTCAAGAAATGAAGCAGAACAAAAACAGGACAATTGGTTCAACGACATTTGGCTTCAAAAATAATGTGACAATGTGCTCTTATGTTCCCAAAAAAAATAAAGCAGTAATTTTGCTTTCGACCATGCATAATGATGCTGAAATAGCTGACCTGAAATAATTGAATATTATAATCGTACCAAAGGTGGTGTTGATCGAATGGACCAAATGTTTGCGGAATATCCAACACAAAGACAAACAAAACGATGGCCACTAGCGATGTTCTCAACATGTTGGACATTACAGCTCTTGCAGCCTACATTGTCTACGATTTGAATAACCCTATGTTGCCTTGGAGAACAAACAACAAGCGTAAGCAGATCCTGCGCAGCTTGGCTGAAGCATTGTGTATGCCCATTATTGAAGCCAGAGCCATAAATCGTCAAGTGACGCGAAATTTTTCGACTAAAATTGCTATTGAAGCATATTTCAACCGACCGGTGGAATCAATGGTGTCAACAGCAGCATCAACATCTGCCGCAGCGCGCACGCCAAAACCTGTGTCCGGATCTTGCTATTTATGTTACGCACAAGAGGAAAAACGCCGTAGAAAAACCAGAAAGCTGTGCGACAAATGTAAGAAGCCAATGTGTCTTGAACATTCGGTCACATCAACAAATTGCTCTATTTGCCATGATTTTCCTTAGATATAAGATGCATTTTTATAATTTTTATAATAAAAGTCAATAATATAATGTGTGAAATGAATATTTTTAATTTTTCAAATAAAAAAATAATATAAAAAATGTTTTTTTTTATTATTATGAGGATTTTTACTATTGGGGTACAAACGTATCCCGGGTGTGTGTTTACGTATATAATGTGTTTGGAAGGCTGTAGCTCCTGAACCAATGGTCCGATCTGGTTCAATTAGCGGTATAGAGGTATAGCGGTTCAAAAGTTACAACACTTCAAAGTTGAAAGTGGATACATTTGTACCCGGGTATGTGTTCTAGGGTTAATGTACTTCGCAATAAGTTTGGCAAAGTATTAGATCTTGTTTATGTTGGTGATGCATCTAAGTCGACTGTAAATAAATGTGACCCACTAGTTTTGCCCGAAGATGTCTACCACCCTGCTATTGAGATATCTTACGAAATTATAAACGATGGTCAAAATTGCGATGTCCAAACATACGAACCAAATATGCGCTTTGATTTTTCGAAAGCCAACTTTAAAAAACTGAATAAAGAATTGTCTAAATTGTCGTGGCCTATATACAAAGAAAAAGTTGAGCAAAGCGTTGCACATTTTAATTGTACTATACATAGATTATTTGAAAAGTATGTGCCTATACGCATGTGTGTTCCTGAAGAACAAACACAGTTATGGTTCACTAAAGAACTGAGAAACTTGAAAAACAGAAAGTCACGTTATTTTAGATTACACAAAAAAACCGGCTTACACTCATACTATGTAAAATACTCACTTTTGCGTCACAAGTTCTTTGAATTAAACAAAAAGTGTTATAAAGATTACTTGTGTAAAATCAAACGACGTATAATATATAACCCCAAATCATTTTATGATTTCGTAAACTCCAAGCGAAATGTACGTGGGTTTCCTTCCGCCATGAAGTATCAAAATACCGTCTCTGGTGATAATCAAACAATTTCTAACATGTTCGCTCAGTTTTTTAAATCCAATTATTCCACTAACTCCCAAGCATACTTTGACTATCCTTTTAAACTAAGTCCAATTAACTCAATACATAACCCTATAATATCTCCCGATGTTGTTTTAGTTTACCTGAAGTCCTCAAAACAGGCTTTTAGTTATGGTCCTGACCAGATCCCCACTTATTATCTTAGAAATTGTGCTGATTATCTCTATGAGCCGTTAACAGCCTTATTTAATTTGTCTCTTAAAGAGGGCATTTTTCCAACTGTATGGAAGGAATCGTTCATAACCCCCTTACATAAAAGCGGTAGCAGGTCTTCAGTGGAGAACTACCGAGGCATAGCAGAGCTTTCTGCAATTCCTAAATTATTTGAAGCAATTATAACAAATCGGTTGACGCATTCTATCACTTCAAGTATTTCATACAGTCAACATGGATTTTGCAAGGGCAAATCAACTTCTACAAATTTACTTGAATTAACATCCTATATATCAAAAGCATTTAGTGAGAGCAAAACTGTTGATGTTATATGATTTCAGTAAAGCATTTGACAAAGTGTGCCACTCGTTGCTCATCTATAAACTTGATCTTCTTGGTCTTCCACCTAATTTTCTACGTTGGATCTCTTCATACCTCTATGATAGATCACAAAGGGTATTGTTTAAAAATACTATCTCTGACGTCATTGATGTTACTTCAGGAGTCCCTCAGGGTGGCCACCTAGGCCCGATTCTGTTCTTGCTTTTTATAAACGATATTTCTACAGATATAAAATTCTCCAAAATTTTAATGTATGCAGATGATGTAAAGCTTTATAAATCGTACGTTTCAATTGAAGAAAGGTCTTTGCTACAATCAGACTTAAACAGCATGGCTTACTGGTGTAAAGTAAATCTAATACCTCTAAATCTTAAGAAATGTAAAGTAATGTGCTTCTCGCGAAGAGCTGACTGCCAGTTTCTTATATAATAGGTAACCATAACCTGGAACAGGTATACAATTTTGTGGACCTTGGTATCACAATGGATCCTAAGC
>NW_023458555.1:65872930-65878930 GCF_013731165.1 Rhagoletis pomonella | reverse complement strand
TGTGCCGAGTCACGATAGGCAGGAGTTTGTTAAGTGTCGAGATCTAAAACTGTTCAGCTACAGAGCTAAATTCATCAGCTGATTTTATGTATTTATGTCAATAATTCACTTATTGAGAGAGGAGAGTATCGCTTTCTTAATGCTGAAAAGCGGATCTGATATATCAAACGTGCTGGAATGAGAGTTAAAATCCTGGCATAAGCAACGGAGTGGGTCGTGCAATTCAAAATTGGTTTTACAAGCTTTCAGAAATATGGGACAAAAGTGTCTTGATACGCGTGAGGGAACATTAAAGCTTACATCAGCCAGAAGAGACGGACTTGAAATTGAGCCTGTCAGTAATTTAACCATAAAAATTATACCAAGCATTTCCCTGCGGCTGGCAAGTGTAGGAAGGTTAATAAGTTTTAAGCGACTCGTATAAGGTGGAAGACTATATTGAGAATCCCATCGGAAATTTCTTAAAGCAAAAAGTAGGAATTGTTTTTGAATTGATTCTATCTTGTCTGAGTAAATTTGATACCTTGGATTCCAAACCACCGAGCCGTATTCCAGAATCGGCCTAACTAATGTTGTAAACAGGGTTTTAGTGATATAAGGGTCACTAAATTCTTTTGACCATCGTTTCACAAATGCAAGTACACCTTTAACCTTGTTGACTGTCACATTAATGTGAAGATTAAAATTAAGCTTAGGATCCATTGTGATACCAAGGTCCACAAAATTGTATACCTGTCCCAGGTTATGGTTACCTATTGTATAGGAAGTGGGATGAACAGCTTTTCGCGAGAAGCTCATTACTTTACATTTCTTAAGCTTTAGAGGCATACGATTTACTTGACACCAGTAAGCCATGCTGTCTAAGTCTGATTGTAGCAAAGACCTTTCTTTAATTGAAACGTACGGTTTATAAAGCTTTACATCATCTGCATATATTAAAATTTTGGAAAATTGTATATCTATATAAATATCGTTTATAAAAAGCAAGAACAGAACCGGGCCTAGGTGGCTACCTTGAGGGACTCCTGAAGTAACATCAATGACGTCAGAGATAGTATTTTTAAACATTACCCTTTGTGAACTATCATAGAGGTATGAAGAGATCCAACGTAGAAAATTAGGTGGAAGACCAAGAAGATTAAGTTTGTAGATGAGCAACGAGTGGCACACTTTGTCAAATGCTTTACAGAAGTCAGTATATATAACATCAACAGTTTTGCTTTTACTAAATGCATTTGAGATATAGGATGTTAATTCGAGTAAATTTGTAGAAGTTGATTTGCCCTTGCAAAATCCATGTTGACTATATGAAATGCTAGAAGAGATAGAATGCGTCAACTGATTTGTTATAATTGCTTCAAATAATTTAGGAATTGCAGAAAGCTTAGCTATTCCCCGGTAGTTCTCCACCGAAGATCTGCTACCGCTTTTATGTAACGGGGTTATGAACGATTCCTTCCAGATAGTTGGAAAAACGCCCTCTTTAAGAGATAAATTAAATAACGCTGTTAACGGCTCATAGAGATAATCAGAACAATTTATAAGAATACAAGTAGGGATCTGGTCAGGACCATAACTGAAGGACCGCTTTAAGGATTTCAGATAAACTACTACATCATCGGGAGATATTACTGGGATATTTATTGAGACATAGTTTAAAAGGACAGTCAATGTTAGCATGTGAGTTAATGGAATAATTGGATTTAAAAAACTGAGCGAACATGTTAGAAATTGTTTGATTATCACTAGAGACGGTATTTTGATACTTCATGGCGGAAGGAAACCCACGTACATTTCGCTTGGAGTTTACGAAGTCATAAAATGATTTGGGGTTATATATTATAAGCCGTTTGATTTTACACGAGTAAGCTTTATAACACTTTTTGTTTAATTCAAAAAACTTATGACGCAAAAGTGAGTATTTTACATAGTATGAGTGTAAACCGGTTTTTTAGTGTAATCTAAAATAACGCGACTTTCTGTTTTTCAAATTTCTCAGTTCTTTAGTGAACCATAACTGTGTTTGCTCTTCAGGAACATATATACGTTTAGGCACATGCTTTTCAAATAATTTATGTAGAGTAAAGTTAAAAAGTGCAACGCTTTGTTCAATATTTTCTTTAAATGCAGGCCACGATAATTTAGACAATTCTTTGTTAAGCATTTTAAAGTTGGCTTTCGAAAAATCAAGGCGAATATTTGGCTCGTATGCTTGAGTACTGCAATTTTGACCATCACTTATAACCTCGTAACATACCTCCATAGCAGGGTGGTAGACATCTTCGGGCAAAACTAGTGGATGACACTTATTTACAACGGACTTAGATGCATCATCAACATAAACTAAATCCATTACTTTATCAAACTTATTGTGAGGTACATTAACCTGAGTTATGCAGAGTTCAGCCATCTCCTCTAAAAATACGTTGTTGCACGCAATAGACGCGAAAGGTATGATATCATTGTCAATGATGTTCAGTAAATTAACTGATTTTAGGAAAGAGATGAGTCGTGAATACACCAATGTGTCAGATCGGGGAGGGATATAGCACAGAGCTAAGTAAATAGACCCTTTTCCAGCCTGTACACGAATGCATTTGAACTCTACTGAATCAATGTATGGAAGACTAACTTCTTCAGATGGTATTGAAGAGTCTACAGCGAAGAGTACGCCACCGCCGATTCTGTCCTCCCTATCTTGTCTATAGATATGATAATTATTTGGAAGAATCTCTGAATTGAAAATGTGAGGTTTCAGCCAAGTTTCAGTAAAAGAAAGAATATTATAATTACATTCAAGGCCTTTAATGTATAAGTTCGTTAATTTAGTATTTAAGCCTCTTACATTTTGGTAATAAATACTTAAAGCAAATTTAATAATTAGTTTTTTGATTCAGTGTTATGACGGGGAATATTAGCTAAGTTATTTACTTTTTTGGGCCTATATTCGAATTCACGAACGAAAGCTCCGGGGGGCCAAAAAGAACTACTAAGAAGCGCATTAAAATTATCTAAATTTACGTCAATTTTAAATGAAGTAATATTTCTTTAGTAATTAAAATTAAATTTTCTGATGCTTAAGTCGACAGTTGGAATTTTTGATGAGATGTAAAGCTTTATATCGTCTTCGGTAGTGTCTCTCGAAAATCCAAACAAAGATTGACTTGTTTGGCGGAACCACAACTAGTTTTCTCGTATCAGACTGGACTACCGGTGGAGGGCGTTGAGTTTCTGCGTTAGTAGTTGAGGATAGGGAAGGCGGTGGAGGCTTTGAAGACGATGCCACCACTTCAATGGGTGAAGGGGAAGATACTTCAGGCTCTTTATTATCCGAAGCAGATTTCGTTACACGGTCTTTTGAGGCTGAGGATTCTGATGCTGGAGGACATGGAGAGGATAAATTAATTAAGTCCGTCTGAAGATTATTCTGACGTGCAACGGCAGCAATTTCCTTAGATGGACTATGAAGACGCTTACGTTTAGACACACGGATATCCTTAACAGATTGCAAGGTATCTAAGCATTTAAATTATTTAAACATATTTTCATAATGCTTAAATTTTTCTGTCAATACCGACAATTCCCTTCCTATTTCTGTAAAACCATTTCTGGTTTGCCTAAATAGCTTGAAATGATCAACTTCGGTTGACCTGCACTTTACGCAAGACCAGCGAAGGCCCTTGCCATCATTAATAGCGTCCAGAATTCTTCCCGTCAAACCAGCACATTTCAGATGGTAAATACCATCACACAGCCAGCACGATAAGTAGCGTTCAGAATCGCTTTTAATTTGCCAGGTATCAAGATCACACTTCATAATGAAAGATTTATGTAATACACTCGTTAATAAAAGACAAACAAAATAAATTATAACAATTAAGGAGCTGATGTAAATAGCTTTAAATAAATGTAGCGAACAGTTTGAGTATCACTGTAATTATGACACTTAATAAACGCAACGCAAACAGCTCTGACAAGAATTACTAGAAAAAGTAAACAAAAATAGTAGAACTAATGTGCAAAAACCAAATGAAAGTTAACTACAAAGGATACAACAAAAATGATAGCAACAAATGACTCGGCAAAATTAGAATGTATGCTAGTGAAATTTAATTAAATTTACTTTAATATAAAACAAATAACTTTCACTTAGCTTCAAATATTTCACACTCTGATGCTCGTAAGCACTTTTTATCACTACTTTAACACAGAATTAGCACAATGAACTTAGTAAGTAGAAAGCCAAAATCAGAGCACAATAAAGTACAACCTCACAGCTTGACGTTTGCTTAAACACCACATCACTTAATTCCATATAAGAAATGCTGAAAGTGGCCTTGATATCGAAGAATATTTCTTAGGAACTCAAGAGGATTTGCATGTATACATATGTATGTATGTTATGAAAAAATTTTTTATGAAAGCAACTTCTAGGAAATGAATAAAAATGGAAAACAAAAGTTTATCTTAAGGAACAATAACAGAATTAAAAGTGGAAAATTTAAGCCACCATAACCAAAAAAAAGCGCGACTACTTGATAGGTACTCATGAAATTGGATGTGTAAACATATGCCTACGGCAAAGCATAAAAGTACGTTTACATATAATTATAATATGTATCAATCAAAGATCGTTTGTTAATCACCCTTTTCACACAGGCAAATCTCAGACTATTAGCCGTCAAGTTTGTTGTGCTTGTTATTCTTATTTTCTCTGCCCCCTTAATCACTTTTTTCTGCTATATTAAGCAGTTTAAATATAATATAACTTAATATTTTACTAAAAATACCTTTATAAACCTGTTTTCCTTGCTAGCGTCCATTTTTGTTTACTTCGACATTTGACATTTCTCCTCTTCTTCGTAAATATAGTCGATAAAACGATATATTTATCAATAGCGTCTACAACCTAATTTCTAAGTCATATGCCATGCTTGGATTCGTCAGGAGGAATAATGCTGATTTCTCTAATCCATACACCTTAAAACGGTTATATACTTCGTTCGTGCGCTCTCATCTGGAGTATGCTGCTTTTATCTGGCGTCCGTCCCATCAAATTAAGATTGACAGGATCGAGCGCGTTCAAAAGGTGTTCCTTAAACACGCTTTACGCTCCTTGCGTTCCTCTGACCCGATTCCTTCCTATAGTGATCGGTCATTTCTGATTAATTTAAAATCGTTGGAAAAAAGGAGGTTTGTCCTTTCCCTAACATTTGTGTTGGGCATTATTCAAGGAACTGTTAACTGTAGTTATTGTAGTTTTATTGTAGCAATTGTCGTAATTGTAAAACGAATTATGCTCGGAATGCGCCCCTTTGCCGAGCTGCTAATGAATTCAATATAATCTCTTACTCTATCGATATCGATTTTTCGCTATCAAAGTCATCATTTGTGAACATTTTAAACTCAATTACCTAAATTAAGAATTAAGAATTTATTGTTCATAGACTATAATAATAAATAAATAAAGCCATGCTCGGAATATCAACACCACTTGCAACGAATGACTTCATACATTCAGACACACATATATAATAATAATATCCCAACGGTTTTTACCCTCCATTCCCGCCCATCCGCACGAGGGGCGCAGTCCGCATGACGTACGGAACCAATATTTTAAATATTTGTGCCGAGTCACGATAGGCAGGAGTTTGTTAAGTGTCGAGATCTAAAACTGTTCAGCTACAGAGCTAAATTCATCAGCTGATTTTATGTATTTATGTCAATAATTCACTTATTGAGAGAGGAGAGTATCGCTTTCTTAATGCTGAAAAGCGGATCTGATATATCAAACGTGCTGGAATGAGAGTTAAAATCCTGGCATAAGCAACGGAGTGGGTCGTGCAATTCAAAATTGGTTTTACAAGCTTTCAGAAATATGGGACAAAAGTGTCTTGATACGCGTGAGGGAACATTAAAGCTTACATCAGCCAGAAGAGACGGACTTGAAATTGAGCCTGTCAGTAATTTAACCATAAAAATTATACCAAGCATTTC
>NW_023458555.1:65866669-65872830 GCF_013731165.1 Rhagoletis pomonella | reverse complement strand
AACATAAATAATAGTGTACCTAAGTGTGGAAAAAGTAAAAAACTTTAATAGAAATAAACAGGGATTAAATCCTAAAACGAATAAAGAACTTTACAAAAAACACTCGTTAATTGAGTTAATTATCAAAACTCAAAAAATACAAAAGTGCAAAAGTAAGGGATAAAACCCTAAAAAGGATAAAGAACTTTACAAAAAATACTCGTTAATTGAGTTAGTTATCAAAACTCAAAAAATACAAAAGTGCAAAAGTAAAAACTTTATAGAAAGGGATAAAACCCTAAAAAGGATAAAGAACTTTACGAAAAACACTCGTTAATTGAGTTAATTATCAAAACTCAAAAAGTACGAAAGTGCAAAGTAAATAAAAAGGATCAAATATCCGTATTGTTCACTGATGAGACCACATTGAAGTACAATCGCCTGCAGCCGCCAACTACACTTACCTGGTAACGTGACACCACCTGTACCCAAGTAGGGAGATAAACCTCCAAAAAAGGACAAATCAGGACGTCCAAGTAATGATTATTTATATATATAAAAAAAATTAATTATATATATAAAAAAAATCGCAACTAAATTATTGCTAATAAAAACGTTCACTATCGTAAAGCTTAAGATCATATATCTAAAAAGAAAAAATGGAAAATATTGAAAACGCAATAACACAGTTAACAGGCGCGCTCAATTTGCAAATCGAGCAGATGAGGGTTATGAGTAGCAGAATAGGTGAATTAGAGAACAGGATTAGTCCTCCTTCAGTAAATATCTCCGTACCCCTTGCGCCAGAACAGAGGCAAAACTCAACAAAATGAGGAGGTTGCCAGACTGTGTAAAGGATTTGCAAATGTTTGACGGAAATCCGATTCAATATATTTCGTGGATCTCCAGTGTAGAATCCATATTAAAAGATTACGAGGTAGTCAAAACCAGACCCATCTTTCGTGCTATAATGCAGCATATTAGAAATAAAATAAGAGGACCGGCGGATACCGCCCTAATCTCCTACAACGTATTTAATGATGACTGGGAAAAAATAAAATCCTGTCTCTCTTTACACTACGCAGACAAGCGTGATCTCAGAACCCTTGAGTACGAATTAACAACCCTAAGCCAGAGAAATTCTAGTGTAGACCAATTTTACGCCAGGATTAATTACCAACTATCACTCATAATAAATAAGATTAAGGCTCAGGTACATTCAGAGGAAGCTATAAGCGCTCTTATAGATAGCTACAGAAATAGGGCACTCGATGTTTTCGTTAGGGGAGTGCAAGGTGAACTCTCAAGGATGTTAATAATACAAAAACCGGAAACATTACCTGAAGCCTATGCTTCCTGCTTAGAGATACAAAACATGAACTTAAGAAATCATTAGATTTACCCAAAAGACTCCAGCAATGCGAATTACAAAAAATATAATTATTCCGCAGTACCAAATTCATCAAACGAATTGAACGTTCGCGAAAAAAATAAAATATATAATTATAAAAACCAAAATAACGCTAGGCAAACTCAACCACAAGGACCACCCCCAATGGAGGTCGACCCATCATTGCATTCTCAAAAGGTTAATTATATAAACAGGCCAAACAGTGCACCCGCTACCAGGTCGCAGAATACCTCAAATATACCAAGGAAACAACCAAGACTATATAATATTGAGTCAGAAAATGAAGAGATTGATGAACAGGAGAATGGCGAGGAAATAAATTTTATGATAGGGGCCGATCAAGCCTTCCTTACATAAGTTATCACATAAAAAATAATGGAATTCTAAGATTCCTAATTGATACTGGAGCTAACAAAAATTTCATTTCTGATAAAATTGATTTAGGCTCCAGGAAGTTAGATAAACCATTTACTGTGCAATCTGCAGCCGGACAGGTACTCATAACTCACAAAGTAACTGGTCAATTTTTCAAAAATTTGGGCATCATGACTAAACTTGACTTTTTCGTATTGCCCAACCTTAAATCCTTCGACGGTATAATAGGGGACGACACCTTGAAACATTTGGGAGCTATAATTGATAGGAAGAATAATACGCTACGACTAAATGATACCGAAATTAAATTACAAGAAAAACCAGTTAGGCAAGTAAATACCCTAACCACTGCTACTAATGATATAGAAACTATTAAGCGGAAATACGCAGAAATTTTTGGTCCTGTTTCGGACAGCGGCACTATTGACACAAGTGTCCGCGCAGAAATTAAAACAACAACGGAGGAACCCGTTTACACATAATCATACCCCTACCCAGCAAATCTTAGGGAAGAAGTAGATAAACAGATACAAGAGTTGCTAAGAGACGGCATACAGCGTTTTCAACGGCCAATGGTAAATATGAGTTTACCAGGTTACCGTTCGAACTTAGAAACGCGCCATCCATCTTCCAAAGGATGATTAATGATGCTCTGAAACCCTTAATTGGTAAAAGTTGGTTCGTCTACATTGATGATATTATCATCGTAGGCAAAGATAAGGAAGAACATTTAAAGAATTTACAACTTGTGTTTGAATTACTTCAAAAATCAGGACTAAAAGTCAACTGCGAAAAATCGAAATTCCTCAGGACACATGTAGAATTTTTAGGGCACGTTGTCACACAGGATGGAATCCTACCCGACCCTGAAAAAAGTTCCTCTATAAAAAGGATATTGCCACCCAACAACTTGAAGGAACTAAAAAGCTTCCTAGGACTAGCTTCCTATTACAGAAGATTTATAAGGGATTTTTCGAAAGTTGCTAAGCCTCTCACAAACCTAACAAGAGGTATTTACGCCCAAACAAAAGCAAATCAATCTAAAAGGGTTAGCATTTCACTAAACAAAGAAACCATGAAATCTTTTAATGACCTAAAAGAGTTACTTATGTCCTCGGAGATCCTTACATATCCGGACTTCTCCAAAGCCTTCATCCTGACAACAGATGCTTCCAATGTAGCTATTGGAGCTGTCCTCTCTCAGGGCGAAATTGGCAAAGATAAGCCGATTACTTACGTCTCCAGATCGCTTAACAAAACCGAGGAAAATTATTAAGCTATTGAGAAGGAGATGCTCGCTATTATATGGGCACTCGACAAGCTTAGGACCTACCTTTACGGTGCAAAGGAATTAAAAATATTAACCGATCACCAACCCCTCACCTTCGCTTTAAGCAACAGCAATAACAATGCTAAACTAAAACGATGGAAGGCAAGGATAGAAGAATACAACTATAAGTTAATATACAAACCTGGAAAAACTAACACGGTAGCCGATGCTTTATCGCGATTACCAACTGAAGTTAACGTTTTAACGTCAACAGATGACAATTCCCAGCATAGCGCAGAAGAGGACAACACAGATTTGATTCCTCATTGCGAAGCTCCTATTAATGTATTTAAGTCTCAGATAATCATTTCCGAAGGACAAGAACGAGAACATCATGAAGAACCACACCCCAATTATCAAAGGCACTACGTGTCAAAAAGAAGGCTTAGCAAGGAGAATATAAAAACCATATTAAAAAATTACCTAAACCCAAATTTAGTTAATGGAATTAAAACACCAGAAAAACACATCCCCTTGTTGCAGGAAATCTTTAAAGAATTCTTTTCGAGATTTAGAATTAGAATCACCCAGAGGGTAGTGAGCGATGTTGCTACCGATGAAGAGAAGTTCCTCATCGTTAAAAAAGAACACAAAAGAGCTCATCGGAACGGGAGAGAAAATAAAGAACAAATATTCGAAAAATTTTATTTTCCTCAAATGGCCAAATTAATCAAAGATTACACAAAATCGTGTGAAATTTGCCATTGTAACAAGTACGAACGTCGACCTCCCAAACCCGAAATCCAAGCCACACCTGTTCCATCGTATCCCACTGAGATTCTCCATATAGATATTATCGAAATTGCAGGGGAAAAATATATAACCTGCCTTTGAGAATTTATTCTCAAAATTCGTAAAATTTTTCCGAATAAAAAATAAATATGTTCTACATATCCGAGACAAGTTGATAAAGCTTCTTAATTTCTACTCTGTCCCGAAAACGCTGGAAATGGACAATGAGGGCAGTTTTATTAGCCCAATCACATTGAACTACTTGGAGGCCTTAGGAATAGAAATCTATTTGACCCCTCCTCAGAAAAGCGAAGTAAATGGTGCGGTGGAGCGCGCCCACTCTACAATAATCGAAATAGTTCGATGTCTTCAAGCCGAATATCCCGACTTTTCTGTTAATGTTCTGTTAATCATTAATATTGCTGTTGATAGATATAATAATACGATCCACTCAGCAACAAATAAAAAACCATCCGACATCTTCCTTGGCAGGACGAACAGAATAAATTATCAAGAACTGAAGGACTTCAAGGATATTGTTAGTAACGATGTCAGACACGAACTCGCCAGGAACCAAAAAAAGATGCTGAATTGGCACAACAAAAAAAGGACAAAAATTAAAACATATGAACCAGGCGAAACCGTTTTTAAAAAAGTCAAACAAATAAAAAAGAAAAATAAACCTATTTATAAGAAAGAAACCGTAGGGAAAGACAATAATGTAACAATCACCACTAGTAATAACAGAAAAATTCACAAATCGCATCTAAAAAATTGACAAATTTTCCGTTTATTAGGTTGATACCATGGGGTATAGAAGCAACAGTGGACATATACGAATACAAAAGCCCATTGGTGACTATAAAAGAGGACATAGGAAAAATATCAAACGGTTACTACAAAATCATACACGCCATCGACTTGGACGATTATGAACGAATTCTCAATGACATCAAACCCATTATACGCTATCAAACTAGCAGAACAAGCCCTCTAGCTTCACAGCTAGACTACCAAGTCTCACAAATCGATAACCTTTTAGATCAGTTACGGGCAAGAAACGTTAAAAAGAACAAACGATCAATCAATTGGATTGGCTCAGCCTGGAAATGGCTCGCGGGTAATCCAGACGCAACCGACTGGGACAAAATCGTGACTACATCGAATGACCTCACAGGAAATAGTAACAAGCAGTTCACGATCAATAACTACTTAATTAAAACGACTAATAAAATACTGGATAATTACAATAGAATACTCGACGAAATCGACGCAAACGATACAGTTAGATTCGAACAATCTTTATATAATAAGCTAGGATTGGTAAAATATGAAATCTCGCAAATAGTTTTAGCTACTCAACTTGCGAAAAAAGGTATAGTTCATTCTCATTTATTAAACAAAGCAGATATAGCCAATATAATTTCGAAAATCGAATCTCTACCTTTCAAAAATGAATTAGAAGCTCTCAGATACGCAGAACCGTAAATGATAGTCAAAGATTCGCTTCTCCTATACGTCATATCTTTGCCACAAACCGAAGATATTTTATATAACAAAATTCTTATCCGGTCAACAGTTAAAAATAACAGACAAATTTATCTTCAATTTAGTAAATTTTTCATTGCGCAAGAAGGAAAATACGGCATTCGCGAAAAATGCATGATTATTGACGATATAACAATATGCAAAAGAAATCAATTAGAACCTTTGGATGAAAACCATTGTATTCCACAAATCCTCGCGGGACGGAAAGCGACTTGCGACTATCAAGTTCGAAATGATCCTGTAATAGAATTAGTTGCAGATGGAACGGTTTTCATTTCCAACTTTATAGGAAATTTAACATACAATAATTTGACACAGATCTTGAACGGGACCTTTATCATAAATTTTTATAACGAAACTATTACTATAGGCGATATGAATTACACAAATTGGCAAACCACCTCTCACCAAATCTTACCTCCTATAATCTCAAGCAACTTAACTGAAAAAGAGATAAAAATAGATTTGGAATACCTCCACCAACTCCATCTGACGAATGTAAAAAAATTAGATTACATCTCATCCAAGTTTATTATGTCAATAAGCTACAGTTTTTTAGCAATATTTCTTGGACTAGCATTATTTATAATACTATACTTCCACACAAGATCAGCTTACCACAGGAAATTCCAATTCACTCCTCCAATAATAGATTTCCAACCAATTGCGATAGGTAAAGGTTAAATTATATCATCTTCATTTACTTTATCAGCGAGACGCTGATACTTAAAAAGGGGGGAGTCAATATTCTCTGTTCACAAAAATGCAGAAACAGCAAATTCACAT
>NW_023458555.1:65865484-65866569 GCF_013731165.1 Rhagoletis pomonella | reverse complement strand
ATCGTCTTCTTCGAGTAAGTTCATCGATACCAAAAACTTTACAACCTATATTTGCCAGCAGCCCTTAGTGTTTTTGCCAATGACATGGTACCATTGCCAGAGAACGTTTATAAATGAGAAGGCGCATTTTCTGTGTGAACTAATTGGTGCCAGAAATTTTGGGGTGCAGTCGGCCAAATATACCACTCGTCGACAAAGTGCACCACTCGATCGACGGTGTCGGCAGAGAAGTGTCGGCTGCCACCATACCAAAAATTTTTCCGTGCCACCATACTTCGAGCAAATTTACTATAATTCAAAGCAAAATGAAAAAATAAGAACGAAAAAGGAAAGAGGAACAGAAATATAATAAGGCAGAGGGGATGCTTGCGGAGGCAGGCGCGTGCTTGTGTCGGATCAAAACAAACTCTAAAATAAAAATGGAAGTCAGAACGACAAGTGTACAGAAGAAGCGTGGAAACGGGGAAAGGAGCGGGTTTTTGTACATTTGCTTGCTTGCCGAAAATATATTTGCGTGAAATCGATTTGCTGATTGTTGCAAATTGATTTTTGCAAACATGTATGAATTTTTCTATTTCAGCTAAGTTGATAAGATTTTCTAAGGCATTTTTTTGACTTTTTTCCGCAATTGTCTAAAGTCATGTAAAATGGACCTTTTTATAAAAACTATTTTATTATAATTTATTTAAACATATGTATGTATGTATATATTTACATTTATTATTTATTTATTTCTTTTATAATTTTATTTGACATTTTAATATAATTTAATATTAAGCCAAATTCAGTTGTTATTGTTAAATACATATACATATTAATATAATAAAGAAATGTTAATAAAATCGACTTCTTTTTAATTTTGGAAAAATTTTTGATATCTTTTGATAGGTATCTGATGGCATTTTTCTTTATGGCATTTATCTTATGATGGCATTTATCTTAAAAAAAAGACATTTGGCAAAAAAAATTCGAAAGCATTAAAAAAATTATATATGTACATGCAACTGCATAAATGAATTGAAACTGAAAGTATTTACAAAGAAGTTTTTCGCAAATATATGTGGCTATGAAATATTTTTCCATAA
>NW_023458555.1:65863844-65865384 GCF_013731165.1 Rhagoletis pomonella | reverse complement strand
AAGAAGTTTTTCGCAAATATATGTGGCTATGAAATATTTTTCCATAAGTAGAATTTCATAGAATCATATTATGCTGCCCGACCTCTTATGGGAATTTTTATGCATACATTTTATAAATAAAAACCAATTTATAAAATAAACCCCTAAGGTCAACATAAAATTAAAAAGGAAAATTTAATTACATTAAAAAAATAAAAACAAACAAGTAAGAAAGTCTAAGTTCGGGCGGAGCCGAACATTAAATACCCGGCGCAAGTATTAAATATATGTTTTTTCACCCTTCCGAAACCTTCCGCTAGATGGTAAGCCGAGGTGTATCAATTTTGAGTAAATTAGCGTCCTTCAATTTCGAAATATTGAAGTTTCAAGCATTTCTGAAATTTACCGTTATATGAGAATCGGCCGTTATTTTAGTCCGATTTCAATAATTTTCAACGTTTTGCTTACACGTGGCAATTACAATAACTATACCGAGTTTGGTACAAATTGGTAGAACGGTTACCGATATACTTATATGTGATCATAAGTGGGCGGTGCCACGCCCATTTTCCAAATTTTTACCATAAACGTATTTCTTGGTAAAGAATTGTTGCAAGCATCAATTTTGAATAAATTAGCTTCATTATTTAATGATTTATCGAAGATTTTGTATTTCTCTAAATTACCGTTATATGGGATGTGGGCGTGGTTATTGTCCGATTTTAAAAAGTTTCGGCGGTTTTTTATGCTGTACCAAGGCCAACAACTGTGCCAAGTTTGGAAGAAATTGGTGCAGCGGTTACCAAGATATACACATGTAACCATAAGTGGGCGTGGCTACGCCCATTTTCCAAAAATTTATAATATTCTTATTTTTCGTCTAAAACTTATTATAAATATCCATTTTGAGTGAATAATCTCCAGTAGTTACTAAAATATCGCAGTTTTCGTATTTCTGAAAATTACCGTTATATGGGAAGTAGGCGTGGTTATTGAGCGATTTTAAAAATTTTCTGTCATTTGGTATGTTATGCGAAGGCCAACAACTGTGCCAAGTTTGGAAGAAATTGGTGCTTCGGTTACCAAGATATACACATGTAACCATAAGTGGGCGTGGCTACGCCCATTTTCCAAAAATTTATAATATTCTTATTTTTCGTCTAAAAATTATTGTAAATATCAATTTTGAGTGAATTATCTTCAGTAGTTACTAAAATATCGCAGTTTTCGTATTTCTGGAAATTACCGTTATATAGGAAGTGGGCGTGGTTAAAGTCCGATTTCGCCCATTTTCAATACCAACCTACCTTGGATTAAGGGAAACCTACATACCAAATTTCGTTGAGATATCTCAATTTTTGCTCGAGTTATCGTGTACACGGACAGACGGACAGACGGACGGACAGACAGACATGGCTTAATCGATTTCTTTTTTCATCCTGATCATTTATGTATACATTTGTCTATATCTATCTCGATTCGTTTTGGCTGTTACAAACAACCGTTATGTGAACAAAATTAATATACCCTTGTGCACAAGTGCGCTCGGGTATAAAAAATG
>NW_023458555.1:65848957-65863744 GCF_013731165.1 Rhagoletis pomonella | reverse complement strand
GAATGCTTTGTATTGCATGCGCTCCACGTTTTTCATTTTCAATTTCATAGATTGTTTATAATGACTTTTGCTAAAATTTCAAAATCAAAAGTTATCAAAACAAATTCTATGGGACTGAGAAGTATTATTTTCTACTTTTTAGTCCATTTATAAAAGCGTTGTATATTAAAAAGTTTTTTTTATATTATTTTTTCCCTTTCAATTGAGTTTCAATTTTGCTTTCAATTTTGATCAGGTTTTCAGCATTGGCATGCGAATTTTGTGAAAATAAAAAAATACTAAGCTTATGCATGTTAAAGGCTGCGTTAATTAAACATTCCGGATAATCTTATTTCACAGCCGGAATAAACAGAATGCGTTTGAAATATACGTTGACATATCATCAGGAACGTTCTAAAGAATAAGTAAACAAAAAAGTTTATTCCAAACGTTCAGAATGAATAAAGAAATGCAGCCAAAATGTTAATCTACAATGGAATTAAAATGGAAAATATTCTTCAGAAGCTAGTTACACTGTTTTCTTGAAGGCGACATGTTGATAATGAAATTTCTTCTCAAATTGAATGCAGCCTACGTAATGACTTTCAATTTTGATGATTTTTGACAAGAAATGTGTGTGAGGAAATTGAAAGGCAAAACTGATTGTGTGTCGTCAGCGTTAAAGAAACCAAAGATAGTATAAGACATCCGTACAGTAACTGTCTTTCGCCTTGTGAAAAATCCAAGCAACCTCTAATTGGTGTCACTCGTTAGAGACATCAAATCACTGGAACATAGTTTTGGGAATGTCAAAGCGAAATTTGGGAAACAGCGTCAAATAATGAGTTTCATTTTGTTACGACAGGTATTAAAAGATGACAACCAAGGATTTTGACAATTTTTAACGAAGACTTTTGTCAACTATTTTTTGTCCAGAGGGCGCTGCGTTTCTTAAGTATTTTGAAAAATTATTGTTATTTAAATATTTGAAGGGCTTTGTCTGTTATTTCAATTAATTAATTAATTTCGATTTAATTTTTTGTACTGAGAGCAAGTGTGAATCGGTAACAAAGTTCGCGACGAGTAAATTTTTGACAACTATGAGGTGAATACAATTTCAGTAGCTCGTGAGGCTAGTGAAATTTTTGACAAATGCATAGAAAATTTTGACAATCGCAAAGATTGTTGATGTGTATAATTTTTCGTTAAATAAAAGCTTAAATTGATGAATTGCAATCAACGATGGTAGATGTTTTCTTAAAATATTAATTTCACTTCAATTTGTAATATTTTATTCCGCATAAATCTGCGGTTATCAAAAATTTACTGCTGTCAAAAAATATTTCATTTCACACAGCAGATTGGCAAAACAGTCTCACCATAGTAAAAATATTATTCAACAGCTTTCCCCATAGAACTTTGTTACCGATAAACACACGCCCTCAGAAAAAATTTAATAAATTTTTGTCTTTGATAAAGTAGGAATGTCTTATAGACATATCAATATCTAATCGTATATGACATAAAATAGTAAGGTATCTTAATGTAAAGTTAAAAAAACCTACATTTTTTATGTTGGAATTGTTGTTGGGTTAGAGCTGCTACGGCCGTTGGATTAAAAGCGAAATTACATTTCCTTATACCATGTCCCCACCGGAGCTAACCACGTAGTTATGGCTATTGAGTTGGTTATCCCGATAATCCACTTGATTTAGCATAGTTTCGCCATATAAAAATGACAGCACTTAACCATTTCACTGAGGGCCAGTTTTTCAGTGCCAGTTTAAGCTTAGATTAAGTAAACTAAGTTTAAATTGAACAGCTGGCTGACATTTGATTGGCTGATCTTAGTTTAAACCGGCCAGATCGGGCGTTTAAACTGATTTTAAACTACAGCCGTGCACTGAAAAACTGGCCCTGAGATGGTTAAAAGCTAACCAACTCGAAACAACGTCGAGAGTCTGATACAACCCTGTGTTTTCCCGCCATCTGTGGGTCATTAGCATTAAAATGTAAAGAAATCGTTCCCTACTAGAGTTTGGACTTTCGTAAGATCAGATTAGATTTACTCCGATTTTTGAAAAAAATTGAAATCTACTCCTCCACTCCGCTTGACTTCAAATCTATTCCGTTTTTTTCATTCATGTTATGCCCCTCTTGGAGCCGTTTTTTGAGTGTTCACCACCGGTTTCAATAAAAACATTTCATGAACCATATATACAGGATCAAGCCTTCTTCTTAGTAGCCCGTTATAATCGCATTTAGGAAAAAAGTTGGACGACTTTGACATTAGCCGTTTGTTTACATTTGTTCGTTGTTTACAATTTGGTGGTGGCTTTTTACTGCAATTTTCTTAATTTTCGCTTGTGACAACGTGTGCACACATAAGGTAAAGAATAATTTAACACAACGACATGATTTATAGAAGAATTTGCATAATAAAAATGATTATTCATGCGTTCAACAATTACGCGGTTTTTTTTGTTCTCTTCGTTGTTTACTTCTTACAACAAAAGATGGCGTCGAGATTTCAACAGCTAGAAAATAACTTTTTTCTTTCTTTCGGGAAGGCGTGATCTTGTGTCTTTCGTTCATGAAAAGATTTAAAGTTAGCCAAATCTCACTGTTAAAAAGTAACTCTTTCATAGCAATGCGTCAGTAAAGTAACTTCGTTATTTTTTGATATATGGCTGTACAAATTGGCGGATGCAGAACTTTACTTAAGTTGTTAAAATATATATGTAGAATGCAATTTATATAAAGTAGAAAAGGTTTGATTTTTGAAAAATTAAGTGTTAGATACGTTCTACTATATAGAAAATGCTAAAAATTACATAAATATGTAACATATTATCCTTACATTGCCTCGCGTTCTTATTTTGCATGAATAGAAAATATTTTAGTCAAATAATTAATGTCAGAAACAAAAATGAAAAATTCAGTCTGGTACGGAAAATTTGTTTTTGCTCCGATTTTTGCAGTAATTTAGTCCTGAATCGATTTGGTTGGTCCGAACACTGTTCTTTACATTTGTACTGTTTTATAAACCTCAAACCGAAGCATGAACCAAAAATACAACCTTGTATTTGTAACTGGTTTTGAGAAAAAAGTTTGCGAAAGCGGGTTCGTCAGCTGAGCGTTTGTTTACATCACAAGCACCACTATTTTACACTTTTATTCAAGTAAAGAAGAGTTAATTCAACATGACAACACATTTTAAAGCATTTTGTTGCATCATTTTATCTAAATTGTGCGTTTAAAGTGGCTGACAATAATTTTGGCTAATTTTGGGTTTTCGTTGTTTTCTTTGCTTTGTTTACTTTTCGCTCGTTTTCCAGTGAAACAAGATGGCGAAGAACCCGCTAAAAAAATCGACTTTTTTCACTATCTTGTTCTTACGTGATCTTGTGTCTTTCGTTCATGAAACTTTTTGGTGGGGACATGGTATTACCATTACAAAAACCTACATTTGTTCAGAAGTGTGGCATATTCAACATTCATAAGTGACTTTTGATAAATTACGCAGTATCGCAATCTTGCAGCTAAAGAAATCGCAGTCGTACTTCTTATTACAGTAATTACTGTAACTGAAATCATTAAATGTACGATTACGATTCGTTTAATTGTAATCCTTAAAATTTTTCAATTATAATTATTTTAACCGCAATCATGGTTCTCATGATTACGATTGCAGTAATTTTAATCGTAATATTGATGATTACGAATACTGTAATTGTAATCCTTAAATTTTCAGGATTACGATTACTGTAATCGGAATCATAAAGAGTACGATTACAATTACAGTAATCGTAATGCTGAAATTTTTCGGGATTATAATTACAGCAATCGTAATCCTATGTAATCAAAATGTAATCGTAATCATAAAGTGCCCAGCTCTGCGTCAAACGACCAGTGGCAAGCGAGCGCTTGTTCTCGGAAGCAACCATCATTCAGGATAGAAGCAGGCTTTTGGGGGCTAGATTAGCAAGCCTTCTTTTCTGAACTTATTTCAAAATGTTTATTCATATTTAAATAAGTAAGATTTATATATTTAAGATACATCATAATTATAGCAAGATAGTTATACTTGTATTGAAATATGCTACTTTAAGGAAGTTTCTATATGTACATACATACATTGGCCTTCAAACATGAGTGCATGCCGATTTTTGTTAAATATTTGTCGTTTTTTAAGGTAAATTTTTTTGTTATTTTTTTTTTATAAAAATATCGTTCATTCCATAATGAGAACTTAGAAAAATTCAACAAATTTTCATCTAAATCTTGAACTTTTAGTCTGAATATTTAAAAAAAAATCCGGGTATGTAATTCTAATAAAACAGGTGCAAGTTATAAGCGGCTAAAAATCGCTTTGATTTTTAATGATTTTTCTCTGGCGCCTTTGGCGTTTTTTTATATAAAAGGTGCAATTTATAATAACTTGCGTTGATTTTTTTTTTAAATTTGTTTGCAAATGTCTTTCGCTTTTAATTCTACAAGAAATTTACTTTCATATTATAAAATGGGCAAAACCCCGTCAGCAAAACCAAACTCAAGGCGATTTTTTAGCGGCTTTTTCTAAAAATTCAGATATAATGTTCAAAATTAAGATAAAAATGTTTTGAATTTTTTAAAGTTTTGCATAAAGTTATGGTTTGTAGCGGATATGTGAATCTAGTTCTTTCGAGTTAAAAAAATATTTCAGGCTACATTTTATTTGGTGTAGTAGACGAGATCATGGCGCAATTAACAGGTGAAGTAATAAAACAGCTTTCTCGCTTTATTCTCTGACATTCGGCTGCCTTATAGTCAAATTTTAGAGGCAATTTTTCAAATAAGGCAGTGTGAAAATCTCTCTTCTCGTTCTAATTACTTCTTCTTCTTCTTTTTTGGCGCTGTAACCGCCTAAGCGATTTTGGCCGAGTTCAGCAAAGCACGCCAGTCGTTTCTCCTCTGTGCCAACTGACGCCAATTGGAAACGCCAAGTGAAGCCAAGTCCTTCTCCACCTGATCTTTCCATCGCAGTGGGGGTCTCCCTCTTCCTCTGCTACCACCAGCGGGTTCCGAGTTGAATACTTTCAGAGCTGGAGCGTCGGTGTCCATTCGAACGACATGACCAAGCCAGCGGAGCCGCTGTATTTTAATTCGCTGCACTATGTCCATATCGTTGTAAAGCTCATACAGCTCATCGTTCCATCGTCTGCGGTACTCGCCGTCGCCAACGCGTAAAGGACCGTAAATCTTCCGCAAAATCTTTCTCTCAAACACCCCAAGAGCCGCCTCATCGGATGTTGTCATTGTCCATGCTTCTGCGCCATATACCAGCACGGGCATGATGAGTGACTTATAGAGCGTGGTTTTCGTACGTCGAGAGAGGACTTTACTCCTGAATTGCCTACTCAGTCCAAAGTAGCACTTGTTGGCAAGAGTGATTCTACGTTGGATTTCAATGCTGACATTATTATCGGTGTTAATGCTGGTTCCCAAGTAAACGAAATTCTCTACTTTCTCGAAATTGTAACTGTCAACAGTGACGTGGGAGCCAAGGCGCGAATGTGCTGACTGTTTGTTTGATGACAGGAGATACTTCGTCTTGTCCTCGTTTACCACCAGACCCATGCGCTTTGCTTCCCTATCCAACTTGGAAAAGGCAGAACAGACTTCGCGGTTTTTGTTACCGATGATGTCGATATCATCGGCATAAGCCAGCAATTGCACGCTCTTGTAGTAAATTGTTCCTGAGCGGTTCAGTTCTGCAGCTCTTATTATCTTCTCCAACATCAGATTAAAGAAGTCACATGAAAGGGAGTCGCCCTGTCTGAAACCCCGTTTTGTGGCGAACGGCTCGGAGAGGTCTTTTCCAATTCTGACGGAGCTGGTGGTATTGCTCAACGTCATTTTACACAGCCGTATGAGTTTTGAGGGGATGCCAAATTCAGACATAGCGGCGTATAGGCAACTCCTTTTAGTGCTGTCAAAAGCGGCTTTAAAGTCGACAAATAGGTGGTGAGTGTCGATCCTTTTCTCGCGGGTCTTTTCCAAGATTTGGCGTATTGTGAATACCTGGTCTATGGTGGATTTGCCAGGTCTAAAGTCACACTGATAAGGCCCAATCAGTTCATTGACGGTGGGCTTCAGTCTTTCACACAATACGCTCGATAAGACCTTGTAACCTATGCTTAGAAGGCTGATCCCGCGGTAGTTGGCGCGAATGGCGGGGTCACCTTTCTTGTGGATTGGGCAGAGCACACTTAAATTCCAGTCGTCGGGCATGCGTTCATCTGACCATATTCTGCACAAGAGTTGATGCATGCACCTTATCAACTCCTCGCCGCCGTACTTGAATAGCTCAGCTGGCAGGCTGTCAGCTCCAGCGGCTTTGTTGTTTTTCAGCCGCGTTATTGCTATACGTACCTCGTCATAGTCAGGCGGTGGAACGTCGACTCCGTCATCATCGACTGCGGGCTCGGGTTCTTCTTCTCCACAACTTTACGTGCTGCTACCATTTAGTAGGGCGGAAAAGTGTTCCCTCCATAATTTAAGTACGCTCTGGACATCAGTTACTAGGTCGCCATTATTGTTCTTACAGGAGTGCGCCCCGGTCTTCAAACCTTCCGTAAGTCGCCTAACTCTCTGGTAAAATTTTCGGGTTTTCCTCCTGTCGGCCAGCATTTCAAGCTCTTCGCACTCACGTATTTCTGCCTCTCTCTTCTTGTTGCGGCAAATACGTCTCGCTTCCCTCTTCAGATCCCTATAGCGGTCCCACATAGCGCGCGTTGCGCCCGATCGCAGCGTGGCCCTGTAGGCGGCATCTTTTTTCTCTGCAGCTTCCTGACACTCCTCATCGTACCAGTTGTTCTTTCGGGCTCGCTGAAATCCGACTACTTCTTCGGCGGCGGTACTTAATGAGCGGTAAATGTGGTTCCACTGCTCGCATATGTCGGTTTGTTGAAGAGTGCTCTCTGAGAGCAGGTGTGAGAGTCGAGTAGCGAAAGCGCTGGCTGTCTGTTGTGATTGCAGCTTTTCGACGTTAAGCTTTCCTTGCATATTTGGGCGCACATTTTTTGCTGCACAGAGGCGGGTGCGTATCTTGGCTGCAACAAGATAGTGGTCCGAGTGGATGTTTGGGCCTCGGAGTGTGCGTACGTCTAAAACACTGGAAGCGTGCCTTCCGTCTATCACAACATGATCGATTTGGTTTCTCGTTTTTCGATCCGGAGACAGCCAGGTAGCTTGATGGATCTTTTTATGCTTGAACCTAGTACTGCATACTACCATGTTTCGGGCCCCGGCGAAGTCGATCAGCCTCAATCCGTTGTCGGACGTTTCGTCGTGGAGGCTGAATTTTCCGACGGTGGTTCCAAAGATCCCTTCTTTGCCCACCCTGGCATTGAAGCCGCCAAGCACGATTTTGATATCATGACGGGGGCAGCGCTCGTACGTGCGCTCCAAGCGCTCATAGAAGAGATCCTTGGATGCCTCATCCTTCTCTTCCGTTGGGGCATGGGCGCAGATGAGCGAGATGTTGAAGAATCTCGCTTTGATGCGGATTGTGGCTAGACGCTCGTCCACCGAGGTGAACGACAGTACTCGGCGACGGAGTCTCTCTCCCACCACAAATCCAACTCCGAATTTGCGCTTCTTTACATGGCAGCTGTAGTAGACGTCGCAAGGCCCCAGACATTGTTTGCCTTGCCCCGTCCAACGCATTTCTTGGATGGCGGTGATGTCAGCTTTTGTCCTTACGAGGACATCAACCAGCCGGGCAGAGGCACCTTCCCCATTAAGGGTCCGGACATTCCAGGTGCATGCCCTCAAATCGTAGTCCTTTAAACATTTGCCGTGGTCGTCATCATAAGGGGGGGTCTCATCCGAGGCTTTGCCTTGCTTCTTCACTGGAAGTGGTTTTTACGTGGCGGGTCCCAAGCCCAGCGCACAACCCATTGCTGGGACGGGGGTGGTTTCGCAACCAAATACACGTTTATATAGCGAGCCGCTTGCTCCAAGCAGACACCCGCTTGCAGCCGCACCTACTGGTGAACAGACGCTGCAGACTTCAGTGAGCCCTTAAACCGAATAAGTCAGAGTGGCCCCACCGAAGCTCCCTCTCTTTCTGCCGTGACCCAAGGCTCCACTCGGATTGGTTACGGCATCTCGCACATGGGTTGCTCACGTTGCCCAGAGTGCGCGAACGAGGACGCAAGAGTCGGGATTGAGTATAGCCATGTAACTGTAACTGCATACCCAGCGCAATGACTATACCCTATTGCACTCCTAATCTCTCTCTAATTACTTCACCTGGTATAATTCCACCATGGACGAGATATTAAAGCATCGGTAAAACATCGATGTATCGTTTTTATAACCGATGTTTTTTAACATCGATGTTTGTTGCGGGAACATCGGTGTTTATTGCGGAAACATCGATGTTTCCAAACCATTTTATTTCACTAATTATGTGTGTTAAAAATATATCATTTGCGTTTGCATACTATAATAGTATCCATTGCAGAATATTATTCATGGGGGAAATAATTATTATGTACGCGGCTTTTATTGTGGAGCAAGAAGAAATTATATAGAGAAGAAGACTTCTGAGGGAACTCCGAGACAACAGTTTTTTTTTGGACAGTTTTTACAATCCATTGCTGCGGTGGATTTTATTTAAAAGAAATCCCGTCTGTTGCAGTGGCGGTCAAAAAGAACAATGGAAATGTAAACAAAGAACAGCTGTTTAACTATAGAGAAACTTTCGCCGCAATTGGCAAATAAAACGAGCTTTTCGCTTGTCATTATTGACTGTGCATACCTATGACAATAGTTGATGACACGATAATGACAATCGAACTGTGACAATTGACGACTGTAAAAACACGCGAATAGGGCTGTAGGAGTGAAATAAAGGTGGGATACCATCGATAGTGTCCATAGTTGAAAACAGTCGATGTCGGTTTTAACGAAACTTTTCTCTTTCATCTCTACACATGGCATTAATTTTTTTTATGCAAGAAAACAACGCAGTCGGCAAAAAAATGTCATTGGATGTTTCAGCAACGACTAGCTTACACTAAGTTATAGTAAAATTTAATAAGCTATAAAACTGCTTACACAAAATTTTTATAGAAATTCGAATTTAAAGGCTTGAAATTTTAATGATTTTGTAGCTCTTTATGTTTTGTACAACTTTTATAAAAAATTAGTAAACACTAAACCAACAAAGAAATAGTAAAAACTGCTAAAAATGTTGTGGTGCTATTATTTTGACCAGTACTATATTTGTCGCATAAATTAATAGGGCTGTTCAGGAAGTTGTGGAAATGATCTGGGATTTGCAGATGGAATTGCGTTTGCAAAGTTTATGCTGGCTGCCTTGGCAACCATGTGCATTTAATTGTTGTGAATGTACAAATGCAACGAATATGCAAATGCAAGAGCATATGCACAAGATCCTGAATAGCCCTAATATTTTATTAATATAAAAGTTCTTTTTTGGAGGAACTGTTCCGTGCGCAGAAGTGGAAAACTTTTGACTCCCATTCACCCGGGAGTGGCCGGAAGCGATTCTTGTGCATACGGTTCAAACCGCAGCTCACAAGGTCAAGATATTTATATCCACATATCCTCTGGGTAGCAACCAAACACCCGTTTGGGAGCGAGCTAAAGTGGGAGGGAGTAAAACTTCGCTTGGGTCCCGCCACGTGAAAACCCCGCCCAAAGAAAATAACATACAGCCTCGGTTGTCACCTCCTTTTTTTGATGACGAGGGAATGCACCTGGAATATCTGGACCCTCAATGGGGAAGGTGCCTCTGCCCGGCTGGTTGATGTCCTCGGGAAGACAAAGGCTGACATCACCACCATCCAAGAAATGCAAGCAAAAGTAAGTTCGAAGCCTTGCGACTTTTACTACAGTTACCACGTAAAAGAGCGCAAAATCGGTGTTGGATTCGTGGTAGGAGAGAGACTCTGTCGCCGACTACTGGCGTTAACCCCGGTGGACGAACGTCCAGCCACAATCCGCATCAAAGCAATATTCTTCATTTCGCTCATCTGCGCCCATGCCCCGACGGAAGAGGAGGATGAGGCGTCCAAGAATCTCTTCTAAGAGCGCTTACACCGTACATATGAGCGCTGCCCGCGACACGATGTTAAAATCGTGCTCGGCGATTTTAATGCCAAAGTGGGCAAGGAAGGGATCTTTGGCGGCACTGTCGGAAAATTCTGTCGATAACGGACTGTGGCTGATCGACTTCGCTGGTGCCTGAAACATGGTAATATGTAGTACTAGATTCCAGGATAAGAAGATCCACCAAGCTACATGGCTGTCTTCAGATCGAAAAACGAGAAACCTAATCGACCACGTCGGGATAGACGGAAGGCATGCTTCCAACGTTTTAGACGTACGTACACTCCGAGGGCCAAACATCGACTCGGACCACTATCTTGGTGTAGCCAAGATACGCACCCGACGCAGCAAAAAATGTGCTTCCAACAATGCAAGCAAAGCTTAACGTTGAAAAGCTGCAATCATAACAGACGGCCAATTTATTCGCCACTCGACTCACACACCTGCTCTCTGAGAGCACTCTTCAACAATCCCACATAAGTGAGCAGTGAAACCACATTTCCCGATCATTAAGTACCGCCGCCGAAGAAGTAGTTGGTTTTCAGCGAGCCCTAAAGAACAACTGGTACGATGAGGAATGTTAAGAAGCCGCAGAGAAAAAAGGCGCCGTCTATAGGGTCACGCTGCGATCGGGCGCAACACGAGCCATGTGGGACCGTTATAGGGAACTGAAGAAGGAAGCGAGATGTATTTGCCGCAATAAGAAGAGAGAAGCTGAAATACGTGAGTGTGAAGAGCTTGAGATGCTAGCCGACAGGAGAAGCGCCCGAACATTTTACCAGGTTAGGCGACTTACGGAAGGTTTCAAGACCAGGGCGGACTCCTGTAAGAACAACAATGGCGACCTAGTGGCCGATGTCCAGAATGTACTTAAATTATGGAGGGAAAACTTTGCCACCCTACTGAATGGTAGCAGCGCTGAAATTAGTGGAGAAGACGAACCCGAGCCCCAAGTCGATGACGACGGAGTTGATGTTCCACCACCTGACTATGACCAGGTACGAATAGCGATAGCGCGCTTGAAAAACAACAAGGCTGCTGGACCTGACAGCCTGCCAGCTGAGCTATTAAAGTACGATGGCGAGAAGTTGATTAGGTGCATGCATCAGCTGTTATACAGAATATGGTCAGATGAACGCATGCCCGACGACTGGAATTTAAGTGTACTCTGCCCAATCCACAATAAACGCGATCCCGCCATTCGCGCCAACTACCGCGGAATCAGCCTTCTAAGCACAGGTTACAAGGTCTTGTCGGGTGTATTGTGCGAAAGACTGAAACCCACCGTCAACGAACTGATTGGAACTTATCAGTGTGGCTTTAGGCCTGGAAAATCCACCATAGATCAGGTATTCACAATACGCCAAATCTTGGAAAAGACTCGCGAGAATAGGATCTACACACACCACATTTTTTCTATGCTCCTGGCAATGTGCTTATTTTTATCTTTATATATATAAAATCCCGTGTCACTCTGTTCGTTTACGCTAATCTCCGAAACCGCTCAACCGATTTCAATGAAATTTTGAGAGTGTGTATTGTTGGTTACAAAAATATGGAAAAGTAACAGAATATAATTTTCTCGATTACTGAAGAGGTCCACCAATCTTTTTTTTTTAAATTACTCAGGCTTACGAAAATTTGTGTTCCTTTTGGTAAAAAATTACCTAACATGATTAAAAAATAAATAAAAAGTTTAGAAGGTAACTCAAGTAAGTTTTATACACAAAATGTTATTTCTCTAAGTTTCTAATTAATTTAATAAGGACTACAGTAGAAAAGATTAATGGCAGTGAAGGGCCTGAAGTAAACTTTATTTGAGATTAATAATTGCAAACAAATGTATTATTAAATAAGTAAATATTTTATTTTCCAATATTAAAACAAATTGCTAGAAGTCTTAAATTAAAGAAGTTTGGGTTCCGCCGTTCCAATGTTAGTTTGAGCGAAACAGCTCTTTTCCAATTCGGTTTAAGTGGGAGGGGTCTTTATACATTATTTCTAACTGTCTGGAAAAAAGGTAATTTTTAAGCAAAAAACAAAACCGACTTCAATTCCCGTATACAAATTTAAGATCATTGCTAATTTCTTCATGATGTAATGATCTTAACCAAATTAGTATGGGACCACCTGTGAGGAAAGGTGTTACTTCCTTTAAAAAAAGAATTTAGAAATCGATTAACGTGGTCCAAAGTTATGCGGTCACATACATAAAAAAAATAAAATAAAATAAAATAAAATAATTAAATAAATAAATATTCCGACGAACTCATAACCATCTCCTTTTTGAGGTCGGTTAAAAAAGAAAAACCTACTACTTACTACTTGTTGCAGCACTCATTGCTTTATGCTAACTAAATGCAAGTTGATAATGTTAACCAAATGCAAAATTATTAAAAAAGTATTTTTATTCAAAAAAAAATTTAAAGTCTTTGCATAAGAATCGATAGGACATAAGCACCATTGAGATTACTAAGGTAAACATATACCTCTTCAGGAATCAAGAAACATTTTTTTTATTTTTACCGTTTTTTAATATTCCTCAAGGCGTGGTGACTTTGAAAATATCAGTGACCTTGAAAATATCAGATATAACTTCAAAATATCTTGCAAACGCCAAAAATTTAAAACGGTACGTTTTCTAAATACAGGTTTTAGCCACACATCTATATTCGGGTTCAAAAATTTCCCGATATCTCAAGAAGTTATGAACGTAAAATTCAGCTATGACTTATTTTGTTTGTTAAAAGTGTGGCTATAAATAGTATCATTACTGACATAAAATCAAATACATTTTTTTCTAAGAAATAATCAACTTTCAAAGTAAAATTTCGGAATATTTTTCTCGTTCTTTTTAATTTTTGTCTAAAAATTTAGAAGCCTGATCGAAAAAATAACTCTCCTATTATATTCAGCGGCCTGAGGGATTTCGCGTGCGCACGGATTGAAGCACGAGTAGCTTTAAGTAAAACTAAAATGAACCTCTAAATTTGATTATTTTTTAAAACAAAGTTATGTACTTCAATTTTTAAGCAAGAGGAACACAATTTTGCGTGAGCACTGAATAATATTAAAAAGAGGGATTTCTTGGACCACTTTAATACACATGTAATCATAAGTGGGCATGGCTAAGCCCATTTTTAAAAAATTTATAATATTCTTACTTTCTCCCAAGAGATGATTGTAAATATCAATTTTGAATGAATAAGTTTAAGTTCAGTAGTTACTAAAATATCGCAGTTTCCGTATTTCATTACCATCTGTCCTTGGCTCAAAAGAAGCATACATACCAAGTTTCGTTAAGATATCTCCATTTTTACTCGAGTTATGGTGTGCACAGACGGACGGAAGACAGTCACGGCTTAATGGATTTCTTTTTATCATTCTGAGCATTTATGTATACATTTGTCTATTACCTTGTTTATATGGCATAAAACGCGGTATCGAATTAACTCGTGTCAGTGAAGCTCGCTAAAAATGCAACTGCTTACATATATGCAACAAAATAAATGAGTCGATCGAACACACTTTCAAACAGAGTTCATCCTGATGTAACCCTATTAATTCATGTATCAATTCTTGAAAGTAATAAACATTAATTAAAGACTCAAATAGCCACGAAAAAAGGATATTATTTATTAATTTTACAACAAAGCTTAGCCTTAACGTAATTTCAAGGAATATTTAAATGTCTTACTTCATACAGAGTCGCATGAAACAATCGTGTGGGCAAATCCTGTGATTATATTCACTATTAACACGATTCAATAACTCTTAACTCATATTAAAAATGTGATTTATGGTGGCACGGTTAAAAGTATCAATTCGATTTAAGAATGCGTTTTCATGTGTCTGTCTGAATAACACGGTTTGACCTAGAACGAATTCATGACGCAATAATACAAGGTGTTATCGGTTTGCAACTTGTCGCTCTAATTCCACCATATTGACTGCCATAGCTGAAACAGCGTTACTTCTTTAACAATTCTTTGCCTAATAATATAGTTTATTTTTTTTTTTCTCTGTATACACATATCGTTTTCTCAAAAAGGTAGTATATGTTATTTTATTTCATTTCATTACGAATATACTATAAAAAAGCTAATTTTGTTTAGAAGAAAATATGAAATCTTATATTTTTCCCACAAATGGGGATTCATTTCTTCCCGGTTTTCTTCTTATTCTACTGAGCTAAGGCAGTGTCAAATCGAGCTGTCAAACTGATACCACCTTGTATTAGCTCTGATCCAGTACTCCATGAACTTACAGGATTCTACACGAACTTGCAGGAAGTTGCAGGAAAAATGTTCCCGTACTCCAAAATCCTGTAAGTGAGAGCGACTTTTGGAGAGTTGTGTATAGAATGAAGTTGCAACGTTTTGCCCGAACTTTTTCTTCTGGTAAAATCATGAGAAGTGTCAAGCTATCACTGGTTGACGTTTTTACAGGAGAAATGGTTTTTTTGTTCCCGTACTTTTTGTTGTTACTCACTTTTTACTCTTACTTCAGAGAGTAATTTTGCTGTTTGACAGTTTTACAGGATTTTTCACGAAAAGTATTGGATCAGAGCTATTATTGCATCATGGAACGAATTGAAGCGTCATATAAACATGGTATGTATCTATCTCGATTCGTTTTCTTCTTCTTAATTGGCGCTGTAACCGCCTAAGCGATTTTGGCCGA
>NW_023458555.1:65845152-65848857 GCF_013731165.1 Rhagoletis pomonella | reverse complement strand
TTTTTTCGCCCATAAATCGTGATACGGTCTAATATGCATAAATACTCTTATACATATTACATACGTTTATATCCATATTTTAAAAGCCACTGAAATAGAATAACAATCTAAAATAGATTCCTCTCTTAAAAACGTAGTTTTTATTGGTGACACAATTTTATATAATCATAAAAATTGGTGAATTATCGTCAGAAATTGGATGAAAGTGTTGACGTTCGTTAGCACGCAATTGAGAAAATCGCATCAGAAGTTCAATGAGTTGGCCCCGATTTGCGACATGCAATACATGCGGACCGTATAAAATGGTGCGACATAGCCTTGTGGTCGTTAGTTACAGTTTGTATTATCACCTAAAACTTTTTTGACAAAATTTTCCGGTGCAAACAATTTTTTATGATGTTATACTTACGGCGAAATATTTTATTGCTGAGTTTGATTTTAAGTCTGGTTGTGTTTTTAGACACAGCTAAAGTAAGAAGTTCAACATTCCTATTCAAGCCCCAATATGTATTAATACGACATTTGGCAGGGCAATGAAGCATCAGAGCTATCGAAAGAAGACAAATCTTCTTCGGAGGAAACCAGTGAAGATTCGAATGAGTACCGTCGCAAGCGGTCATTAGAGGTTACCAGTGGAGAAAATAACAATAATGATGACGAGAGAAAGTTAATGGGAAGAGCTGGTATACCGGGATTACCTGATCCGACAACAATTCTAAAGATTGTAGAAATTCTCCAAACGTTGGGTAAAAAAGTCGTGCCGATTCTTGTTGAAGGTAATTCCATGGCAAATTTAGTGGCTGAGAGAGTGGGAATAAGCTATGGAGCATAATCATAGTCAAGAAAATGTAGGCTCTTACTGTCTTACAATCTATAGATTAAGGGCCAATTTCAGATGAATATTTAAACGGCACTTAAGTTTAATTTTGGATTGTTATTTAAATGGAATAAGCCTTCGTTGGGTTTCATATCAACCTCAAGTATCTTTTAAAATTTATCTGTCCCTCAAAAACATTTTTTTTTAGAACAAAATTTGTGTTTAAAGGGCAGATTAATTTTAAAACGTACATGAAAAAAGTGTCCTAAGTTTATCATATACATTGTTTATACCTACGTAAGAACCGCATTAACGAAAAAACCCATTTGATTCAACATATGTATATTTCTTTCAAGCATTTATACCACTGTCTTTATAGCGCACTCCATGAAGCCGTATTCAAAAGTAAAAAACATCTGCTATTTTTATACATTTCTTTAATATTTAATTTACACGGTTGACCGAAAGAAAGCAAACAATAATTCGAATTTATTATAACAACTAGCAATTACCCGGCGTGCTTCGCTGCGCCTTAAATGTATTTTTGTGTTGTAACTCTCCCCCTAAGCTCTTATGGCCTCATTTACAAAATATTTTTAAAGAAAAAAAATCGATCTATGAAGCATTGTTTATTTTATTTTTTTGAGTTAATATATTTTCGAAGGTAATTAGAAAATATCGTTGCCTTAATATAGAAAGGCCCTATCTCACATCGTCGCTGAAATGCACAAAGCCGTAACTAACTAAAATCTTTTATTGCATTAAACGATTTGGGGCCACATAATGCGATCAAATGCATCATTATCAATTAAAACGTAAATTTTCGATTTTTAGTTAGTTACCGCTTTTTGTATATCAGCGACGATGTCAGATAGGGCCTTTCTATATTAAGGTAGCGATATGTAAAGAACCGACTTTCTCTTGGAAATTTAATTTATAATCTTATAACTGGAGTCTACTATCGCACCCTTTCCTCAAACGTGTATTGATTCAATATTCAAATAACGTTTATTTATATAATTTGAAAAAATCTCCCTACTATACAAATATGTACAGCAATATTAACTAATATTTTCAAATGTTGTGAGAGGGAGTAACAAAACAAAATTACTTTTAAGGCGCAGCGAAGCACGCCGGGTATTCGCTAGTGTCACATGAAATTAACTGAGCAAAGTACAATGAATAGCTGTTAAACAATGTTTCACGCACCGGCACCATCTACTTTAAATGAAACATACTTATTTTCGTGAGGGATACTCACACACCATATACTTTTCTATTGAAATTTTTCCTGAATTTTCTTAGCTATAAACCTCCAACGAATGCAAAACCGTGGAAATCGGTTCGTGCGTTCTGGAGTTATAGCGTCAGGAAGGAAAACCCTACATATTTTTATATTAATTTTTATATTAAAGAAGATTAAAGAACTGTCCGCATTACACAATTTTATTTTTCACAAAAACGGTATTCATGAATATTTAAATTTTTTTTTTATTTGCATCCGCATATTTTTGACATAACAGCTTTCATTTTATGCCCATATTAAACAAATGCAGCCTAAGTTTACCCGGGTCCACGTTTTGGTCTGTATCTCGAGACCCTAGTCACCCAGCTGTATGAAAAGTGCTCAATCTTAAAGCATTCATGAACAGCTTTCATTTGATACCCATATTGAACAAATACACCCAAGGGTACCTAGGTCCACGTTTTGGTCTATATCTCGAGACCCTAGTCACCCAGCTATATGAAAAGTGCTCAATCTTAAAGCATTCATAAACGGCTTTCATTTGATACCCATATTGAACAAATACACCCAAGGTTACCCAGGTCCACGTTTTGGTCTATATCTCGAGACCCTAGACACCCAGCTATATGAAAAGTGCTCTATCTTAAAGCATTCATGAACAGCTTTAATTTGATACCCATATTAAGCAAATACATCCTAAGGTTACCCGGGTCCACGTTTTGGTCTGTATCTCGAGACCCTAGTCACCCAGCTATATGAAAAGTGCTCAGTCTTAAAGCATTCATGAACAGCTTTCATTTGATACCCATATTGAACAAATACACCCAAGGTTACCCAGGTCCACGTTTTGGTCTATATCTCGAGACCCTAGTCACCCAGCTATATGAAAAGTGCTCAATCTTAAAGCATTCATGAACAGCTTTCATTTGATACCCATATTGAACAAATACACCCAAGGTTACCCAGGTCCACGTTTTGGTCTATATCTCGAGACCCTAGTTATTTTTTTTAAATTTTCTTTGCTACAAACCTCACGGAGCCCGAGCCCTTTCCAACGAATGCAAAACCGTGGGAATCGGTTCGGCGGTTCTTGAGTTATAAGATTACCAAGGAAATGTAACTTCTTTTTTTTACAACGCTTTTATCAACTTGCAATGTTGTGTTCCAGAAACTTTCAATGTTGTGTTCCAGAAACTTTCAATGTTGTGTGTCCGACACCATAAAGCAAAGCTTTGAAAAGCTCCTATAAAAAAGCATAGTGAATAGGGCGAGGTAGATGACATCTAGATGTCGCCCTATGTACTACGTTTGCTACACCGGAAATAGACGACACGCCATTTCTTTAAATAAAATTAATTGGTGCTCGTTTGTATGTACATACATATGTAAATGCATGTGTGTGCACCTTTCTATTAATATCGTTAAATTATTTTAATATCTATTGCAAACTTTTATTCAGACAGGACTAAAAAGTAGAAAATAAATAATATAAAAAAAACTTTTTAATATAAAACGCTTTTATAAATGGACTAAAAAGTAGAAAATAATACTTCTCAGTCCCATAGAATTTGTTTTGATAACTTTTGATTTTGAAATTTTAGCAAAAGTCATTATAAACAATCTATGAAATTGAAAATGAAAA
>NW_023458555.1:65840823-65845052 GCF_013731165.1 Rhagoletis pomonella | reverse complement strand
CAGACACAGACGACTAGGAAATCGAACTTTTCTTCCCAGGCGTGTTGTGGTTTTCGTCTGAGTCTCGTTGCTCTCGGAGGAAGGAGGTTCTATATTCTCGTCGAAGGTGTTGTTGTCGTCGGTAAATGCTGCTTTCAACCTGTCAATCGATATTTTTTTGGCTTTGTCTCGGATGTCCTGCGTATAATACTTCGGGTGACGTTCTATGACTGCGAATGGTCCGTCGTACGGCTGTTGTAGTGGTGGCCCGACTGCGTCGTTTCTTACAAACACCTGCGTGCATCGATGGAGTTCTTTTTGTATGAAAGGTTGTGCTTTTGCGTGATGCGCTGTCTGCGTCGGCCGGATCAAATTCATTGCACGTCTGAAGTCTTGAATGAATTCCACTTCGTTGGGATGTGGCTTCGATTCGGTGAAAAATTCTGCTGGTAGTCGTAAGCTCTTCCCGTAAACTAGTTCCGCCGATGTTGCCTGTATATCTTCTTTGAACGTTGCGCGTAGTCCGAGCATGATTAGAGGTAACTCGAATGCCCAGTTTTGTCGATCTTTGCATTTTACTGCCGCTTTCAGTGTGCGGTGGAACCGCTCGACTAAGCCGTTGGATTGGGCGTGATATGCCGTTGTTCGAAGGTGACGTATGCCTAGTCTCTCATTAAGCTGTTTAAAGATCTGGCATTCGAACTGCCGGCCTTGGTCTGTCGTGATTTTAGAGGGTATACCAAACCGCGCGATCCATGTTTCGATGAGTGTGGTGGCGATAGTTCCGGCCGTTATGTCCTTGATCGGCGCCGCTTCTGGCCACCGGGTGAATCTATCGACCATTGTGAGTAGATATCGGTAACCGTTTGAAGGCGGTAACGGACCAACAATGTCAATGTTGATATGGTCGAAACGTGACTCAGTGGTGTCGTATCGTTCGGGCGCAGTTCTATTGTGTCGCTGGATTTTTGATTTTTGACAGGGTATGCACTGTTTTGCCCAGGTTACGATGTCCTGGTGGATATTAGGCCACACGAACCTCTCTTTAATGAGACGGGTAGTGGCTCGAATACCGGGATGCGAGATGTTGTGTACAGCGTTAAAAACTGTTTTACGACATGACTTCGGAATAAATGGTTTGCACTTGCTGTTTGTAACCTGGCAATAAACCTTTTGTGTTGAATTGACCACTGGCATTTTAGTCAACGAAATACTGAACCGCCCATCTCCCTGAAGGATGGATTTGAGCTCGCTGTCTGTTTCCTGTTCTGCAGCGATGATGTCGTAGTCGATAGATTCGCGCTGCACTGCATTGACGCGTGATAGAAAATCAGGGACTACGTTTTCTTTACCCTTTACGTAACGTATGTCGGTCGTAAACTGGCTGATGTAATGTAAGTAACGAAGGTGTCGTGGGTCGGCCTTTTCGGGTTTCTGCTTGAAAGCGAACGTGATTGGCTTGTGGTCAGTGTAAATCGCGCAGCATCTACCTTCGAGTTGGTCGACGAAGTATTTAACGCTTTTGTATATGGCGAAAAGCTCTCTTGAGTACGTACTCCAGTTACGCTCAGATTTTGTCAGCTTACGCGAAAAAAATCCGAGGGGTTGCGCCTCGTCGTTTTTTATCTGGTGCAATACCCCTCCGATACAATTGTCTGATGCGTCGACCGAAAGCGTGAGTGGCGCGTTCGCTTGTGGGTATGCAAGTAGAGTTGCATTGGCTAACTTTGACTTAAAGTCATTGAATGCCTTTCGGGATTCTTCGGTCCACTGAATTTTGCGTTTGTCGTTTTTGACATTGCCTGGTATTAGCGCTTGAAGAATATTCTGGGTGTGTGCGGCTCCCGGAATAAACCTTCGATAAAAATTTATGATTGCGATGAAACGTCGTAAGTCCTTTGCGATGGTGGGTTCCTTGTAGGCATTTATCGCTTCCACTTTTTCTGGAAGGGGCAAAATACCGTTAGGCGTGACTAAGTGACCGAGGTACCTTACATTTTGTTGACCGAAAACACACTTGTTGGCATTAATTGTTAAGCCGTTTTGCTTTAGACGTTCGAGTACAATTCGAAGATGATGATTGTGTTCGGTTTCGGTGCGGGACGCGACGCAGATGTCATCTAGGTATGGGACGACAAAGTCTAGTCCTCGGAACACGCCGTCGATGTGTCGTTGGAAGGTTTGGCCCGCGTTGCATAACCCAAATGTCATGAATCGAAATTCGAATAGGCCGAACGGCGTCGTTATGGCCGTCTTTTCGATGTCATCGGGGTGCATTGGTACTTGGTGATACGCTCTTTCCAGGTCGATGGTCGAAAATATATTTTTGTTCGCAAATACTTGATGAAATGTCTGGATATTTGGGATGGGGTACCTGTCCTTCTCAGTGATAGCGTTAAGCGCCCTGTAATCCCCGCACGGTCTCCAGGTGTTGTCCTTTTTTGGGGCCATGTGGAGTGGCGAGGCCCATTGACTTTTGGACGGCTGGCAAATACCTCTTGCGATCAGGTATTCGAACTCTGCTTTGGCGATCTTTAGCTTTTCCGGTGTGAGGCGACGTGGCTTGGCGTGCACTGGCGGGCCCTTTGTGATGATGTGGTGGAACGTTGTAGTGCTCGGTATAGATTTATTTCGTGAGGGCGAGAAAAGCACTTTAAACTCTGAGAGTAACTTTGCGTATTTGTTTGTATCGGTAACAAGTTTAATGCCAGTGGTAGTTGTTGCTCGCGTTATACCGTATGTATACAACTTCGTTGTTTTATCGATTAACGACTTGTTTTTTAAGTCTACTAGCAGCTCGTAGTGGGTTAAAAAATCCGCCCCGATAATCGGCGTTTTCACGTCAGCCACGCAAAATGTCCATTCAAACGGGCGGCGGAGGCCAAAATTAATTTTCACTCTTTTCTGCCCAAATGTTCGTATTGGGGTTCCGTTCGCTGCGTAGATTGACTGGGTTACCGGCGATTGACATTTTCTGTTGTTTGCGGTTGCTGGAATCACCGAGATGTCCGCTCCGGTGTCGACTAGGAAGTGTTGGTTATCGTAACGATTTTTGATAAAGAGGCGGAGGCTGTTGTTACCATGGCCGAGCTGGCAAGCGCCTCCCGTGGCTTGGGCTCGGAGTTCTAGTTTTTTGGATTCTGTTGTGTACCACTAGCGTTGCGGTCGAACTTGCATGGTGGCCTGCACTTGCGAGCATTCGTCCCATATTTGTAATGATACCAGCAGGTGTCGTGCTGTTCTCGACTTCGTGAACTCGATCGTGTCGGCATTGATCTACGTTGGCTACCACGGTATGGCCGTTTGATGTTCCGCAGGTCGCGTGAGATTGCCTCAATCTGGCGTTGCATTTCCTCGATTTGGCTTGCAGGTTCATTACTGGCGTTTTGGCGTACACTTGTTGTCTGCAGAGGGCTTTGCTGAACGGCGTGTATAAAGGCGCCGCTACCCCTAGTAGCCTCCATGATACGGTCGGCCATCGTTGCTGCGTTTACCAAAGTTATGTGCTCGTCTGCGGATAGTATTGCGCGTATCTGTTCTGGGAGATTTCGGAGCCATAACTGCTTTAGGAGCTCGTCTGTTACTGGGGTAGCTGCCGCCCTGGTTCGCATTTCGGCTAACAACTGCGACGGCTTGCGGTCGCCGAGTGATAGGTCGCTGAGCAGCTTTGTCAATTTTGTTTGTGTGCTGTCGGCGAATTCACTGATAATTCGGGCCTTAAGATTGTCGTACATTTCGTTTCGTGCCGGTGGATTTGTGCGGAAGTCGGCTAGCTTGTACATAACGCGCGTGGGCAGTTGTCCGATTATGGTGTAATACCGTTTTTTATCGGATACGATGCCTGCCGCTTCGAAGGCCGCCTCGACTTGCCAGAACCATAGGTCCGTATGCTCCTCGACGAAATCTGGGAGCTTAACCTTCCCTGGGTCGAGCGTGTCCACCCGCATTTGTGCCGGGTTAGCTGTAGGGTCAGACATTTCATTGCCAGATGAGAAAGTCGTGGGGTCGTCTTTGTTCATATTTTTATTTCCGCGTAAATCGTATCACGTCGGGGTCACCAGTATGGCATTTATTGTGCGATGCCTAATAATAACTTTTATTTAATCGGATTTAACTTACAAGGTACTTGCTTTATTTGGTGGTGTCACAAAACGGGAAGAAAAAGAAAATTCTACATAATGACAGATCGCTTTTTCGCGGTGCTGCCAGACGGTTTAATCCATGGTAAAATAATAAGTGTTGCCAGTCTT
>NW_023458555.1:65832690-65840723 GCF_013731165.1 Rhagoletis pomonella | reverse complement strand
ATGCTGCCGTCTGGTTTTGGGTGTGTTCACCTACTAAACCGCCACAAATGCAAACACACTTTTAAACTCAAAACAATATAACAATATTCTCTGTGTTATATGCTGCGAACAGGAACGGCAAATTTTGTTTGTTCCATGCCATGGCGGAATCATACCAGGTGAAGAAATTAGAGCGAGAAAAAGATTTTGACACTGCCTTATTTGGTAAATTGCCTGTAAAATTTGACTATAAGGCAGCCGAATGACAGAAAATAAAGCGAGAAAGCTGCTTTATAACTTCGCCTGTTTATTGCGCATGGTTCCATGCAAACATTTTAAGGTTTTCCAGCAATGTTTTTAACATATTAAATATTTTGTTAAACTTTTCATAAGTAAAAATATTTTGTGAACTTTACTTTCTTCATACGAATTATATCACATTTTTTGTTTAATTGTATTTTTATAATATACAAAGTTCTTTTCCTTCTGTCTGTAAACTGTTTTTGTACAAATAGTGTAAATAAGCAATAGGAAATAAGGCAAAATTTGGTATTATTTCCCATTTAAAAGTGAAATAAAGCAAATTTTAGACTTAGCTTGTTCATCGGTTAAACTTTAACGAGCCCCTATTTTTATTCATTTTTTCAACTTTGCTCATCGCTAATTTAGGTCCTGTGCCAATTGATAGAAAATAGAAAATTTTGACGGATCAAAGTAAAAATTTGACACTTGTCGTGGTGAATACGAACGTCAAACAATATAGCAGCTTATAACCATGTATACACATAATATTGCTTGGCGGTAATTTGGAGTGAACATGAAAATGAAAGCTAAACAGCATAAAAAAAGCGTACGTTACTTGCAAATTATAAAATAAATATAAATTTTAAGAATTTCAGCAACACACAAAAATAAAGCTTTCGCACGAGCGTTTGTTTGGTTTTTCAACTGTCAAAATTTTACTCTGCATTTGGCACAGCAAAATTCAATTTATTTGTACACCATAGCAAATTTTTCCACCCCGTCTCACCACGGAGAAAAAAGTTACCGATTGGCACAGGCCCTTAAAAAATTTCTGTAAAAGTTGCCAAATGTGTAATATTTATCTAAAAGTACATTTATTATGAATAAATTGGTACCTCATCTACTGCAATTGCATAAAAATTGTCGAAGTTAAGCAATTTAAGTATATCATATATGCGTATCTCAAAAACTAATTGACCGATATCGACGAAATTTGATATACACATTGTACTTGGCCTCCTTATGTAAATTATTGAATATTTTTGAAATCGGTCGAAAACTACTCCCCCCAAAAAAATAGCTAGCTTTGAGATTTGAAATTACCGTTATGTGGGTGGAGTACGTGATTTTTTCCGACTTCAAAAGTATTCATCACGGTGCTTAACGAGGCTAAGCACAATGTGTACATAAAATTTCGTTGATATCGGTCAAGAGGGTTCTGAAACTATACGTGACATATTTTCATGTTGTACTCGACCATACCTACAACCAACACTAGGTTTTGCTTCGGGTGTATTTCATGATTTTTGTTTTGTAGCACCGTGTAATTAACCGCAATAAACTCAAATATCAGGGTTGCTAGTAGGCATAAAACCGCTAATTTAACACTTTTGTAATAGAATCTTGTGGTAAAGCCGGATTTCATGGGGAATAGTACTAAACTGACTATGATACACACGAAAATTGCTTTTTAGTATTACTCTAATTAAAGCTGGCTCTAGCTGGGGACTATGATTATGCCTATATGAATTTTAAAAGTATTTTAAAAAAGATATAGGCTGCATTTCTTTATTCATTCTGAACGTTTGGAATAAACTTTTTTGTTTACTTATTCTTTAGAACGTTCCTGATGATATGTTAACGTATATTTCAAAGGCATTCTGTTTATTCCGGCTGTGAAATGGGATTATCCGGAATGTATAAAGAAACGCAGCCATAGAGTCACGGACGAACTGCGACCAAAGACACTAGTTTACCATTTTTTTCAACACCCATAAATAGGAATTTATTTATTCAATGAAAATATTTTTTTTATTTGCAGCAATCGGATAATGGCATACTAGGATCGTAATAATAAATGCAGAATCCATAATTTTGCATAAACTTGACTTAAGGACTGCGTAGAATAGAGTTGCACGTCATATTTTTTATACCCGAGCGCACTTGTGCACAAGGGTATATTAATTTTGTTCACATAACGGTTGTTTGTAACAGCCAAAACGAATCGAGATAGATATAGACAAATGTATACATATATGCTCAGAATGAATAGAGAAATCGATTAAGCCATGTCTGTCCGTTTGTCCGTCCGTCCGTGTACACGATAACTCGAGCAAAAATTCAGATATCTCAACGAAATTTGGTATGTAGGTTTCTGTTAATCCAAGGTAGGTTGGTATTAAAAATGGGCGAAATCGGACAGTAACCACGCCCACTTCCCATATAACGGTAATTTCCAGAAATACGAAAACTGCGATATTTTAGTAACTACTGAAGATAATTCACTCAAAATTGATATTTGTAATAATTTTCAGACGATAAATAAGAACATTATAAATTTTTGGAAAATGGGCGTAGCCACGCCCACTTATGGTTACATGTGTATATCTTGGTAACCGCTGCACCAATTTCTTCCAAACCTGGCACAGTTGTTGGCCTTGATACAGCATACTAAATGGCCGAAAATTTAAAAAATCGGACAACAACCACGCCCACTTCCCATATAACGGTAATTTTCAGAAATACGAAAACTGCGATAGTTTAGTAACTACTGAAGATTATTCACTCAAAATTGATATTTGTAATAATTTTCAGACGAAAAATAAGAATATTATAAATTTTTGGAAAATGGGCGTAGCCACGCCCACTTATGGTTACATGTGTATATCTTGGTAACCGCTGCACAGATTTTTTCCAAGCTTGGCACAGCATACTAAATGGCAGAAAATTTAAAAAATCGGACTATAACCACGCCCACATCCGACACAACGGTAATTTTCGGAAATACGAAAACTGCGATATTTTAGTAACTACTGAAGATTATTCACTCAAAATTGATATTTACAACAATTTTTAGACGAAAAATAAGAATATTATAAATTTTTGGAAAATGGGCGTAGCCACGCCCACTTATGGTTACATGTGTATATCTTGGTAACCGCTGCACCAATTTCTTCCAACCTTTGCACAGTTGTTGGCAGCAGCATACTAAATGGCTGAAAAGTTAAAAAATCGGACAATAACCACGCCCACATCCCATATAACGGTAATTTTCGGAAATACGAAAACTGCGATATTTTAGTAACTGCTGAAGATTATTCACTCAATATTGACATTTACAACAATTTTTAGACGAAAAATAATAATATTATAAATTTCTGGAAAATGGGCGTAGCCACGCCCACTTATGGTTACATGTGTATATCTTGGTAACCGCTGCACCAATTTCTTCCAACCTTGGCACAGTTGTTGGCCTTGATACAGCATACTAAATGGCCGAAAATTTTAAAAATAGGACAATAACTACGCCCACATCCCATATAATGGTAATTTTCGGAAATACGAAAACTGCGATATTTTACAAACTACTGAAGGTTATTCACTCAAATATGATATTTACAACAACTTTTAGACGAGAAATAAGAATATAATAAATTTTTGAAAAATGGGCGTAGCCACGCCCACTTATGGTTACATGTGTATATCTTGGTAACCGCTGTACAATATTTAATGTTCGGCTGCGAACTTAGACTTTCCTACTTGTTTCATATTGTACTACTGAAATATTCAAATAAATTTTTTTTATCATATTAGCTCTGCATTAAATGTCAGAAAATAATAAGGGTTCTTTCGTTAAATAAAAAAGTTATTTAGCGTGAAAATTACAAGGAAATCTGAATTGCGAGAAAATGTAATTAAAGTTTTTCAGAAGCGGCTTGCCGCTGCGCTGCTGAGCGGTCGTTAAGTGAACATCAACAAGCGGCTGCTTATACGCTGAGTACAACTGAGCAACGGAGTGGTTGTGAATAGCTGTTGCATTGCAGGTGGCTGTTCTAAAGGGTTGTATCAAGGCGAATTTATACAAGGTGGTGTTAACAGAACAAAAACAAAAATTACAGTAACAAACTATACGCACATTGACAATCAGTACAAAACAAAATTACAAAAAACACATCATTTTGACAAAAGATACAAATTCGCCGTGAAATCAGCGGATCCGATAACACCACCTTGTATAGATTCGCCTTGGGTTTTATCTACCTGCAGAGCTTCTCTGTCGCTTTTGCTATGCTGCCTTGGTGTTTTTTCTGCCGGCGATTGCGCGCCTGATAATCGTTCTCTGTGAGTACTAGGAATGTTTTAAGTCTTGAAAATCCCGGTATTATTTGCCTAGAATCCCGGGATTTGTAATTTACACAGGAGGCAATAATAGAAACGCTATATGTTGAACAGTTTTGGCTATATTTCTTTTGTTTATTTAATATTTAACACTTTTTTATAAATGTGTAGCTCAATATACATATAACACCTTGCGGCAGGCAATTTTGCACACACAAAAAAAAATATTCGCCAAACTAAGGGCCAAATATAGTAAAATTGCGTTCTTAATTTTTCTCTCTGGCGTCAGGGTTTTTTTAAAAGAACTTTGAAATTTGAAAGATGTGAGCGTGTGAATTAAAAAAATTATTTAAAAATTTCGGTGCAATATACTTAAAAAACCCAGTATGGTTATCAAATGAAGGAGAAGATTCTGTAGAGTTAAAATACATTACATTTGTTGGTGCGTAGGTATTGAAAAAACCCTATTATAATTTTATCCTCGTATATCCTTGAAATTTTTCAATTCTTGTTTTTGAAAAAATTATATTACTTATAATTTTATTAGCTTAAAAAAAATAAAATAAATTAATGGGACATTTTCAATTCCTATTCGTCCTTGTTAACTCAAAAAAAAAATATTTCATTTGGTATCCATACTGTGGCGAATACTGCGGCAACAAAAAGCGAACAACGAGAAATAGGTAGAACGTCAAGTTGGATGAACACTGCGAACAGCGAGAGAAAGAGAATGAGCGATAAACTTCAGAATGTTCTAGAGTTGCCATAAGTGCCAGCGCAAGTATATAAGGGCGCCGCCACAGCGAAGTGAGTTAGTTACGAGTTACAAGTCAGCAAGCTACAAGTAAAGTGAGCGGAGAAGTGAGTCGCGAATAAGCAAGCTATAAGTTTAATTGTGTTAACAAGTAGTAAAGCGTTGTTATTGCTTTAACAAGTATTGTAAAGTGTTTTTACTGTATTAGCAAGTATTGTAAATTGTTTGATGTACAATAAAGTTAATTGTACTACAATTTGGTCATCGTTAGCATTTATTTAACAGTCCAGCGATACGAGCCCGAGTATATTTGGGAAATCCCATGGTGAAATGAACTGAAGGTGGCGCATTCCCGCTACTTTGGTTTTGCCGACTTTGACATTTATGGCAATACGTAAACAAACTTTTTGTTTAGAAATAAGTGCAAACGTATTGTGTACTTTCAAGTGAAAAATCGAAGTAATTCGTGCGTTCTGAAGTAAAAAACAATTTATTTGTAATAAAAACTTTATAAACATGTCGTGTCATGCGTTGAATTGCAGCAGCCGTAGGGGTAAAGCCCCCAAATGCATTTTTTTTTTGTTTCCCCGCGACGACGCCTTGGCCAGAAAGTGGCGAGAGTTCTGTCGGCAGGAGAAGCCGTACAATTCAGACACCAGCGTAATATGCATGAAGCACTTTACGGACCACTTTTAAATACGACATGTTAAGTTGAAAACGTTGAAATACCACAAATTACAAATTAAAATCGGAGGTAAGCAAGCATCGACCACTTTCTGCAGGAAAACATGCGCTACGACAAGATATTATCACTTTTTCGGCACCTGCAATACACACACAAAAATTCTAAATAGTTAATTAATAGACCTATTCTTTTGAACACATTTCAAGAGTGGTTGTGTATTTTTTGTTAACGTAGTGCTTAATTTGCTATATTCAAAGATGGCTTGAGAAATTGGTGAATCGAGAAGAAAACACGTTTTCTCGCTGCAAATTCACAACTGTCAACTCATTGTTTTCGCCATATTCTTTGTTTACCCGTTGCCACAAATGTCATTCTGCGGGAATGCGCAGTCTTGTATTCTATCGTTCTTGGGGAAATCCCTCAGGGTCTCGAGGATAATCGTAACAATTGGTGTCAGAAGTGGGATTGTTAAATAAATCCCGATGGATAAACTACTGAAAATGGCAAAAATTCAGGACTTAAACATTGAGGACCTGAAACAGGAGTTGGAAAAGCGTAATTTGGCCACCTCGGGAAGAAAAGTGGAATTGTTATCCCGGTTGCGGGAGGCTATGGAAGCTGAAGGCATCGACGTTGACAAAACGACTTCCATCGTGAGGACGACGAGGCATCCTTGAAGGACAAAGACAATGAAGAGGTTGCTGATTCATCGAATGATGTGGAGCAGACATCAGCGAAGCTTGAACAGCAGGGAAAGGCTCCTTGTGCGTCAACGGCTATAGACATGAACATGTTATTGGGTGCCATATCACAGATTTCATCCCAGCTGCAAGTGCAGGAAACACGCATGTCATCGCAGTTAGATGAAAAGATTACTCAGCTACAAGAGAATTTATTCAAAAATAATTCGGAACTCAGAGAGAGACAGGATAAAATCGAGGAACGACAAGATAAAATAGAAGCGCTTATTAAGGAAAAACAGGACAAAGTCGAAGCTAAAAGGTGGATGAGCTTGAATTTTGCAGACTATTTCCGACTATGAAAGGAACAATTACGATGCGTTAATGGGTTCAGTGGAAAGACGTTACGGTAGCGAGCACAGGAGACAGATTTACCAGATGGAGCTGGAGAATCGCTGCCAAAAAGCCAATGAGACTCTACAAGAATTCGCTTCGGAGATCGAGATGTTGGCTCACTTAGCTATTGGAGACCCATCTGGTGAACACCTTGAAAGGGTAAAGATCCAGAGGTTCATCAACGGAATGCGAGACATGTATACCAAGCGCCAGACGTATGCAAATCCAAAGCCAACATTTGCTGAAACGGTCTCGTATGCTCAGACGCGTGAAACGGCGGCGCTCCCAAGTAGACCAGCCTACAAAGCCCATCGAGACACCTAACGTGATGAACGAGAGCCTGAAAACACTCAAGTCGATGGCAGAGAAGAATACTCCTGGTGCAACCGAGAGAAAGGATGGTGCTAGGAAATGCTTTAGTTGCGGAAAACCAGGCCACTTCGCACGCGAATGTAAGACGGGTTTCAACAGGTCAAACAGTAACGCAGGACTGAGGATGACGAGCCCGACTCCGATCAGTCGTTAAACTAAAACGAGTCAGCAGCAAGGGGCGCACGCTGGCTCCCGCAATTGAATGCCCTATAATCTCCGTCTCACAAATTGGCCGGAATGCGAGCAACCTCACTATTGGTGGATGTGGGAATGGGCAGGAGCGAGTGCTGGCAGTGGACACTGGAGCGTCATATTCCATTATTCGACCTGATGTGACTACTTTTTATGTGAAGCTACTACCTGGAGCAAAGCTTCAGACTACAACTGGTGAGCGAACCCAAGTGTTAGGAGAAGTATTATGCGAGGTAATAATCGACGGGTTGGCCTCATACACTAAGTTTATAGTGGCAGACATTGTGGATGAAGTCATCATCGGCGTGGAGATCTTACTTTGCCAAGGCATGAAGATTGACCTCCAGAGAATGATCCTGACAGATCGTCACAGGAAAGTGCCACTTACATGTCTATTCTGCACGTTACCGAAGATTTTGCAACCATAAAATTTTATTACCAAAAAAATGTAACCAGTTCTTGTCACCGCGATTCTAGGAACGTTGGTAATGCAGTTAAAATATTCAGCTATGAAGAATTGTGCAATACTTTGTTACCAGCTTATGAGATGGTAACAAAATTTACCGGTTACAAGAGTACACAGAATGCGAAAAGGGTTTAAAAATTGACAGGA
>NW_023458555.1:65816805-65832590 GCF_013731165.1 Rhagoletis pomonella | reverse complement strand
TATTGTAAAGTGTTTTTACTGTATTAGCAAGTATTGTAAATTGTTTGATGTACAATAAAGTTAATTGTACTACAATTTGGTCATCGTTAGCATTTATTTAACAGTCCAGCGATACGAGCCCGAGTATATTTGGGAAATCCCATGGTGAAATGAACTGAAGGTGGCGCATTCCTGAAACCGCTACTTTGGTTTTGCCGACTTTGACATTTATGGCAATACGTAAACAAACTTTTTGTTTAGAAACAAGTGCAAACGTATTGTGTACTTTCAAGTGAAAAATCGAAGTAATTCGTGCGTTCTGAAGTAAAAAACAATTTATTTGTAATAAAAACTTTATAAACATGTCGTGTCATGCGTTGAATTGCAGCAGCCGTAGGGGTAAAGCCCCCAAATGCATTTTTTTTTTGTTTCCCCGCGACGACGCCTTGGCCAGAAAGTGGCGAGAGTTCTGTCGGCAGGAGAAGCCGTACAATTCAGACACCAGCGTAATATGCATGAAGCACTTTACGGACCACTTTTAAATACGACATGTTAAGTTGAAAACGTTGAAATACCACAAATTACAAATTAAAATCGGAGGTAAGCAAGCATCGACCACTTTCTGCAGGAAAACATGCGCTACGACAAGATATTATCACTTTTTCGGCACCTGCAATACACACACAAAAATTCTAAATAGTTAATTAATAGACCTATTCTTTTGAACACATTTCAAGAGTGGTTGTGTATTTTTTGTTAACGTAGTGCTTAATTTGCTATATTCAAAGATGGCTTGAGAAATTGGTGAATCGAGAAGAAAACACGTTTTCTCGCTGCAAATTCACAACTGTCAACTCATTGTTTTCGCCATATTCTTTGTTTACCCGTTGCCACAAATGTCATTCTGCGGGAATGCGCAGTCTTGTATTCTATCGTTCTTGGGGAAATCCCTCAGGGTCTCGAGGATAATCGTAACAATTGGTGTCAGAAGTGGGATTGTTAAATAAATCCCGATGGATAAACTACTGAAAATGGCAAAAATTCAGGACTTAAACATTGAGGACCTGAAACAGGAGTTGGAAAAGCGTAATTTGGCCACCTCGGGAAGAAAAGTGGAATTGTTATCCCGGTTGCGGGAGGCTATGGAAGCTGAAGGCATCGACGTTGACAAAACGACTTCCATCGTGAGGACGACGAGGCATCCTTGAAGGACAAAGACAATGAAGAGGTTGCTGATTCATCGAATGATGTGGAGCAGACATCAGCGAAGCTTGAACAGCAGGGAAAGGCTCCTTGTGCGTCAACGGCTATAGACATGAACATGTTATTGGGTGCCATATCACAGATTTCATCCCAGCTGCAAGTGCAGGAAACACGCATGTCATCGCAGTTAGATGAAAAGATTACTCAGCTACAAGAGAATTTATTCAAAAATAATTCGGAACTCAGAGAGAGACAGGATAAAATCGAGGAACGACAAGATAAAATAGAAGCGCTTATTAAGGAAAAACAGGACAAAGTCGAAGCTAAAAGGTGGATGAGCTTGAATTTTGCAGACTATTTCCGACTATGAAAGGAACAATTACGATGCGTTAATGGGTTCAGTGGAAAGACGTTACGGTAGCGAGCACAGGAGACAGATTTACCAGATGGAGCTGGAGAATCGCTGCCAAAAAGCCAATGAGACTCTACAAGAATTCGCTTCGGAGATCGAGATGTTGGCTCACTTAGCTATTGGAGACCCATCTGGTGAACACCTTGAAAGGGTAAAGATCCAGAGGTTCATCAACGGAATGCGAGACATGTATACCAAGCGCCAGACGTATGCAAATCCAAAGCCAACATTTGCTGAAACGGTCTCGTATGCTCAGACGCGTGAAACGGCGGCGCTCCCAAGTAGACCAGCCTACAAAGCCCATCGAGACACCTAACGTGATGAACGAGAGCCTGAAAACACTCAAGTCGATGGCAGAGAAGAATACTCCTGGTGCAACCGAGAGAAAGGATGGTGCTAGGAAATGCTTTAGTTGCGGAAAACCAGGCCACTTCGCACGCGAATGTAAGACGGGTTTCAACAGGTCAAACAGTAACGCAGGACTGAGGATGACGAGCCCGACTCCGATCAGTCGTTAAACTAAAACGAGTCAGCAGCAAGGGGCGCACGCTGGCTCCCGCAATTGAATGCCCTATAATCTCCGTCTCACAAATTGGCCGGAATGCGAGCAACCTCACTATTGGTGGATGTGGGAATGGGCAGGAGCGAGTGCTGGCAGTGGACACTGGAGCGTCATATTCCATTATTCGACCTGATGTGACTACTTTTTATGTGAAGCTACTACCTGGAGCAAAGCTTCAGACTACAACTGGTGAGCGAACCCAAGTGTTAGGAGAAGTATTATGCGAGGTAATAATCGACGGGTTGGCCTCATACACTAAGTTTATAGTGGCAGACATTGTGGATGAAGTCATCATCGGCGTGGAGATCTTACTTTGCCAAGGCATGAAGATTGACCTCCAGAGAATGATCCTGACAGATCGTCACAGGAAAGTGCCACTTACATGTCTATTCTGCACGTTACCGAAGATTTTGCAACCATAAAATTTTATTACCAAAAAATGTAACCAGTTCTTGTCACCGCGATTCTAGGAACGTTGGTAATGCAGTTAAAATATTCAGCTATGAAGAATTGTGCAATACTTTGTTACCAGCTTATGAGATGGTAACAAAATTTACCGGTTACAAGAGTACACAGAATGCGAAAAGGGTTTAAAAATTGACAGGAACTTTAATTACCGGTTACAAACTTTTTATTACCAGCGCAAAATAGACCTGTTAGGGTTGGTTACGACGGCCAGTACTGCAGCAGACGGATAGTCTTAGAGGAAGTGTCGAAGATTCCATCAGAAACGGAAGCGGTTAGTTGGGCGGAGGTTGGCAGTGATAGAGACGGAATGGTTTCGTCAGGAAAAGGAAGCGGTTCGCCGATACAGGAAAAGCGTGACGGTTCCGCCATCTCAGTGAAGAAGAGGTCGCAACAAGGAAGTGGTCATGGCGAGCTAGGCAGGAGGAAAGCCACTGAACCACGTTGCAATGGTGATACGCCGGTGGCCGGAAATGGAAGCGGCTGTGGAAACAGTAGGCGCGCTTTGAAGTGTCCGGAAAAAGGTGGTCGGCAAAGGCGAGCAGTTAAGCCGGAAGCCAAGGGTGAGATTATACATGTCCGGTCAATGAAGTGAGCATCGGCGGAAGCGCGAGATACGAAACGACGGCGGAAGCTTCAGCGTAAGGATCCGGACGTAGCAAGATGTGCTAAAGGCAGTGCAGCACGAAGGCGGGAGTCTGTGTGTCATGGACAGATGATGCGGCATTGATCTGGCGAAAAGGGTGCCCACGAGAAGAGACGTGGTCTGGTCACCACCAGTGGCCGGCAGAAGCACGATCATGTGGGATGGTGCACTCCCGGAGATAAGCCGGAAGCAATGTCCAGTAACGCATTGTGGTTGTACATGTCACAGAAGAAGAAAAGCTTCTCCTTCAAGCAAAGACGTGACCGGAAAGTTCCGTTTAAGATTGACAAACGGCTGAGGGCGCAGTGCATCGGATCCAGACAATGGGGAGACCGAAAACCAATATGAAAGACTAGCAACGTTTGGAGTAGCAAGTGTGTCTGATCGGGACGATCAGACTTAGGTGGAGGGCAGTGTGGCGAATACTGCGGCAACACAAAGCGAACAACGAGAAATAGGCAGAATGTTCGAGGAATGACGTAGAATGTTCCACAAAGAGAAACGTCAAGTTGGATGAACACTGCGAACAGCGAGAGAAAGAGAATGAGCGATAAACTTCAGAATGTTCTAGAGTTGCCATAAGTGCCAGCGCAGGTATATAAGGGCGCCGCCACAGCGAAGTGAGTTAGTTACGAGTTACAAGTCAGCAAGCTACAAGTAAAGTGAGCGGAGAAGTGAGTTGCGAATAAGCAAGCTATAAGTTTAATTGTGTTAACAAGTAGTAAAGCGTTGTTATTGCTTTAACAAGTATTGTAAAGTGTTTTTACTGTATTAGCAAGTATTGTAAATTGTTTGTTGTACAATAAAGTTAATTGTACTACAATTTGGTCATTAGAAAAAATGTCGCTTACGTTATTTTGACGGTTAGGGTTCGATAAAGTCTTTTTAAAAAAAACAGTACGTCAGAGAAATTCCCATTTATATTCAGTTAATTATGTGTAATATGTGGTAGGCTTTTATAAAAAATTTAAATTTTGGATAGACAAACCTGGTCGAATTAAGGCGCTTCTTTTATTTTTGCCAACAGTATTAAGTACTTCTTCAACCAGAATTTAAATTTTTTTATTTAATTTTTTTGCATCGAGCTTTTTTCGACATAGCTTAAATTACTTTATCAGATATGTACTATTAAATGCATATAAATTTAATTACTGCCTTTCGTTTTGTTACTTATGAAATAATTTTCACTTTAAATAAAAAGTACGTTTCAAACCCGGGTAGGAGAGCTTCTCAAACCATATTGATGCAATTTTTTCATGTTAAGTCGTGGAAAAATAATAAATATCTTAATCCCGGGACTGATCGGGATTGAACCAACGACATCCCGAAAGTCCCGAGATCGTAAAAATAAAAATTTATATCCCTAGTGAGTACCACAGTGATTTATTGGTGAAAGGTAAAACAAAAGGGCTGTGTGAATAAGCTGCCGTAACTGACTATCAGAAAATGAACGAAAAGTCTGTCTAATGCATAAGCAACGTAGTGTAGAATTTTAGGGGCCTATATTTTACTTACATGTGTTCAGTGCTGCTACATTTTTTTAAATTTTACCCAAAATTACCAGAAAAAGTTACCAAATTAAGCTAAAAATTATCAAACTTATCTATCTATACTATCTATATCTATACTCTATACTAATTATATAAAGAGAAGTCCCTTTTTTTGTAACAGGTAATCTCGCGAACGGCTGGTCCGATTTCCATGAAATTTTGTATACAAATAGCTTTCGGTAACCACCATGTTTTAGGCTAAACAAATTTTACTTTTTTTCGGGTAGGTGGACCAGGGACCGGTCTATTCGAAAAAATCTTAGTATAGTCCGATTTGCTTAAAATTTAGTACGTAAGTAGCTTTTTAGCATATATAACCCACTTTTCCGGGAAGTGGTCCAGGGACCGATCTATTCGAAAAAATCGAATTTACGGTCCGATTTGCTTAAAATTCGGTGCGCAGGTAGCTTTTTAGCATGTATTAGCATATGTGATACATTTTTTCCGAGAAGTTAACCAGGGACTGATCTATTCGAAAAAATCGTATTTACGGTCCGATTTGCTTAAAATTCGGTACGTAGTTAGCTTTTTAGCATATATTAGCATATATGATCCATTTTATCCGAGAAGTGGACCAGGGACTGATCTGTTAGAAGAAATCGTATTCATAGTCCGATTTGTTTAAAATTCGGTACGTAGGTAGCTTTTTGCCTGGATAAGCTTATAGATTCCTGTTTTCCCATTTTCATGCAATTTCGAAGAAGGCAAGATTTTTTTGCGCCAATCAGAAACAACGGATACTGTCAAAATATAATTATAATATATAATATATCTCAACTAATATATATTTAGAAAGCCGTTTGTTAGTTTTCGCAAGGCTCGAGAGCGGCTGAACCGATTTTTTTGAAACTGCCACCTGCCGCACGTGTCCCAAGGATGGTTTTAGGCTGAAAAAAATCTATATGTAAAGGGGGCGTGACACTTCCCATACAAACCGAATTCCTCATGCTACATATCTCTGAAAATGTGTTTGGTAGAGTTTTGGAAATTGGTATGGAGATATACGAATTCAATCGCATACCCTTGGAGAAAAATTTTAGCTATTGTAAAAAGGGGTGTGACATCTCGCATACAAACCGAATTTTTCATACTGCTTATCTCTGGGAATTGGTGGATTTGGTAGAGTTCTAGAGTTTTGTATGGAGATGTACGAAATAAATCGCATACTCTTGGAGAAAAATTAGAACTATTGGAAAAGGGGTCGTGGCATCTTCCATACAAACCGAATTTTTCATACTGCCTATCTTTGAAAGTGTTCATGGTAGAGTTCTGGATCTTGGTATGGAGATATACGAAATCAATCGCATACTCATGAAGAAAGAGGGCAGCTGTTGGAAAGGGGGGCGTGGCACCTCCCATATAAATCGAATTTGTATACTTCATATCTCTGAAGGTATTCATGGTACAGTACTGGAACTTCGTATGGAGATATGTATATAGTTGAAATCAAGCCCATACTCATGGAGAAAATTTGGGCTATTTGAAGAGGGGTGTGAGGCCTACAAACGTACCAACCTTTAGCTATCTTTGAATGAATTTTTTTATTCTTCTGTAGGTGTGTTTGTGAGTGAAATCCTCCTAAATGGTTGTACGGATTTTAACGAAACTTTTTGTGTATTTGAGTGGGTCTCTGGATGGTTTAGTTTCACAATTTAATCCGATAGTTGGCGCTGTAGTTGAGTTATTACTAAAAATCTTATTTATGATCCGATTTGGCTAATGTTTTAAATATGTATGCAATACTATTGCAAAAACATGCTGCCAAGTGGTGCTGAAGTCGAGCTATTACTAAAAACAGCCAAGTGAGAAAAGTGAGTGCACCATTGAGTATATCGGACGTTCCTGCGTTGCAATTGGCCCAATGGATGTGATTTTCCAATATTATTATGCGTTCAAACTTTTAAGGTATTTCGCCTGAAATAAGTATATGTATATTGCATTTCTGTAGAACATGATTCGCTCCCATTTTGAAATTGCCACCTACTATACTGTAAAGCTTCTAGGACATTCACTATAGAACCGGGTCATTGTTGCCGCCAGGGAGTGAAGAGGAAAAAATTTATTTCGCTTTGCGAATAACCGTGCTATGAAATGCCGCACAACTGGAGAATTTCAAGAACGGATATAACACTTTCCTTACCTTATTTAAAGTGGCAAATGACTACCAAACCTTAATCTTAGCAGACAAATGTGCCAATGAAAATCGTAAACGTGAATTGTTGGGGAAAATGTTGGACCAAAAAGTTTCAATAAAATATATAAAAATTTTTGGCGGGACGAAGTTCGCCGGGTCTGCTAGTTTTAAACTAAACTAAAATTTCGGAGCACTATAAAATCCACATTTGTCCAGTTATGACCATAGAACGTATACTATGTTTATACGTAAGCAATTTGCAAATAAAAATAGTTTGCAAATACCAAACTCACTGTTTATTCGATGGTGAAAATTTCTTTTTTAATATTGCCTGATTATAAAAAGGCAATAATATGACCATCGAAAAAGAAAATAATGTTAAAAATGGCAACGTCTTGATTATAAAAAGGCAATAGGATGACAATCGAAAAAGAAAATAAACCTAAGAGTGGCGACGTATTGCGCTTATTTGCAAATAGTACCACTAATCAATACTTATTTGCGTGATTTAGTTATTTGCAAATAAAAAATTAACGCAGTGTTTATGCGACAAGTTTTACCATTTTGCAAATTGTTATTTGCAAATAATCCGTGCGTATAAACGTAGTAGTAGATAACAAGAAGGGACAACTCGTTACAATTGTAGCGAAAGTGAGTAACAGGGACGTGCTTCTGGAAAAGAACTCGGTAGATATAACAATAGACACTATCAAGCAGTTTTTTGTAGACCACACAATTATAGTAACCTAGGAACGCCGAAGAACTGCTCGCCTTGCGTAACTTTCAGGATTACCTGGTATTTCTGTTAGAGGAAACGCTTACGGCCCACTTCCTAATGTATACCCAGAACTTGTTTTGACCTATGTTACATGTAGGACTGAATCGAAAAAGTTCTTCTTCTTCTTTATTGGCACTGTAACTGCCTAAGCGATTTTGGCCGAGTCCAAAACAGCACGCCAGTCATTTCTCTTCTGTGCACACTGACGCCAATTGGAAATGCCAAGTGAAGCCAAGTCCTTCTCCACCTGGTCTTTCCAACGCAGAGGAGGCCCTCCACTTCCTCTGTTACCAGCATCGCGGCTCGCGTTGAATATTTTCGGAGCAGGAGCGTTTCTGTCCATTCGAACGACATGGCCAAGCCAGCGGAGCCGCTGAATTTTAATTCGCTGCACTATGTCTATATCGTTGTAAAGCTCATACAACTCATCGTTAAATCGTCTGCGATATTCGCCATCACCAACGCGTAAAGGTCCGTAAATCTTTCGCAGAATCTTTCTCTCGAAAACTCCTTGAGCCGCCTCATCAGATGCTTTCATTGTCCATGCCTCGGCGCCATACACCAGCACAGGCATGATGAGTGACTTATAAAGTGTGATCTTTGTACGACGAGAGAGGACTTTACTTCTCAATTGCCTACTCAGCCCAAAGTAGCACTTGTTGGCAAGAGTGATTCTCCGTTGGATTTCAAGGCTGACATTATTATTGGTGTTAATGCTGGTTCCCAAATAAACGAAGTCGTCTACTTTTTCAAATTTGTAACTGTCAACAGTGACGTGGGTGCCAAGACGCGTGTGCTCTGACTGCTTGTGTGATGACAGGAGATACTTCGTTTTGTCCTCGTTCACCACCAGACCCATTCGCTTTGCTTCTCTATCCGATCCCGAGAAGGCAGAACAGACGTAGCCCTTGTTTTTACCGATAATATTGATGTCGTCGGCATACGCCAGCAGTTGTACGCTCTTGTAAAGTATTGTGCCTGAGCGGTTCAGTTCTGCGGCTCTTATTATCTTCTCCAACATCAGATTAAAGAAATCACACGAAATGGAGTCCCCTTGTCTGAAACCTCGTTTGGTATCAAACGGCTCGGAGAGGCCCTTCCCTATTCTGACCGAGCTGGTGGTATTGCTCAACGTCATTTTACACATCCGTATTAGTTTCGCGGGGATACCAAATTCAGACATCGCGGCATAAAGGCAACATCTCTTCGTGCTGTCGAAAGCGGCTTTGAAATCGACAAATAGATGGTGTTTGTCGATCCTTTCCTCGCGGGTCTTTTCCAAGGTTTGGCGTATTGTGAATACCTGATCTATGGTGGATTTTCCAGGGCTAAAGCCAGAATGATAAGGTCTAATCAGCTCGTTGACGGTGGGTTTCAGTCTTTGGCACAATACACTCGATAAGACCTTATAACCTATGCTTTGAAGGCTGGTTCCGCGATAGTTGGCGCGTATGGTAGGGTCGCCTTTGTGGATTGGGCAGAGCACACTTAAATTCCAGTCGTCGGGCATGCGTTCATCTGACCATATTCTGCATACGAGCTGATGCATACACCTCAGCAGCTCCTTGCCTTGTTTTTCAGTCGCGTAATCGCTATTCGTACCTCGTCATAGTCAGGCGGTGGGACAGCTACTCCATCATCATCGACTGGGGACTCGGGTTCGTCTTCTTCACCACTTTCAGCGCTGCTGCTATTCAGTAGGTTGTAAAAGTGTTCCCTCCATAATTTAAGTACATTCTGGACATCGGTCACTAGGTCGCCATTGTTGTTCTTACAGGATTTCGTCCCGGTCTTGAAACCTTCCGTAAGTCGCCTAACCCTCTGATAGAATTTTCGGGCGTTCTTCCTGTCGGCCAGCATCTCAAGCTCTTCGCACTCACGTATTCTGGCCTCTCTTTTTATTGCGGCAAATACGTCTCGCTTCCTTCTTCAGTTCCCTATAACGGTACCACATGGCTCTCGCAGCGTGGCCATATAGGCGGCGTCTTTTTTCTCTGCGGCTTCTTGACATTCCTCATCGTACCAGTTGTTCTTTCGGGCTCGCTGAAATCCAACTACTTCTTCGGCGGTGGTATTTAATGATCGGGAAATGTGGTTCCAGTGCTCGCGTATGTCGGATTGTTGAAGAGTGCTCTCAGCGAGCAGGTGTGTGAGTCGAAAGGCGAATAAATTGGTCGTCTGTTGCGATTGCAGCTTTTCGACGTTAAGCTTTCCTTGCATTGTTCGGCGCACATTTTTTGGTGCAGAGAGGCAGGTGCGTATCTTGGCTACAACAAGATAGTGGTCCGAGTCGATATTTGGCCCTCGGAGGGTACGTACATCCAAAACGCTTGAAGCCTGCCTTCCGACTATCACATCATGATCGATTTGGTTTCTCGTTTTTCGATCTTGAGACAGCCATGTAGCTTGGTGGATGTTCTTATGCTGGAACCTAGTATTACATATTACCATGTTTCGGGCCCCGGCGAAGTCGATCAGCCTCAGTCTGTTATCGGACGTTTCGTCGAGGAGGCTGAATTTTCCGACAGTGGCGTCAAAGATCCCTTCCTTGCCCACCTTGGCATTAAAATCGCTCGCGCAGCGCTCATAGAAGAGATCCTTGGACGCCTCATCCTTCTCTTCCGTCGGGGCATGGGCGCAGATGAGTGAGTTGTTGAAGAATCTAGCTTTGATGCGGATTGTAGCTAGACGTTCGTCCACCGGGGTGAACGCCAATACTCGGCGACGGAGTCTCTCTCCTACCACGAATCCAACACCGAATTTGCGCTCCTTTACATGGCAACTGTAGTAGACGTCGCAAGGCTTCACGCTTACTTTGGTTGCCCCGTCCATCGCATTCCTTGTATGGCGGCAGTGGTGCCAGATGTGCGGATTTCGCCCCATTTTGGGGATTTCTGAAACCATTTGGGGATCGGTTTCGTTTGGGGATGTGGGGATTTGATGGGGATTTTTGCTTTGTTTAAAATATTCATATTGAAATTAAAAAAACATATATTTTACTGCCTGCCCAAATTTCTCAAACAAAGATTTTCTTTGTCAAAGCATTTTTGTTTTTTAATGTTTTAATTAGCTTTCGCTGAGCACACAATTTTCTCTGACTTCAATACACCAAATTGTAAAAGGATCGCTATGATTGACATTCACCGGTTGGGCTGCATATATTTCTGATTTCCTTAGTGTAAAAAGAATTTTACAAAGTGGCAAGCGCACAAAAAAAATTTGACGAACTTACAGACAGCAATTGGAAATGAACCTTGGCCGAAGGTATGTTGTTAAATAGTCTCCAAAAACCATAAAAATAAGAAACCGCTATACGTAAATAACCGAATGATCTCATATATATGTACACATATACATCTGTGAAAATTTGTAATAGAAAAGTATTCAAAACTGTAGTTAAAATGAACTAACAGAAATGAGAATACATATTTTTTTATTTCTTACTTAAGGGAATTTAAATAGGGATTTAGAAGAAAAATTGGGATTTTTTTGGGGATAACTGCGGCTCGATATGAGGATGCGCTATACAAAAATTCTGGCAACACTGGATGGCGGTGATGTCAGCCTTTGTCTTCCCGAGGACATCAACCAGCCTGGCAGAGGCACCTTCCCCATTAAGGGTCCGGATATTCCAGGTGCATACCCTTTACGTTTGCCGTGGTCGTCATCAGAAAAAGGGGGTCTCGTCCGAGGCTGTTTTTTTCTTTTCATTGGGCGGGGTTTTAACGTTGCGGGACCCAAACCCAGCGCACGCGAAGTTTAACGCCTTCTCACTTTAACTCGCTCCCTAACGGGTGTTTGGTTGCTACCCAGAGGATACGTGGATATAAATATCCGGACGATGTGAGCTGCGATTTGAACCGTACGCACAGGAATCGCTTCTGGCCACTCGCAGGTGAATGGCAGTCAAAAGTTTTCCACTTATGCACACGGAACCATCCTCCATCCATCGAAAAAGTTACCAAGTTGAAAAATAAGTTACCAAATTACCTATCATATTTAATATGATAAACACAGAAAAAAATTAATAATTTCGGTAAAAAATTATCAGAGCGGCAACACTGCATGTGTTACATATGTACATACGAGTACAAATATCTGATTCCGTACGGAAGGTCCGCCCAGTATCGCTATTTCCTTAAGCAAATGACGTTTGACGAAACTTAGTGTTAAGTACATTATAGTTTCAGAATAGGATTTATGTGTATTCGCACGTTTGCATACGCTTGCCTATTCATATTAATAGTCAGCCCTAAAGAATGTGGGGGCATAAGGTAATAACCTGACACACATAACAGTGCTGCCACCAAGCGGGGATTAATAAGGATTTTTTAGTTTTAATTTATTTATTTTATTGTTGCATATTTTTCATTTGTGTGGGTGTATATTTTTGCCATACTCTTTATGGTAAATTTTACATGATGCCTATGGCTGCCATAATGGTTGGGACTCAAACGGGGACCCTTAGAAAAACAATCTTCATTATTTCCAAAGGTATAGTTCAATTGCAGAGGAAAACTTGGGAGGATTTTAGTATGCGGACGGCAAATTCTTTAAAAAGTGTGGATGGAGGGTGGGGGAATAGGACTCCCTGATATCAAAAATACCCCCCTTTTCTCTGGCAACCCTATAATTTTTATATAATTAGTTGGTAAAGTTTTAAAATAACATCAAAATTGGTGCTGCCAGACTGGAATTTTGAATAATAAAAGCATATTTTTAATTCGGAATTTTCACTTAGTAGAATTTTCCTATCTGTGTTGCCGAAGAAGAGGGGCCGAACACCTTCTGCAAATAACACCCTTCTGCGTAGGACGCCTTCGGCCGCACTTAGGGATTATAACCCTCACTAAGTAGAATTCTCCTTTCTGTGTTGCCAAAGCAGGGGGCTGAACACCATTTGCAGAGAACGACTTTCTGCGTAGTAGGCCTTTGGCCGCACTTAGGGATTATAACCCTCACTACGTAGAATCCTCTTTTCTGTGTTGCCAAAAAAAGGGGCGAACACCTTTTGCAGAGAACACCTTTCTGCGTAGGCGGCCTGCGGCCGCACTTAGGGATTATAACCCTCACTACGTAGAATTCTTTCTACTGTATTGTTTTGTACGGTATGGCAACACATCTTATGTGTCAGTTTGCAACCATGTGTTATTGTAAATATGGGTGCAATGTAATGTTATTACAAGTTAATAAAAGTTGGAATAAAGTGGTTTATATACAAGATAAAATAAAATAAAAGTGCACTCTTCGATTAGGAAATCGGTAAAAGTGCACTTTAGCGGAACCAGGCCAAAATTGATGAAAAAAAATCAAGAGGGGTATCAATCGACGCGTTTTAATGCGAACAACAATAATCCGAGACCAGAAACTCACATTTTTAATTAATTAAAGAGTTATTCGCAAAAAACACTTGCACTTTTCGCACTATGTTATGATGAATTTGACGCAAATAAATGGAGTAAATGAACTTAACTGAACACGTGTTCATTTTCACGAAATTCTTAATTAAATTCGAATGTTGCAATGTTGAAAATCCGCACAACAATCTCGTGAAGTTAATATAAATAAGATGGAGGAAAACTAGTGTTGCCACTCTATTAAAAATAAAATGGAAATAAATTGCTGCTGCCATTCTATTAAAAAAGTGTTTGAGCGTCCAACTCCTTTTTGCGTAGGCGGCCTTCGGCCGCGCTTAGGGATTATAACCCTCACTACGTATTCTCCTTCCGGTGTTGCCAAATAAAAGGGGCTGAACACCCTCCCTACGTAGAATTTTCCTTTCTGTTTTGCCAAAGGAAAAGGGCAGAACACCTTTTGCAGAGAACACCTTTTTGCGTAGGCGGCCTTCGGCCGCGCTTATGGATTATAACCCTCACTACGTAGAATTCTTCTTTCTGTGTTGCCAAATAATAGGGGCTGAACACCTTTCTGTGTAGGCGGTATTCGGCCGCGCTTAGAAATTATAACCCTCACTACGTAGAATTCTCCTTTCTGCGTGCGAAGAAAAGGAACGGAAATCCCCTTTTTACAAAAGTATATTACTTGTGCATTATTTGGGTGTTTTAAAGTTCAAATACAAATTGTATTAATAGAGTGGCAGCACCGGTTTTCCTCCCTCTTATATATATTAACTACACAAGATTGTTGTGCGGATTTTCACCATCGGAATATTGCTATTAAATACAGAAAGTGTACACTTAAAACATCACAAATGTATAAAAACTAATAAATACGTGTTAAACTGAGTTCACTTATTCCATTAATTTGCGTGAAATTCATCAAAACATAGCGCGGTAAGTGCAAGTGTTTTTTGCAAATAACTCTTTAATTAATTTAAAATTTTAATTTCTGGTCTCGGACTGTTATTATTGGCGTTAAGACGCGTCGATTGATACCATTCTCGAACTTTTTCCGTCCAGTTTGACTAGGTTCCGCTAAAGTGCACTGCTACCAGGAAACCAAGTAGAACGAATTAAGCAATTTTAACAACAAATAACTTATAAACAATTATATTGTTTATATTTTTTAGTTATACATGTTTTAGAGGATACCCCCTTAACATCCTGACCAAGTTTGATTTGTTAATTCCACCTGGTTTTCTTAAAACAAGAGGTGCGGCTGAATACTAACGCCCACCCCATTTTACTCATGTGGTTGCAGGGGTACACCGGAATATTCATGAACCAAAAATACAAGATCACGCCTTCTTCTTAGTAGCCCGTTATAATCGCATTTAGGAAAAAAGTTGGGCGACTTTGACATTAGCCGTTTGTTTACATTTGTTCGTTGTTTACAATTTGGTGGTGGCTTTTTACTGAAATTTTCTTAATTTTCGCTTGTGACAACGTGTGCACACATAAGGTAAAGAATAATTTAACACAACGACATGATTTATAGAAGAATTTGCATAATAAAAATGATTATTCATGCGTTCTACAATTACGCGGTTTTTTTGTTCTCTTCGTTGTTTACTTCTCACAACAAAGATGGCGTCGAGATTTCAACAGCTAGAAAATACATTTTTTCTTTCTTTCGGGAAGGTGTTGTTGTTGTTGTTGTAGCGGCTACAACAACCCCGCCCAGGTCGGTTGGTATCTCAGTCGTTGTCGTCAAGTTCCACTAACGGCAACCCTAGGAAGCGTGCAGCTTCTGTGGGGTTTGTCCACAGGGACAAGGCCGTTAGGGTTGTCGGGTTTTCCGGGCATGCGAAGAGATGTTTCGAGTCATGTGGGGGCTCTCCGCATGCCGGACACTTATTCGACACATCCTCATTCAACCTACTCAGGTAGGAGTTACCTGCTGCAGTAGCCGGAGCGAAGTTGTGCAAGTGTTGTGCGAGTCTCCCGAGGCAGATGAAGCTCCGTCTCGTCTATGTCCGGGGGTGATATGCCTAGAACGGCATTCACAGGTCTAGAGTCTACATAACTCGAGACTGAGTCCCTGTGAATGCCGTTCAGGACCTGTCGGGTCCAGAGGTTGCTTGATGAACCTCTGGACTTCGTCTGTCAGTTCATATAGATGCCTCCTGACGTGCCTAGGCGAGGGCTCCTCTGCAAGCAGCTGTCTGCTTGGGTGGCCACTTCTGTGGCTCCCGATCAGGTGCGGTGTTCTGTACAGTCTGTAGCTTCGTCCACTGCGTCCTACTAGTCCCTGGCGACCACACTGGCGCTGCGTAGTTCAAAACCGGCCGGCCTATTGCCTTGTATGTTGCCAGCAACGTTTCTTTGTCTTTGCCCCAAGTACTGCCGGCCAGCGACTTGAGGACCTTGTTGCGGCTCTGTACTTTATTGACAATAGCGGTTGCGTGCGCAGAAAAGGAGAGCAGGCTGTCGAATGTTACTCCGAGTATTTTGGGGTTATTCACCGTCGGAATTGGTGTGTCATCGACGTGAATCCCCAGCGGTAGCCTGACCTCCTTCGTCCAGGTTGTGAACAGGGTCGCGGAGGATTTCGTAGGGGAGAGGGCTAGACACTTTGCAGTGAAGAAGCGAGAAAGTTCGGAGAGATACCCGTTTACTTTCGAACACAGGTCATCAATTCCATTCCCAGTCGCCAT
>NW_023458555.1:65810298-65816705 GCF_013731165.1 Rhagoletis pomonella | reverse complement strand
ATTACTAAAGCGTCTAATAAATGCATGGCTTTTAGTTCTAGAAGAATAAATGTCAGTAAAGACAGGTCTTTTTTGCATACTTTCTGATTTTAATTGCTCAACTTCTTTTGCACCAGAGAAACTGTCAAAAATTTCCAGCAGTAAAAAGTTACGAATTGGTACAGCAGAAATGTAAAATTTTCTCGCTATAATAAAAAGCACGATTCAATAATTAAAGGTTTGCTCATTATTGACATTAGACTTTTGACAGTCCCTTAGCTGCCTTACAAAAGCTTTGCACACAGCGCAGGCGAAAATTTTTGATAAAAAATCGCGCGATTTGTGGTTGAAAATTTTCATTATTTAACGAAGTATTGATTTTTATGGAAAAAGCGCCGCAAACGAAAATTTTTAATAAAAAATCGCGCCATTTTTTATTAAAAATTTTCATTATTTATATATATATATTAAACGAAAGAAGATACCGAAAAGCATTGAACAGTGCACACATCTCATAAGGAAAAGTGAATTATTACGAAATACTAATACAGTGGCAGCACTATAGCTATTTTGGAATCTCGCGTTTCAGCTCGCAAAGATTGTCAACTTCTTTTTAATAACAAAATAATCTATCTTAGGTTGATAAAACTATGTGTTTCTTTAATAAATAAGTTAAATTATATATTTTAATAGTGTTTAAAAACTGAGAACAGGTGATTTTGTGAATCTTTGTTGGTGTAATTGCTCATAGAAAACAACGAAATTTAACAAAAGTTTTTTGTTCATATCTTTTAAATGGTTAATAATATTATAATTAGATGAAAGTAAAAAGAAGAAGAAGAAGTGTATAGTGTAAACAGAGTATAATAGCGCAAATGAAATGTGAAATAAAGTGGCAATACCAGCGATTTGAGGTTATAATAATTTTGGCAGGCGCAAAGTTTGTTTACTCTGTTTTATTAACGAAATATAAGTGGTATTCATCTAAACCGATAACTTTATCAAGCAGATAATCTTATAAGTTTACGCACTCTGTTACATGAACGACCCACACTCTCTTTTCGTTTACGCATGCGACCATAGTCGCGTTTTCTTTGGTCATAGAGCTCAGTATCACTAACTTTATACTACTAGCACGGGGATAAAGAAATTATAGAAACTACCTCACTAACTTTGCGGCCAAATTATCAGTGAAGCAAAACAAACAGACGGGATAATAATTGCACCAGATCTCCATCAGGACCAGTTTTTACTGTCAAATTGATATTTTCATTTCCCAATACCAGGCGCTCATAGATGTGAAGTAACAAGTTTTCTATTTCTAAGCAGAAAGTTGTTTGTACAAACTTTTTAATTTCCAAAATTCTACTTTGTGAATTTACAAAGGCTTCTACAAACGATTTAAAAACTTCTACAAATAAATGTATGCATGTATGGAAAGCTTGCTACTTCATATGTATGTGCGCCTGGTATTGGGAAATGAAAGTATCGTATTGTACAAATAAAAATTGGTTCTCTGTATAAAATGAGTCCACTTTCTTTATACAAATATGCTGTTGGCTAAATATTCGGAGCGCCCTACATTATTTCTCCATGTTTGCTATTTAACATAAGTGTCAGCTCTAACATTAATGGTGCATTTACATGGTATGAATCTGTTCATAAGCCGTATGAATTTTCCTATAAAAGAGGCACCAACTCTATGAAGAAAATAATGAAAGCGATATATATTTAACAATTTTGACTTGTATACTTGACAATATTTTTTTTGTAAACAACAAATAAAAAAATTGTATTTTGTGCTAGCTTCGAAACTAGAAACTAATTTTTTTGTTAAATGTGATTTAAAAAGGACCTACTGCCAATAAAGCCATGTGGATTGCTATTTTTCTATATTTGTAATGCTTCCATTTAAACATCTTTGTGGAAAAACAGTTTTTTGTTCAGAACTGCTTGTTTACGAAACGTTTGGCATAAGTTGAAATCATAGGGATGCCGTTTTCTTCCGTTTCTCAGTGGATTTTATACTTGAAAAGGCACCAAAATATGTATGCAATATTTCTACATATCTTCGTTTAAAGTACAAAACCGCGCAGCAAGGAAATGCAAAACCTCGTATGGGAGGTTGCCTAAATTTTATAGGAGAGAGTGAAACTTGTCCTAATTAAAAACGGTTCTCTCTTTTAAACTTAATAATCTTCTCTCCTTATGTCTAAGTATCGATATTTTATTATAAATGGCTAAGGGCTTGATGTCAGGAGCTTCCGATGACCAAATATCTTTTTTGGCACAAATTTCAGTTCCGAGGTTTTGCGGAACCACGATACGCGCTTTTGTACTTTAAACGACGATATACATATTGGCGCTTGAACAATATGTTAGTGTCTGGCCTAACTTCTCCTCCGATATGCGGCTAGCGTGATTTTGTCACACAAAGTAAAGGACAGTTTTACGCCGACTCCGAACGGCAATTGTATTTTAATGAAAAAATGCTCATTGAAACCAGTTCACATGTATAAATTAAAAGATATAACTTAATAGGTTACAGCGCTAAACTAAAAGAAAAGTTAGAAAAAATAGCAATGCGGTGTGAAGGAAATAAAAGACCATAAAATGCTTGTTTGTTTCGTTAATACTCTGAACTTTGTAAGATATGGCACTCTATTATTTGCAGTAGTTTGCAAATATTCACTAATGGTTCTAAAATCGCAAACATTTTCGTGGGATGTTTTTGTTTGATTTCGAATTGAAAATACATACATATTGTACCGAATTAAGTGCGGTATCTCTGCATTTTGTAAAAGCCAGAAAGAAGCATAAACTGTTTGAAAAAATGAAAGGGAGAAGTATACATGCCTTCTATAATTTTGAGTTATATGCATGATTCATTAATAGAAAGGTTTTGTAATAAACCAGTCTTCTCGCTCCCACACATAAAATCGGCTCCTTTATTTGTGCAGAATGTTGCTTACACTACAGTTTCTAGTGATATTAGTAGTAAAACCAAAACTTCGTCATACTAAATATTCGTTGGCATCACCTTCGTTTGCGCAATTTTCTAGAACAAGTGTAGAATAGTGACCGATTAGCTATGAAATAACCAAAAATGCCGATAGATAGAACTTTTTACGCTGATTACAACGATACCAAATTTATTTGGCGCAGGCAGAAAATAACGAAGATATAAGAGGTTTATTTGCTTTGTTTATTTGTATTTTTTATTATCACTGAAATGTGGAAACCCCAAAGTACATCATGATAAAATATGTAATATCGAATTAAAGATAATAACTTGTACTTTCTAAATAATATAAATTTCTTTACCATTAATTATGCAGTTTTTTTTCAAAAAAGATTATTTCATGAAAAAATAACATTTGTTCGTTTTTTAGTGGTTTTGTTTTATAAATACAAGAAGCTATAAATTATGAGACAAATATATATCTTTATGGTGGCGTCATTAGTTTTTTTTATCGGTTATACCTACAGTTCGTAAGATATTAATATTTAAAAAATTTGAAAACTGAACTTTAACCTTCTAGAACGTCTTGATTTTTTTACTTGCGCCGAATAATTTTGGCATGGTTGAAATGAGCATAAAAAGTTCTATTGATCTGCAGTTTTCGTTTTTGCATAGCTGAACGGTCGGTATTCTAGATTTGTTCCTGGCTGATGTACATAATTTACAGCTTTTTGTATTTTTAAACCAAAAAACTAAAAAACGAACAAATGTTATTTTTTCATGAAATTACCTTTTTTGAAAAAATCTGCATAATTAATGGTAAAGAAATTTTTATTATTTATAAAGTACAAGTTATTATCTTTAATTCGATATTACATATTTTATTATGATCTACTTTTGGGTTTCAACAATTTAGTGATAATGAAAAATACAAATAAACCTCTTATATCTTCTTTATTTTTTACCTTCGCCAAATAAATTTGGTACCGTTGAAATCAGCGTAAAAAGTTCTATCAATCGGCATTTTTGGTTATTTTATAGCTAAACGGAGGTGACGCCAACGAATATTTAGTATGAAGAATTTTTGGTTTTACTACTAATATCACTAGAAACTAGAAACTAGAGTAAGCAACATTCTGCACAAGTGAGGGAGCCTATTTTATGTGTGGGAGCGAGAAGACTGTTATATTACAAGTCGTATGAAAAAATGTATTATATGCATCCCACTCGATATCATTGAATTCCTCATTAGAACATGTAGTCCCTCTATATTAGCGTATCAACAGTTCATATGGCTTCAAGGAGCATATTTTTTGTGGAAGTTTAACAGCATGGTACTGCTGATTTATGTTCCTCTTTTTTTCGGAGCATAATTTGTTTGAGTACTTGTTTTATGTATACAGCGCTCAACATCTTCACTTCTCTTCCTTCCATGCCCTCTTTGTTAGAGTATGAGTAGTTTACATATTTGAAAAAAACTTCACAGTGAAGCAAACTGAACTCCGATGCAGACCTTTAGTATGTACATACTTCTATTAATTTTATATACAAAGAATAAATTATATTCAGTGCATTTCACAGTCTTATTTATAGATAATGAAACAAAAACGCCTGTGCTTCCTCTTTGAAAACCTCGCGCAATAACCCTTTTGGTTGCTAATATTTGAGCAAATTTTTCGTATTGCCCGTATTACCGCTGCGAAAACACAAAAATGGAGAAAATTCATTTAGTCATCATAATCATGCACAGTATATTTTACTTAATTTTTTTCTAAAATTTTATTATTTAAACCAACGAAAATTACAATCGAAACGTTCTCCGGCAACAAATTTGCAACTTAGAATAACGGAACTCCGATCGAAATGTAGAATAGGTATAATCGTAAATTTCGAAGATTGATCGAAAGGAAACGGAACGCAGAATACCAAAGTTGCCAAACGGGGAAAATTTCGATTCGAGTCGAAATGCGGAATAGGGCTGCATAACTTTTCCATTTTTTATTTCCCTAAATCCCCTAATGTACTCACCACAATTATTTCTTAAAAATATTTGACATCCTTCGCTGAATTTGGTGACTGCCTTCCTCGGGAATGAATATGCTAGGGATGAAATTATTGGTACACACACCTTCCAAGTACGCAGGGTTGCTTTCAAGAAACAACAAATAATTTCCAAATAGTTTCAAAAAGTATAGTGTAAAACGAAATTTATTGAATAATTCCACATAAAATGGTATACATAAATGACTCATTTTCTAAACGATTTAAATAAAACGCATTTCATAACCTTTTTTGTGCAAACGGCATTTGCGAATTGATAGCAAAGTACTACGGATTGTAAATTTTTGTTAACTATGAGGTGAATGAAAATTTTCAACCCGGCCTGACGGTTTTGAACAATTTTTTTGTTCTAATTTTATTACTAAAGCGTCTAATAAATGCATGGCTTTTAGTTCTAGAAGAATAAATGTCAGTAAAGACAGGTCTTTTTTGCATACTTTCTGATTTTAATTGCTCAACTTCTTTTGCACCAGAGAAACTGTCAAAAATTTCCAGCAGTAAAAAGTTACGAATTGGTACAGCAGAAATGTAAAATTTTCTCGCTATAATAAAAAGCACGATTCAATAATTAAAGGTTTGCTCATTATTGACATTAGACTTTTGACAGTCCCTTAGCTGCCTTACAAAAGCTTTGCACACAGCGCAGGCGAAAATTTTTGATAAAAAATCGCGCGATTTGTGGTTGAAAATTTTCATTATTTAACGAAGTATTGATTTTTATGGAAAAAGCGCCGCAAACGAAAATTTTTAATAAAAAATCGCGCCATTTTTTATTAAAAATTTTCATTATTTATATATATATATTAAACGAAAGAAGATACCGAAAAGCATTGAACAGTGCACACATCTCATAAGGAAAAGTGAATTATTACGAAATACTAATACAGTGGCAGCACTATAGCTATTTTGGAATCTCGCGTTTCAGCTCGCAAAGATTGTCAACTTCTTTTTAATAACAAAATAATCTATCTTAGGTTGATAAAACTATGTGTTTCTTTAATAAATAAGTTAAATTATATATTTTAATAGTGTTTAAAAACTGAGAACAGGTGATTTTGTGAATCTTTGTTGGTGTAATTGCTCATAGAAAACAACGAAATTTAACAAAAGTTTTTTGTTCATATCTTTTAAATGGTTAATAATATTATAATTAGATGAAAGTAAAAAGAAGAAGAAGAAGTGTATAGTGTAAACAGAGTATAATAGCGCAAATGAAATGTGAAATAAAGTGGCAATACCAGCGATTTGAGGTTATAATAATTTTGGCAGGCGCAAAGTTTGTTTACTCTGTTTTATTAACGAAATATAAGTGGTATTCATCTAAACCGATAACTTTATCAAGCAGATAATCTTATAAGTTTACGCACTCTGTTACATGAACGACCCACACTCTCTTTTCGTTTAC
>NW_023458555.1:65809009-65810198 GCF_013731165.1 Rhagoletis pomonella | reverse complement strand
ACCAAAAACAAAAATATGCCGTTAAAATCCGGAAAAGGCGGCGGGCCACGCCCACTTTTTTTTCTCTAGCTCAAAGGTCAGTATTCTTTAGTTGTCCCTTTTACTCAAGAATGATAGAATATCGTGGCATTTACTGCATTCCTAGCAATTAAATTCAGTTGGCGGTACAAGCGTTGCTCAGCGCCTATAGAAATAATAGACATGACAACAATATGTGGTGTACTGCACTGTATGCTGATGGGTACTGTGGTGACAGTCAGATGGCGCCGTGTTCAATTCAGTACACTGCGCTATTGCGCTGGGTTAGTGCGCTGACACCACAGGTGGCACTGGCGTTATTCAGCTAGCGCCAAAAAAATTGCGCAATTACCCATGGCTATTCTGTATCTGTTCCCCTTTTACTCTCACTTGAGAGAGTAAAATTGTAGTTTGACAGTCCCACAGGTTTTAGTCCGAAGTTCAAAGGAACAGACTAAAAGACAGTAACCAACCTTTTTGGGTTTTTGTTGTAGTAGTCGTTGTTGTTGTAGTTATATTCACTCCTGAGCATGATTCATAATACAAGGTTGGATAAATATTGACATTTGTGTCAATCGACTGCCTTGTAAGGTTGCATTTGAGAAGGAAGAGAAACCGGGTGATAAGACTATTATACTTTTTATTAACTTCACTTCTTACCTCGGGTGGGGGATAGTGAAGATCACAAAAATACGTAATGTACACCGTGAGATTGCTGTATTTAATCTGACCTCTTTATTGAATATTTCTTTCTTATATACATTTTCTAATACTAATTCCTTAACTACGTATATATGTGTGTGTGTGTGTACATGCGTAAATGTGTATTCTTATCTTCATTGTATACATCCGATACCAATGCATTGTAAGTGCACTAAAATTTATGTGTCTTATGCAGAATCAGTAAATCCTACTAAGAGATAAAAGACCAACGTATTGATCTTTTATATTTGTTTAGGTTCACTGTTGACTTAAGTGCATCTAACGCACGTATTAAAACAATTGATGATCGGCTGTCAGTTGCTGCTTGTGTGCATTGGTATATTGGTGTATGCGTGTTTCTTTCATACTTATATTATCTTTATGTTTTCTGTATACACTGTAATTTATGTATTTTGTTCAGATAAGCAATTTTCACATATTATATGAGCAAGGGTCACATTACAATTCT
>NW_023458555.1:65806266-65808909 GCF_013731165.1 Rhagoletis pomonella | reverse complement strand
TAAGCAATTTTCACATATTATATGAGCAAGGGTCACATTACAATTCTATTGCTTATCATTGCATCTGACATTTAGTGGACTGTATATTTTTCCTGTTTATTTCATCGGTTTACGTATGTTTGCATATGTATGTATGAATGTGTTATATTTCTAAAATCCTATCCAAGGTCTATTGCGGCAGAGTTTCATGTTCATATTTTTATGAACACCGGGTAACCATTTTATCCCCATTTGTGAAAAGGTAGTAGGAAAAGTAGTCTGGTAGTGCTAAAATGCGTTTTTTGTATATTATATTGAATTAAAATATTGAAGCAGATTCCATTGATCTACACAATAGACAATGAATTAACTTTTTTAAGGTGTATTAAACATGCTATATAGATATTAAAAATGAAATAAATGAAGAATGAGAGAATTTTATTCACATAAATTTCTGACCAAAGAAAAATCTTATCGACAAATATTCCCAAATATTCAAAAGAAACCATGGTTTCATTAAAACTCCAGTATATATTAAATAAAATTAATGGAATTCAAACAAATCCTTTATTCAAAGGGACTATATTGCACACCGTCTTCAAAAGAGTCACAACTCCAAATTTAGCATTTTTGAGGTTATGCGCTAAAAATATACACAGAGCTTTTATCTATCTTTCAGCAAAAGCTGAGTCAAATTATTGTTATAATGGCTGCATTTCTTTATTCATTCTTAACGTTTGGAATAAACTTTTTTGTTTACTTATTCTTTAGAACGTTGATGATATGTAAACGTATATTTCAATGGCATTCTGTTTATTCTGGTTGTGAAATGGGTTTATCCGGAATGTATAAAGAAATTTGTAAAAAATTATGGATATTGATTATCATGTGCTAAGAAATAGTATTTCGCATTTTCTGACAAACGTATTATTTTGAGTTGTGACTCATTTGAAGACGGTGTGCGATATGAAGAAATATACAACTAGTAAAGATGCAATTGATACAATGTATATAAATTAATCTTTTTAAAAAGTTATTATATTTGTTGCATTTAAAAATTACATGTTCATTATCTTAAATTGAATTACATTTGGTGGACGGACACACAAAGTGATCTTGACCTGCACAAGATAAAAGCTTTATTGATATTTTTACACTTTCACTTTTATGAGGTAGTGCACTTATTTGTAAGTATATATGGCTGCACTTCACCAAATAAATCGGTGCAGCTGTAATTCCCAGTGGACTGCACCAGCCAAATGTGGACGGACTTATTGGTAACGGCTGCACTTGCTGTAAAACGCAGGTTTTTGAATAACTCCGATACTCTACAAAGAAATATGTAAATTATTTTTTTAATTCAAAATAGCTCCATTATTTTTGATTTTTTTGGCATGCTTACTTGAATTTGCGCAATAAGAAAATCAATTTCCTCGAAACAATCGATGAAACTAACGGCAGTGTTGCCTGCTGAACCTTTTATACGAAGACAATATTTCTCCTTGTCTTTAAGTAGTAGCTTATATAAATCAAAAAAGAAAGCAACACAGGCTAAGGCAGAATGCGGGAGCGAGACAACTGCCAGGTTATCCAACCTTGTGTTATTGAATCATGACTCCTGAGGAAGGCACGGGGTTGTGTGCTGCTATTTAATGGCCATCCTCAGACTTTCTTAGATTTCAGGGTTGTGTGCTGCATTATTATTAGATAAATAAATTTAAGCATTTGACAAATCGTGATTTTATTTAAAGAAAATTATAAATGGTGTTGAAAAATCAAACAAACGCTCGTGCGAAAGCTCTATTTTTGTGTGTTGTTAAAATTTATACATGGCGTATTGATGGTAATACAAGCAATTTATTCTTTTGTGGATTTTATGTTACTTGAGAATTTAGACAACGTGCGAGCTGCCAGGTTCTGTTATCAATATAATTAACACAAGCTTTTTCGCGTGGTTGCCTTTCAATAAATAAAATAAACAAATATTCGCAAATAAATTGGATTTATTTTATAACTGACAACTAACGTACCCTTTTTGTTATTTTCTCCATTTTTATTTGGACTTTATTACCGTCAACAACTTTATGTGTATACATATTTACAAGCTCTCAAAATTTTGCGTAGTCCCACTCCACGAGCTAGGTAAAAACTCTGGCATTCGTATTCACAACGAGAAATCCCAAAATTTTTGTTTGGTCTTTCCAAATTTTTTATCAGTTGGCAAAGGCCCTCAGTGGCACGCACCGAGCGTTGAGATAGTAATTTCATGTCATTTAGTAGAAAAGTTCCATGTCGAAAAAACTGTTTATTCATGATTCAATAATAAAAGGTTTGCTCAAAAAGCAGTTTTCTCGCTCCCTCTTGACAAAATCGGCTCCCTTAGCAAAGCACTGTGTGTGGGTTCGTGTGTGTGTGCAAAGCTTTTGTAAGGCAGCTAAGGGAGTGTCAAAAGTCTAATGTCAATAATGAGCAAACCTTTAATTATTGAATCATGCTTTTTATTATAGTGAGAAGATTTTACATTTCTGCTGTACCAATTCGTAACTTTTTACTGCTGGAAATTTTTGACAGTTTCTCTGGTGCAAAAGAAGTTGAGCAATTAAAATCAGAAATTATACAAAAAAGACCTGTCTTTACTGACATTTATTCTTCTAGAACTAAAAG
>NW_023458555.1:65798132-65806166 GCF_013731165.1 Rhagoletis pomonella | reverse complement strand
ATGTTTTAGCGAAACGTTGGGCCAGAAAGTGAAATAACGTAGTTTTATTTGCACAAAATACTTAGATCAGACCAGCCGGGTAACATACAATTGAATAAATTACGAACTGATCGGATAATAAATATATAAGAATACACATTTACGCATGTACACACACACACACATATACGTAGTTAAGGAATTAGTATTAGAAAATGTATATAAGAAAGAAATATTCAATAAAGAGGTCAGATTAAATACAGCAATCTCACGGTGTACATTACGTTTTTTTGTGATCTTCACTATCCCCCACCCGAGGTTAGAAGTGAAGTTGATCAAAAGTATAATAGTCTTATTATTTGGTCAGTCGAGCCTAGAAAAGAGCTCAAGCGCAAGTACTATAAGTCTCTGAAAAAAGGAGAGCATTACTTAGCAAAAAAAAAATATATATATATTATATATATATAAGCCGAAACAGCAAAGACTGTCCGCAATAATAAAAAATATACTTAAACAAGTATATAATTCGCCTAAAATTCTAAGCGAAAAGCGTTTCCGTGACTCACAGCGGAAAAGTGAAAAGCGTTAAAAAGCGTCCCCGTGGCTAAAACAACGAGTACAGTGTTTAAATACTAAAAAAACAAAAATCAACAAAAAACAATCAAAATCAACAGTAAAAGAAACAACATCAATCAACATGGAAAATTTACTGAAAAGACAGAAGGAGTTGGGCGATCTTGCTGCGCTGGAAGAACAGAAAATCCTTAGCGGCAAAATAAGGAAAGCTTCATGTCTCGAATATATTCAACATATTCAAACAGTGAGGACGGAATTTAATGGAAATCATGCCAAAATTATGGCTAAACCGAGCCAAGAAGCTGACGAATACATTGCCAAGAAGTATTACGAGCATGTTATTCAGGTAATGGAAAAGTCCATTCAGCATTTAAAAATACAAAATGCAGCCGAAGATTTACCAACAGTAAGCGGCAACCAACTTAAACCTGAATCGATGGGAGAAAGGAGTGAGTTCGAGCCATCAGGTACTAATTCCGACGTAGAAAGGAGATTTCAACGTCGAGGAAAAATGCTCAGAATGACCATAGAAGAAATTCAACAAAATGAATTGGATTCTGTCGAAGAAATAAGAGAATTCAAAACTAAGCTTCAAATACAGTTTGAATATGTAGAAGAAGCTTTTTCTGAAACTCGCAGTGTCCATTTAAAAGCCATTACTAAAGACTCAATAGAAGAACAAATGGAGGACTTCCGAGAAAAATACAGCGTTAACATTGAGAAGTTAACAGATAAATTGAAAAGGTGCACGCCAACACAAGCTGTTTCATCTACTATGAAACTACAGGAGATTAAGATTCCGATATTTTATGGCGAGATGAATCAATGGTCATCATCTAGCGATCTTTTCCAAGGTTTGGTGCATAATTCGAAGCACTTTACTGAAGTAGAAAAGATGTTCCGGCTGAAGACGTCATTAGGAGGAGAAGCTGGAAGATTAATTCAGCATTTACCGGTAACCGAATACAACTATGAAGCCGCTTGGCAAATCCTCCAGGAAAGATATGAAAACAAAAGGCTGCAATTCACAACACAAGTGGACAGACTTCTTGATCAACCAACAGCAAATGGGGAAAGTGCGGCAAGCATGAAGCAGCTTTTGGATACCACCAAGGAATGCATTTATGCTCTTAAAGGGCTTAAATTGAATTTAAATGACGAGCAAGCAATTATAGCTCGGATAGTTGTTCGGAAACTAGACAAAGAAAGTCTCCGGTTATATGAGCAGAATGTCAAGAAAACTAGGGATATCCAAAGCCTAGATGATGTTTTCCGTTTTCTGGAGCAGCAATATCAAGCTCTAGAAGCTATACGAGACAGGAAAACAACTAAATGGAGCAATCAAAAGCAGCCACAACCAGCACCCACATTCTATACAGCTGCACAAAAGACCTGTATATATTGCAAGATTCAAATTGTTGAATGCAGAAGGTTCCAGGCATTGACTACGATGAATCGTAGAGGTTTCATAGTAAACAATAAGCTATGCAATATTTGCCTCGACCACGTATATGAAGGCAATTGCAATTTACTGCATTACAATGAATTCCAGAAGGAAAAAGGAGCAGGTGAAGAAAATGCTATAAAAAAATCATCCACTATGATGACAAAAAACTCCGAAACAGCAATACTTCTAGCAACACCCCAGATAAGAGTGAAGGCGGCAAATGGAGAGTACGTGACATTGCGAGCACTAATCGATCAAGGATCACAGAAGACTACCATTTCTGAAGAAGCCGCTCAAACACTACACTTACCAAAGAGAAGAGAAGTAACTGAGCTACAAGGGCTAGGAAATACTATAGTGGGAGTCTCCAAATTTAAAGTCAACATTGAAATCAGGCCGAGATTCCTAAGCAACGAAGTGGACAATGTCGAAGCACTGATTTTGCCGAAATTGGCGAGTGCACAACCTGATAAAACATTTAAATGGGATATAGAACAATGGAGAAACTATACCTTAGCTGATCCCAACTTCAATAGGTCAGATCGAATCGACGTCGTTATTGGAAGAGATGTACATATATGCCGACATATTAGAAGAAGGCATATTTAAGAAAGATCGAATACTAGGCCAAGCTACGAAATTAGGATGGATATTGTCGGGAGTTTTACAACAACCTAGAAAAAATGGTAGAATTCTAGCGGCGGTGACCACAACGTTGGAGAAGTTTTGGGAAGTAGAAGACACCACAGCACCAACATATATAGAAGATGGTGATGAATGTATGAAGATATTTGATAAAACGACAAGAAGAGATGAAAATAATAGATTTGTCGTCAATCTACCTTTTAAGAAAGAAAAAGAGTTAGGCGACTCTCGCAAACAAGCAATGGCGAGGTTTCTTAATCTTGAGAAAAAGTTGGCTTCAGATGACAACCTAAGAAAACAATATGTGCAATTTATGAGAGACTATTTAGAAATGGGCCACATGAAAAAAGCAAGTGGAAATACATGCGGAAAATACTATTTGCCACATCAAGCCGTAATTCGAGAAGGCAGTCTCACAACTAAACTACGAGTAGTTTTCGATGCATCTGCAAAAACTACAAATGGAAGTAGTTTAAATGACATCCTTTTAATAGGCCCGAGACTTCAAAAAGATATATTCGACATAATTATCAAATGGAGACTTTGGCAATATGTGTTAACAGGTGATATTGAAAAGATGTATCGACAAATTAAAGTAGCAGAAAGTGATCAAGATTATCAACGTATATTGTGGAGAGAAGCGAAAGAAGGGCCGATAGGAGAATACAAACTGCAAACAGTTACGTATGGAACAGCATCCGCTCCTTTTCTTGCAACGAGAACTTTACAAGAAATTGCCAAATCCTGCGAGCCTTACAATTGTTTGCTTTCAAACATCATTAAAAACGACTTCTACGTGGACGATTTAATGACAGGAGCAGATTCAATAAATGATTGTAAGGTCATTCAGTTCGAAATTTCGAAACAACTACAAAAATATGGATTTCACTTAAGAAAGTGGATGTCTAATAACAGTGAGATTATAGCAACCATTCCAACAAATAGCGAAAATGAGGTAATAAAAATAGCAGAAGACGAAACAGTTAAGACATTGGGTAATGGGACCCGGCCAAAGATATGTTTGGATTTAATATGAATCTTTCAACGGAAAAGCTAGTAACAAAAAGGCAAGCTTTACCTGATTTGGCGAGAATTTTCGATCCGATGGGGTGGCTTTCACCAATGACTGTTTTAGCAAAGTTGTTTATACAAAAACTTTGGTTGATGAAACTCAACTGGGATGAGTTACTCGACGAAAATTTGGCAAAAGAATGGCAGGAGTTTATGCAGCACGTACCAGCGATAAAAAGAATAAAAATTCCCAGATGGTTTGAAACAAAAAACGACTTTAAAATGGAACTACATGGATTCGCAGATGCGTCAGAAAAAGCGTACGCGGCAGTTGTATATGCTAAAGTTGGATCAGTTATAACGATAATTGCTGGTAAAACCAAAGTGAACCCGATTAAAAATAAGAAGACATTGCCAAAACTGGAGCTATGCGCGGCTCACCTACTTTCTAAATTGCTGCAAAGGATAAAGACAGTTATCAATAGAGAAGTTAAAATATTTGCTTGGAGCGACTCATCTATAACGTTAGCATGGATAAAGAATTCCCAAAGTAAAGATAAGTTCATTAAAACGAGAGTAGAAGAAATCAAATTATATGCTTCCACTGCAATATGGCAACACGTTGGAACAAAGGACAATCCAGCTGATGTAGCATACAGAGGGGTATTTGCGAACAAACTAGTGGAGCACGAGCTATGGTGGAGAGGTCCCAAATGGTTACAAGGAGAAGAACATCAATGGCCAACACAGAATAGCGTTAAAATCGATGCAGTGTATGTCACAACATCAAAAGAATCACATTTCTTAGATGAGGTAATATTAAAATATACTAGTTTAACTAAATTAATAAGGGTTGCAGCTTATATATTGCGATTTATAAAAAGAATACGAGGACAAAAATATCCTGCGTACTTAGTAAAATCAGACCTAAAAGAAGCTGAACAGAGAATAATAAGATATCAGCAAAGATTACAATTTAGAGAGGAAATACAGAGCTTAGAAATCAAAAAAGAAATTAGCAGTACAAGTAAAATTGCATGCTTAGATCCAATTTTAGATAACAATGGAATCCTTCGCGTAGGAGGTAGGTTAGGGAATGCAAAGCTTCAGTTCGATCAGAAGCACCCAATAATATTAAATAAATCACATTTGTCAAAATTGATTATTGAACATGTTCATAAAACAACCTTACATGGAGGAAATAAGTTAATGGAAGCAACGATTAGAAGGAATTATTGGATAATTGGATTAAAGAACTCCATAAAAAAAAAATATTCGAGCTTGTAGTCGCTGCATACGTTACCGAAAGGAAGCAGCTAAACAAATAATGGGAAATCTTCCAGAATTTCGAGTGTCGTTGTCAATTCCATTCTCACACGTTGGTGTAGACTATGCAGGTCCAATACATATGAAATGTTCCAAAGGAAGAGAAATAAAAACATTTAAAGGATACATAGCTGTATTTGTATGTATGGCAACAAAGGCTATTCATTTAGAGGCAGTAAGTGATTTAACAACTGAAGCGTTTCTAGCTGCTTTAAAAAGATTTTTTGCTAGAAGGGGTAAGAGTCAGCATATATACTCAGACATTGGAACAAATTTTGTCGGAGCTTGTAGAAAGTTAGACTCAGATTTCATAAAGGCAATCAAGAAAAACTCAACAGTAGCTCCCATATTAGAAGCAGACAAAATTCAATGGCATTTTGGGCCGCCGGCAGCTATTCACTTCGGAGGAATTTGGGAGGCTGGAGTCAAATCAGTGAAATATCATTTAAAAAGAGTGATAGGCGAAAGTAAATTGACATTTGAAGAGATGATTACTTTGCTATCACAGATTGAAGCAGTGCTAAATTCCCGACCCTTATGTGCGATCGATAGTGAAAGCGATATAGATGTTTTAACACCTGGGCATTTTTTAATAGGATGCCCATTAATAGACTGTCCTGAAGCAATTGATGACACAAAAAGGGGTTCGTTAGATAGGTGGAAACTAATACAAAAAATGAAAAGACACTTTTGGAAACGGTGGGAAAGCGAATATGTCACAATGCTGCAACAACGAATGAAATGGAAAACCAAACAGGACAATCTAGCAGTAGGTCAAATAGTAATTATTAAAAATGAAGAAAGTCATCCAGCAAAGTGGCCATTAGGCAAAGTTATAAAAACCCATCCTGGAAGCGATGGAAAAACCAGAGTTGTAACTCTGAAATTGCAAAATGGGATACGCCCGTTCACAAACTGTGCCCACTAGAGACAACAAACAGCAGCAAAACGGAAGAGCCAAATCAAGCTGCAAGCCTGTTGACATCAAGAATAGCAAAAAATTCAGCGGGCCCAGGAGGGCAGAAAAGAACGAAGACATTGATGATGTGGTTCTTTACGTTGCTCATGCTAGCAATGCAAGTTAAGGCATTATACATAAATGATACGGCTAAAACAGGAGCTTCAGTGGCTGAGCTAAGAAATAATACCGCAATATATTTGGATCCGATCGGCAAAATAGACATAATAAATTCAAAATGGGATTTAATCGTTTATTACGAGTTAGGTTCCTATTACGATCGGATGGATGGAGTAAAAGAATTTATTAACGGACTTGAACATCAATGCAAAATATTGACATATTATGAAGAGGCCTGTGTAATGATTACCGCAACTTTAAAGCATAAATATAATAGCCTTAAGTCAAATAACGAACTGTTCATGAAGCAAGAAAATAGAAAAAGACGAGCACCATTCGAATTTGTTGGCTCAATTTACATTATATTATTTGGAATTATGGATGCTGACGACCGAGAGAATATGGAATCAAATATTAAAAATATTTTTGAAAACCAAAAGAATATCGCAAAGTTGTTTAAGAGACAGACATCAATAGTTGATTCTGCAATAAATATATTAAAAAAGACAACCAATGAAGTTAACAAAAATTTCCAAAAAATGAATGAACAGCTAAATAAATTTTATCATGAACTAGTTAAAGATCAAAATGCCGAGCGAATGACCTTGATGTTTCAGATATTAACCATTCAAATAGGAATAGTTATGGACGAATGTGAAGATATCCAAACTTCGATAATCAATTTACTAATTGACATAAATCGTGGTCGCATAAATCCAAAACTAATAAAACCTTCACAACTTAATAAAGAAATTGCACTTATCAGAAACAAGCTGCCACACAAATTAGTACTACCTGGAAAACAGTTCGGTAATGAATTAAAAGAAATCTATAAGTCGATGACTGCTAAAGGGTTAATTGTCGATTCACGACTAGTCATAAACATAGAAATTCCCTTAATATCATATGAACCGTCAGATGCATACAAATTAAATCCACTGCCAATAAAATACAAAGGGAACATGATTATCCCTGATATAAAAGCAGAATATTTAGTATACAAGTTTGATTTAAATTAATATGTATTGATAAACCAAGTCGATCTAGATAAGTGTTTAACAAACTTGGAAGATATTATCAATGTCCAGGGAACTGGGCTTGGAAGTCAGCTACGGACAATTCATGCGAAGTAGCAGCATTGAAACAGTTGGAAAATGAAGTATGTGGATTCAAGCCCGCTACAAATGAAAATGTTTGGATTAAATTATCTTCTCAAAATCGTTGGCTTTACAAGCTGTTTAGCAAATCAACAATACATCTAGAATGTGATAACAACCAACAAATGCGAATGGAAATCCCTAATCAAGGCAATATCACAATAAGAGAAGGATGTACAGCTCGACATGAAGGAGTAACTTTAACAGCATCTCATCACGTACAATCCGAGATCAATAAAGAATTGCTATCTTCTTCTTGGGTAAAAGACATTGAAGATATTTCAGAACTGCGAATTAAACCTTTTGATTTGACCTTAATAAACAACACCAAAGATATCCTAACGCTCAAACAGCAAATAGAATTTCTCAAAAAAGAAAATATCAAATTGAAGGGTATCAATTTTCATCACGTTAGTGGTCATGCTTCGCTAACTTTAGTTTTCATAATAGGGTTAATCATCGTTAGTTTATATATAGGATCAAAGATCAAAGAAGAACTGTTGTGGCTGTTCCATTTGAACTACCAGTTAGACATAATCATAATTAAGTAAAATGTCAACAATCACATTTGGCTAATATGTTAAAACAACACAATTTTGGCTCCTGGCAGAATGTTCATAAAAATATGAACATGAAACTCTGCCGCAATAGAGATAGGATTTTAGAAATATAACACATTCATACATACATATGCAAACATACGTAAACCGATGAAATAAACAGGAAAAATATACAGTCCACTAAATGTCAAATTCAATGATAAGCAACAGAATTGTAATGTGACCCTTGCTCATATAATATGTGAAAATTGCTTA
>NW_023458555.1:65786938-65798032 GCF_013731165.1 Rhagoletis pomonella | reverse complement strand
CATTGTTTAACAGCTATTCATTGTACTTTGCTCAGTTAATTTCATGTGACACTAGCGAATACCCGGCGTGCTTCGCTGCGCCTTAAAAGTAATTTTGTTTTGTTACTCCCTCTCACAACATTTGAAAATATTATTTAATATTGCTGTACATATTTGTATAGTAGGGAGATTTTTTCAAATTATATAAATATACGTTATTTGAATATTGAATCAATACACGTTTGAGGAAAGGGTGCGATAGTAGACTCCAGTTATAAGATTATAAATTAAATTTCCAAGAGAAAGTCGGTTCTTTACATATTTTCTAATTACCTTCGAAAATATATTAACTCAAAAAAAAAATAAACAATGCTTCATAGATCGATTTTTTTAAATCTAACTTCATAAAGTTCTTTAAAAATATTTTGTAAATGAGGCCATAAGAGCTTAGGGGGAGAGTTACAACACAAAAATACATTTAAGGCGCAGCGAAGCACGCCGGGTAATTGCTAGTTAATTATAATTAAGATAAGTATTTAGAGTTGATTTAATCCAAGCTCAGGTAAGTTAAAGCCAAAATATAAGTAAAGGTAAGTATCCTGAGTAATTATAACTAGGAGGTAAATTTATGGAAAGTACGGTGAAGGTAAGTCAGGTCGGTAAGCTTGGTAGCAAAATCAGGTAGGAAAATCCGGTAAGTATATTACAAAAACAATTGAATTGAGTTAAGCAGGTATGGGTATGTATATATATAGTAGGTCACGTAAGGATATTAACAAAAGTTAAATTAAGTAATGCGGGTAAGTATAATCAGGTATTAGGGTTGCGATTTCGTTTTAAGTAGTTAAGGATTTTCATTTAATTTTCTATTTCTTCTGTTCTATCTTTTGGTTGTATAGCGTTTTGGTTTCCGTTTTATATTTTCACGATTTCATTTTAAATTTTTTTATTTTTTTTTTTTTTATTTCGTTATATTATATTATGGTGGCCATTTTCTTTTATTGTATTTATGGTTATTTATTTAAAATTGGTTTTATAGTTGAATTTTTGAATTTTTCGTTAAGCTTTTAGTTTAAACTTATTTTTATTTCAAATAAATTTGTATTTTATTTTATTTTAATTTAGTTCAGTTTAAGTTGATTTTATTTAACTCTATTTAATTTAATTTACGTGATTTAGTCAAATGTATATATATATTTCCACGCGTTAGCCTAAGTCTATTTCATATATATAACCATGTACATGCAGGTATACAGGCATTTACATATATGTATACCCCAATGTCGTAAACAGGGTGTGATTGACAACTCAGGTAGGCTCTCTTTTAAGATACTATTATGCAAAAGAAAGATATGAACAAGCGATTCAAAATTCATAACAAAATTTCAAATTGACGTTACAGCATGGTTCTTCTGAGAGCCATGTCAAATTCAATCACACTTTGTTAATACATTTCGGTCCTACTTCTAATTTCTTAAAACTATTGTTCTTGGGGGTTTACCCCTTTCTTTTCTTTTGCTTTAACTAGTTTAAGCTTACTAGTTAGCTTACTGAGTTTTTTTTTTTAGTATTATTTATTATTATTTTTTTTTATTGAAAAAAAAACTTAGTTTAGGCCCGAAGGACTCACCCTTGTTGCAGCAGGCTTGGATGTGGCCTGCTGTTGTTGTAGTCGCTGGGGTTGTGCGCTGTTGTTGCTGGTGTTGAGCGCTGTTGCTGTTAGCGTTGTGCGCTGTTGCTGTTAGCGTTGTGCGCTGTTGTTGTTGGTGTTGCGCGCTGTTGTCCACGCTGCTGTGGCGGGCATTGTTGCACCCGCTGCTGTGGCGGTTGTTGTTGTGGATGGCTCGGTGTTGCTTCCGCGCGTTGTTGCACCCGCTGCTGTGGCGGATGTTGTTGCCTGCGCACGTTGTTGCGCGTTTTATTTGTCGCTGTAGCGCGGTGCTGTAGTCGCGCGTTGTTGCACCCTGCTGTGGCGGTTGTTGTTGTCGATGGCGCGGTGTTGCTTCCGCGCGTTGTTGCACCCGCTGCTGTGGCGGATGTTGTTGCCTGCGCACGTTGTTGCGCGTTTTATTTGTCGCTGTAGCGCGCTGCTGTACTCGCTACTGTGGCGGTTCTTGCTGCTTCCTATAGCGCGTGTTACGTGTGCGCTGTTACAGTAGCCGCTACTGTGGCGGCGTCGTGGATACCGTGCTGGGCGGTGTGCGGACTGGGGCAGTACCTGCAAAAGTGGAAATTAATTAACCGGGATTTATATCTTGAATAATTCCTAATGTATACAAAAGTAACAAAATTCATAAAGAGTTATCCACCTGCATCGCAAGGTGCGAGTTACAGCGTATAACACACAATTTGATGTCCGACATGGGGGCCAATTAGTAAAGTGAAGGCATTTTCCATTACTTCACATGAAATTAAGATTATATTTTAAAAGGTAACTAGATTCGTTTCCCAACCAAATTTTTCACTGTGAAAACTTTTCTCCACAACGTTTTGTGCCTGTGAAAAAGAAAACTTGCGCGATTTTCTCAAATCCTTTCCGGTGATAAAGAATATCATTGTCTTAACTCACAATAATTTACTAAACTTTTACTTGCTAGATGTTAACGGAATAGCATTTAATGATCGAGAAACGCTTAAAATGATAGAACGGATCGATAAAGTGAAAAAATGTAATTTTCACGCACATTGAACTTCTCTCATTTTCACTACACGTTTCGTAAAACCAGAATGGCTCCATGGTTTACTAAATCCTTCTATAGCAGGTCGATTTTAAGAAAAAAAAATATAAAAACACACTCCAGCGCAACGTTTCGCACGATTTCGGTAACCCCCCGACTTCGTAACCCGCTGTTCTTCTAACTATTTGCTTAGAATCTCACAGAAAATCATGCTTACCTAATCCAGTGTTAGCAGATAGAGGACTGTGCGTTGTATTTGCCACCCTGCGGTTGCGGACAAATGGATGTGTGTGCTGCTGGAGCGCCAGATTGGTTTCCTTGGTGTTGCCGTGGTGCTGCGGCTGCGGAGGGAGCGTGGAGTGCGATGGAGCTTCCGGCGCACAATAGTAGTGCGTCGGTCGGGCTTGGGCGCGCTGACGCGAAATTGTGGAGCACGCTGGTTCCTCTGGGCGCTTCTGGCGGGCGAGCAAAAGGCAACTGCGAGCTCGTTCTCGCAGCTTGCCGCTGTTGAGGTAAAGGTGTCGTTGTCCCGATGGTGCACGGATACGGGATGCGCCTTAGCTGCTCAAAACTCCCCGCTTCCTGCACTGCACGTTTTAGCAAAAAAAAAAATTGTTTTCGTTTTTGGTTTTTCTATTGTTTTAAATTTATTTTCCTTTTTTCCACTTTATCGCGTTAGAGCGATTTAACTGTTCTTTTTAGACACTTTTCTTTTAATTTTAATTGAAATTGTTTTATTTTTTCACTGCTTCACTTTAACCGGCTGAATGAAAATATATGTTTCATTTTTTTCCGGCTGTTCCGCACTTCGCTGTTGAATGACATACAAATGGCCGATCGTGGGGTTGCCAGCGGGTTTTTATACCTTTGCACTGCGGGAAATTAGTTATTCCCGTTGGAAGAATAACGGGCACTGCGTCATTTGGACTGGTTCCGTTACTCTTCCACCGGGAATTTGCCGCAGTGCAAGGAGGAATGTCAAAAGAATGTTCGAGGCTGTCCGGGGTTACCATGACCCCGTTGTGCAATTCCGAACCAGTTCATTTTTCACTTTTGGTTTCCATGCATTTACCAAGGCGAATTTATCTAAGGTGGTGTTACTAGCTCAGCTGATTTTATGTATGTGTTTCGCCGCACGGCTTCTGATATCAAATTGAAAAATTTTGTTTGAATTTCTACACACACTCTTAAAGATTTTGACAGTTTATGCCGCCAAAGCAAAACGAAATACAAGTAAATTTTTGTTTTTGTACTCCTGCTATCACCTTATATTAATTTGCCTTGGCATTTACTATGGTCGGTGGAACAGTTTTCGGGCGAAACTCAGGATAAGGCAGAATATTGTGGGGGGTAATAAGGAATGAAAATCAAAATGGAATCCGATAAAACAAAATAACGTCCGTTACTTGCAAGTTATAAAATAAAAGTAAATTTAACCATTTCAGCAACAGACGAAATAGAGCTTCTGCACGAGCGTTTGTTTGGGTTTTTCTTTTTTTTTTTCAACTGTCAAAATTTTTCTTTGCGTTTGGCACAGTAAAACTCAATTTATTCATACACCATGCCGAAAAAGTTACCGATTGCTACCGGCTCTATATCAGAATATTGATAATGTTGCCGCAAGAATGTTTTAGTACAAAGGAAAACGTAGCTGTCAAACTGCCAAGACACCGCAGTAGATGCCAAAATACAAGCCCTGATCTATATTGCTTCTATATTCTAACATTTGTGTCAAGATATAAACTCAATCCTGTGAAGACGGGCAGTTACAGACGGCTGTCACAAACAATCCCCAGCCTCCGCGGAAAGCGTCTATTAACCGAAAAAAAAAGTAGACGAACAGACCTGCTGGAACCAGTGACAATCGGTGACACTGTCCGCAAGGAACACAGCTATCGCAAAATGGCAGACCTTCCATGCAGTTTGGTTGTTGCCGTACGCTCTAGAAAAAGTATTAGATGGTGCAATTTATGGCACGCTACCGGGTGCACTATACGCCGAAGAATAAAGTATTTATATTTTGTGCGGCGAACAGTAACCCATAACAAAATATAAAAGATCAATACGTTGGTCTTTTATCTCTTAGTAGGATTTACTGATTCTGCATAAGACACATAAATTTTAGTGCACTTACAATGCATTGGTATCGGATGTATACAATGAAGATAAGAATACACATTTACGCATGTACACACACACACACATATATACGTAGTTAAGGAATTAGTATTAGAAAATGTATATAAGAAAGAAATATTCAATAAAGAGGTCAGATTAAATACAGCAATCTCACGGTGTACATTACGTATTTTTGTGATCGTCACTATCCCTCACCCGAGGTAAGAAGTGAAGTTAATCAAAAGTATAATAGTCTTATCACCCGGTTTCTCTTCCTTCTCAAATGCAACCTTACAAGGCAGTCGATTGACACAAATGTCAATATTTATCCAACCTTGTATTATGAATCATGCTCAGGAGTGAATATAACTACAACAACAACGACTACTACAACAAAAACCCAAAAAGGTTGGTTACTGTCTTTTAGTCTGTTCCTTTGAACTTCGGACTAAAACCTGTGGAACTGTCAAACTACAATTTTACTCTCTCAAGTGAGAGTAAAAGGGGAACAGATACAGAATAGCCATGGGTAATTGCGCAATTTTTTTGGCGCTAGCTGAATAACGCCAGTGCCACCTGTGGTGTCAGCGCACTAACCCAGCGCAATAGCGCAGTGTACTGAATTGAACACGGCGCCATCTGACTGTCACCACAGTACCCATCAGCATACAGTGCAGTACACCACATATTGTTGTCATGTCTATTATTTCTATAGGCGCTGAGCAACGCTTGTACCGCCAACTGAATTTAATTGCTAGGAATGCAGTAAATGCCACGATATTCTATCATTCTTGAGTAAAAGGGACAACTAAAGAATACTGACCTTTGAGCTAGAGAAAAAAAAGTGGGCGTGGCCCGCCGCCTTTTCCGGATTTTAACGGCATATTTTTGTTTTTGGTACAAATTGACAGGAGCTGCGATAGGGGGGCTAAACGTGGAATTTTCAACATTTTCAAAAACTTATATTTCGAAAACTATTAAACCGATTTTCTGAATATGGACACAGAACAGGAACTTTCATTCAATATGTATATCTTTGTATATAATGCAAACATATTTTGAGAAAAAGTAAAAAAACGGAATTATTTTTATAATAATGTATGTTTTTCGTAAAAACATACGTAATTAACTATATTAACAAATATATTTATTGGAAATATCATAAAAATACCTTTAATTTGGCGTGTAACTTTATAAAGTTAGGTTTAAGTACAACTGCGGTTCAATAGTTTTCAAAATATAAGCTTTTGAAAATGTTGGAAATTCCACGTTTAGCCCCCCCTAGCGCCGCCCCTGTCAATTTGCACCAAAAAAAAAGTTTACCATTAAACTCAGCAGAAGGGGGTGCACCACGTCCACGTTTTCTTTTTTCTATAGCTCAGGGGTCGGTATTCTTTAGGTATGCCAGTAAAAGCTTTAAATTTGCGTTATCAACACTCAAAAGCAAAAACAAAGTACGTGTACATTTTCAAAGAGTTAAGGCGAATTGTGTGTGTGCCTCATATGTTGCTTGGTGTTAATGGCGCTGGCGCTTTCCATATACTGGTATTGACGCGGCAACTCCGGCTACGGTGTAACGCAATTGCGCAACGCAGCGCAGTGTTACCCATGCCTAATGCGGAAGTGCACGGGAACGCAAAAGCACTATTTCCTGTAAAAACGTCAGTCGGTTTGTTTACGTGTCATTGGTGCAACACTGATTTGGCTGAAATATCACTAAATAATTATTAAAATCTATAAATATTCAAATATTTCGTTGTTTACTTCCATTCTTTTTACAAATATAAGATTCTTTGCTTTCACCGCTTTCTGTTTTTGTTTGCACATGCTAATCAGCTGATCGTTTGACACTTTTCATGAACTTAAGCTGTTCTTACACGATATGTATTTGCATCTGTATATGTGACTTTTTCAATACATATGTAATTGCGTATGTCTGTCAGATTCACAGTCTTTATTTAACTATTTAAAAATACGTTCTATGAAAACGAAATAAACTACTCAGATGATTCTTTCTGTGTGTCTGATGAAAATAGAAACACATCTATTTCGTATGTACGTGCATCTGCTTTATACAGAAACAAATCTAATTTGCCTTTACAATATATGTTGGCATTTCCATATGTAAAAAGTTGCATGTACAGATGCAAATACATATCGTGTATGAACACCTTCCTGTAACTTCTGACTAGGAACAGTTGCTCAGTTACTTTCTCAAAAGTGTTCCCACTTACAGGTTTTATGTCAATAGGAACGACTTCCTGTAAGTTCTGACAAAATCCTGTAAACCGGACTGCTATTGGAACAGACTAACTGTGGTTTTCATGTATGTACATATGTTTGAATGGTTGTACCAGGGTAGCCAACTCATTTTTGAGAAATCCCCTATTTCGGCAATGAAATTCCCCGATTTTGCCCCAAGTTTCGTAGAATTCCCCACCCATAGATATCTGCTTGTTTTCAGTTTATTTTATTTTGAAATGTAATGCATCTTTGTATTTATAAACCCAACTAAACTTTTATAAAGTTAGTTAACAAATAAAAAATAACAAATGTGCATATAATATTTACATACATATTGTTGTCGAAAAAATTTTAGTCGCACAATTTTTCTCAATTATTTTTTAGGTTATTTAATGAGTTATTTTTTATAAAAAAATATAGTTCATTCTTTAACAAAAACCATTATAAATCCAAGATTCATACTTTGCGAAAAATTGAAAAAAATCAACAAAACGGCAAAAATAGAAATGTCAAATGACAATTTGTAAATAGTGTTGCCATTGTTCTCTATTCGTTGCTGACTTAAATATTTAATAACTCAGGGTTGTATTATCAGTATCTACTTTTAGTTGCAACCTTTTTAACTCATTTTGAAAGAAAAGAAAAAAATTTGTTAACACCTAATTCCTCACAAAAAAAAAATTCATCCCCCGATTCCCCACGTAAACTGAAATTCCCCACAGTCCGTCCTAGGTTCCCCACGCAAACTGAAATTCCTTGCTATCCTATGCACATATGTTTGTGTACATATATACAGTGACGGGCAAAACTGTAACATGGTGTAACACTTTTTACTTCAGTCATCGCTATCTTTCCAAGTTCTAACGACTTTCATACTTTTCTTGTATGTTATTATTGGTACACCTGTACTTCCTCTCTCATAATGATTTGAAGTCAATCCAACAACAATAATAGAACCAGCAGACAAAAATGTAAATTAAGGCAGATGTTACAGTTTTGCACTCATATTATTTTAAGAACTTTTTAACAATTTTAACGAGAAAAAAGAACTACTAACACAACGGTCAGAACCCTTTTGCTTGTTTTAGTTTCTGGGTGCCATTTGGCATACCTTATTTTTATCTCTGTAAAACTAGTGGAGGTATATCCGCCGTATATCCTTATGGGCTGTTTTTGCTTACGCGTAAAAGCACATTTTGCGCATTTAGCTCTAAATGCTACTCTAAATGTACATTTATCCATACAAAATTCGTCACCTAAATGCAACTAAATGCAACTCCATTTTTGCATTAAGAATCTAAATGCTAAAAGCAACCCTGTGATCTTCCAAAATTTCCACGATTCGAACATGGTTTAATGAGAAAAAGTGGCAACATTGTATTTTCGAGTATACAGTGGCTAGCTACGTTTCAGTGATCGCCAACCGAGATTTCATTTATTATTTTACATTATTTGGATAAACAAAAGTTACGCAAATTCAACATCGATGTGATGCTGATAGAAATCTGGATCAATTTGTGATCAACTCCGATTGTTTTGTTTCCTAATTAAGTGAGGAACTTTTATTTGACAGCACCGACAAATGAATGTATACACAAACAAATTTTCGGTTATGGTTAAAACAATTCAATTTTTTCTATTGAATTTTTGGTTTAAAATTTATTTTTTCCTTTTCAGTAGGGTTTTTTGCACATTATCTTTTCCGTGAGAATTGATCGTAATAGATACGAATCTGAATAAGCGATTGGAACACGGCTGTTTGTCAAAAGCATACGATTTCGAACTCGCGTAAATGTACATTTGCTAAATGCGGTAGCATGAACGCTCTTCGAAAACATATATTCGAAAGTGCTAAATGTTGCATTTTAAATGCAGCAAAAACGCTGCATTAGTTTGCTTTCACAGCTCATGTAATCGATTATACGGACTTGGATACTTAATAAGCTGTGCTTCTAGTTGATTTCGCAAATTCTCGATGAGATTTATGTCCGCGGATTGTGGAGGTGATTTTAAATTAGCAAATTTTTTATTTGTATCCAGTCTTTTCGAACATATGCAGTATGTTTTGGGTGATTTTTCAGCAGAAACTCTCATTTTTCGACTACATCTTGCAAATTTTGTTGACATATGAACAGATACTGTTCCTTACGCATAATGCGTACTAACGGACCCACAAAATTGTTTAAATACAACCCCAAACTATTATTGACCGACCACTATGATTCACAGTTTGCCTCACATGTTGCGCATGGGCTTAATTTGGGTCTTTGATCCAATACCATGCCCGGTCATCTGATTGAAAGCAATTAATTGAGTCTTGTCAGACCAAATAACCTTCAATTGAAACTTAAAAATATGTTTTTTATTGCATTCTGAAAGGACTAACATATCCCAATAGGCAACGGTCCGGTTTTCGGGCGACACAGCAAAATGCTACCACTCTCGCACATATATTTTGGTCAAATTAGCTTTTTTCTTCTTTTATGATGCCTGATGTCTACTGATTTGCATTAAAGTTTAATACCTTAAGCGCTTCTGTACTAGTGGCTGCATCGCTCTTTGCTGCTAAGTTCACAAGATATTGTACCGTAATATTTTTTGATAGACTTCCTTTGCCCGTGGGAACACTTTAGGCTAAATTTTTTATCAATCTAAATATTTTCAAGTAGTAAGCTCCACAATTTTTTGTCACTTTCCTGCGGTCCCGCCTTTCCACAGTAAATCTGTTATTTACATTAATGGTTCCTGATTAACTATATTATTTACTGGTGATTATTTCTTCAATAAATTACAATACAAAAAAAGGCATCTGACTTCCAACTAAGTAAAAAATAACTGTAAAATGCAAAACTGAGAGTGAGTGCAAAACTGTAACATTTGCCTTAATTTAAATTTTTGTCAGCTGGGTTTTTTATTGTTGTTGTTTTGACTTCAAATCGTTATGAGAGAGGGAGTAGGGATGTACCAACAAGAATATACAACAAAAGGATGAAAGTCGTCAGAACTTGGAAACATAGCGGTGGGTGAATTAAAAAATGTTACAGTTTTGCTCGTCACTGTATATGCATGTATGTAGTACAAGCGAAAACAAATCTAATTAGAGCTAGCAAAGCTGCTCGTTGATATCAAGCGCACTGTACTGATTGTCAAAAAGTATGTGTTTGTTGTACATTTGTTCATGTTTGTCATTGTGCGTGTAATTTTCTAAAGTAGTTTTTGTGCCCTTGTCACCTTGTATGAATTCGTCTTCGTTGGTATTAGGGACGTTAATTTTTCAGATTTTTCCGATCGCGGGACTTTCGGTATGTCGTTATAACAATCCCATCCCTGGATAAGTCCTGGGATTCAGATATTCATTACTTTTCAATAACTTAAATCGAAAAGCGAGAAGCGCATAACATAAATAATAAATAAATGGGTTTGAAACCTACTTTTTTGTTTAAAGTGGCATTTTTATTTTTTCTCCCTGACGTCAGGATTTATTTTAAAGGACTTTGTAATATCAAGGATATGGTGGATTCCAAAAATTATTTAAAGAATTCAATGCAATCTATACATATAATAAAATTGTAACAGGTCGATGTCTGCACATTATAGATATTAAAGAAAAATTAATGCGGGGGGTCTTTATTAGAGCACCAGAAGCCAAATCAACCATTTTTAGAATTTTTGTCTGTCTGTCTGTCTGTATGTTCGATCGCGCATCACTCGAAAACGAATGCATGGATTTGAATGCAGTTTTAACCGATGTATTGCTAGATGTCTAACTTAAAATATAGGAAGAAAAAAATTAGAGAGTTGCCACCTGTTTGGAAATTGGAGTTTAAGTAAATTGATAAGAAAAAATGAATATTGCAATATGGGCGTCAAAAGAACTAGGCTGAAGAAGGCTTACAGCCAAAAATATTTTTTAGAGTTGCCACCTGTTTTAAAATTTACATTTAATTTAATTTATGAGATAAATTGAATATTGCAATATGGGTATCAAACTGAAGGTTTAGGAAATTTTATTGCCGAAAATAGTTTTAGGGAGGGCTGCCACCTGTTTGAAAAATTTTATTGTAATTAATTGATA
>NW_023458555.1:65786039-65786838 GCF_013731165.1 Rhagoletis pomonella | reverse complement strand
GGGGGGTCTTTATTAGAGCACCAGAAGCCAAATCAACCATTTTTAGAATTTTTGTCTGTCTGTCTGTCTGTATGTTCGATCGCGCATCACTCGAAAACGAATGCATGGATTTGAATGCAGTTTTAACCGATGTATTGCTAGATGTCTAACTTAAAATATAGGAAGAAAAAAATTAGAGAGTTGCCACCTGTTTGGAAATTGGAGTTTAAGTAAATTGATAAGAAAAAATGAATATTGCAATATGGGCGTCAAAAGAACTAGGCTGAAGAAGGCTTACAGCCAAAAATATTTTTTAGAGTTGCCACCTGTTTTAAAATTTACATTTAATTTAATTTATGAGATAAATTGAATATTGCAATATGGGTATCAAACTGAAGGTTTAGGAAATTTTATTGCCGAAAATAGTTTTAGGGAGGGCTGCCACCTGTTTGAAAAATTTTATTGTAATTAATTGATAAAATAAATGAAATCTATATCTACATCTATACATATAATAAAATTCAGGTCGATGTCTGTACCTTATAGATATTAAAGAAAAATTAATATGGTGGGTTTTTATTAAAGCTACAGAAGCCAAATAAACAATTTTTAGAATCTTTGAATCTCTGCCTGTCTGTATATTTGTACGCGGATCAGTCGAAAACATGGAATTGAATGCAGTTTTCACCGATGTATCGCTAGAGATCTAGCTTCCAATATAGAAGAAAAAATTAGAGAGTTGCCACCTGTGTTTAAAATTTCAGTTTAGGTCAATTGATACGGTAAAGTGAATACTGCAATATAGCTGTCAAAAGAAAGA
>NW_023458555.1:65782856-65785939 GCF_013731165.1 Rhagoletis pomonella | reverse complement strand
CAATATTGGCATCAAACTAAAGAGGCTAGGAAATTTTAATGCTGAAAATATTTTTTGGGGATTTGCCAACTGATTGAAAAATTGTATTCATTAAAATTTGTAAACTAAATGAAATATTGCAAAACGAATATTAAACTAAAGAGGATTAGGAAGCTTACTTTTGAAAATATTCGTTGTCACTTATTTGAAAATTTTAATTCAGTTAAATTTATAACATAAACTAAGTGTTGCCATATGGGTATCAAACGAGAGTATTTGAGAATAATAAAATTGCAACAGTCCGATATCTGTACATAATAGATGTTAAAGAAAAATTAATAGGGGGTTTATTAGATCAGCCAAATCTAAAATTTTGGTATGTTTGTCTGTATGTTTGTAAGCGCATCACGCAAAAGCTAATGTATGGAATTAAATGCAGTTTTCACCGATGAACATATTACTAGAGCTCTAATTGAAAATGTAGAATCCATTTTTTTTTTTGTTTTAGTTTATCGTCGATCATTATTCCTAGTTATTTGAACGTATTAACTTTTTCCAGTGCGTCGTTGTTTATATTTAGAGTTAGCAACGGACCGTTCTGAAAATTTCGCTTTGATATAACCACAAACTTAATTTTTTTTTTGTGTGGAAGGTTTTTCGCTAAAAAAAATTAAAACTTTTCGTTGTTGCTGCCAAAAAATTAAGAAATCTGAGACGTCACGTTTTACAATTTCATACAGTTCTCTTTACAATGTATTTCACTAAACTACTAAACGCCTGCATCGACTTGGTTCATATTTGGCAACACCTTGAAAACAAATATTCTGACCAAAAATGTACTCGGTATGTAGCTCGGGTTATTCCTAAAATTCTTATACAGACTAAAACGTAAAAAACCAATATATCTCTAAAATCAATTACGCTGGGGAGCTGAAACTTAGCACTGATGCATATATTACAAATGCATTGGGAAAGAGGCGTGGCTCCTTCCTTCCATACAAACTGAACTTCTCATATAGCTTATCTCTGGAACTGCTTACGCTAACGTCCTGAAATTCTACACAGCTACATATCGTCCCGTTTCTGCCTTAACCACGTATCTACAATTTTTGGGAAAACTAATATTACCATTTATAACAGCTGTTTAAGCGTCACACTATTTCAAAAAAGAACAGAGACTTAATGAGGGTGCTTACTACTGTTAGTGGAACCCGAAATATTAAGTAAAAAATGGGTTTATTGTATTCTAAGGGAAGAAATTAAGCATTTTTTCTTACACTCTCTAAAATACCTCTATTGCAGATATGAGGTTAAGGCAGAAACGGGACGATATGTTATCAATACCGTAGTTATGGCGAAAAGTGGTAATTATTGGAAAGGCTGGCTCGATATACATTTACGTAAACGCGCAAGTATCATTCGATTGGGAACCATTTTCTCCTAGATTTCTAAATCCCATTGAACTATTGTAACTTTGTCTTTAATTTTCAGTAAGGTAAAATTTATGTGAAAATTTTGAAGAATTTTTTTAATTTTTCACAAAGAATGGAGCTTTGCTTTTACGAGTTTCGCTATAATCTGTCCTATCTCTATACCTATTTGCATAAAATGACAGCCGTTTTCATTGTTCGGAATAAACTCAAAAAACACTGAATAGAGTTCCCTCTGATTGTCGGAGGTTATCTTACATACATATATGGTCCAATTACATGCTACTAGAAAACTCGCTAGGTGGTGCTGGAGTAGAGTTGTTTATAAAAATCGTATTTATTAACCGATTTCGTTCAAATTTTAAATGTGAGCTATGTAGCTGTATGATGGAAAATTCTTTTGATTAAAATTTACCTGATTAGTGCCGCTGGAATTAAGGTTGAAATTCATAACACGTATTCATTTTATGGTGGTTTGGCACTATGTTTAAGTTATACGAATTTAGTTTTCAGATGTCTAAATGAAGGATGGGGTTAAGTTTTTCTGACGTCCTCATGCACGATCAGGCGGTCTTGCATCTACCCAGAAATCAGTTCATAAATTTTACCACGAATTGTAAAAGTGGTGAATTAACAAGGAAAGATCACCGTAGGTATATCAATTGCTTCATTTGAAAGATACTTAAGAGATCACACGACTCATTTAGCAATGTACCGGAAAACTTTTCATACTGTGGGACAGCGAGGATTCTTGGCCCTCCTATAACAGAAAACGCACTTCTGTGCTCTTGAGTTTCCCTATAAGAATTTTTTATTGGCATACGCATCGCACCAATGTTGTAGTTGCAAGATCATACAAAAAGATTACGCATGCCTGGCAGAGATCTCACAGGTGGAAATAAGACCATCGGTAAAGCTCATGACACCGAAAGGGATTAGTATTCCATAAGGTATCACAGCGTTACTATTATTGGCCTATATGTGAGGCGGATACTGTGCCTTAGTGGTTTCAACTGAAATAAAAAATTTTGACTTTACAGACTAATTTTGTTTTTAAACGCTCTTTTGCATTGACCAACTCAAAAGCTCTTATTAGGCGCCGCGAAGTAAGCGGGCATTGGCTAGTGTATAATAAAAATATGGGTACCAAATGCAAAAGGGAATTTCTTTAGAAATTAAAAAAATTAAAATTTTTTGGATTCACACGGACGAAATTCGGGCATGTTATCGAGTTTATAGAAATCCTTAACATATAATCTTTTCAAAAACTATTATTTCCAAATTTCAAGGATAACATTTTTAAGGACATTTTCGATAGTTACCAGTCCTTCTGCACCAAAAGCTTGAATATGATTAAATTCTACAGGATTTCCTCTTTAATTTGATGTCCATACTTCTTCCCTAAGCACATTTCTCTGAATTTTTTAAATAATTTTTGAATTACTGACGTTAGAATGAAAAACTAAAAGCACTTTGCGAATATGTTGATATTTGTGTTTAAAATTGACTGAGCTAGACATTTATAAAAAAATATTACCTATTAAATAAAAAAAGGAATATACCCAACACTGGTCAAGAAAAGTAGTTTCTATTATTGCCATCAGTGCAAATTACAAATTATTTGCCAAGAATCCCGGGATTTTTGACACCTCAAAAAAAGACGGGATCCCGGGA
>NW_023458555.1:65780123-65782756 GCF_013731165.1 Rhagoletis pomonella | reverse complement strand
AGGAATAAATAAATTATATGTATATCAGAAAATTAATAAGATGAAATTAAATTATTGTTTGATTTCTAACCAAACCTATGTATGTAACTCAATCGCCTAATGGTTTGCCGAACCGTAAACTTATGTTTACATAAGTTAAGTTATTTTATTAAATAACGCATTTTTAAAAAAGTGTGGGGACTCGCGTCCCCACGTCTTTATTAATTGAGTCTAAACTTAGAACTAACTACAATTGGTTTCTTAACATTAAATTAAACCTACTATCGGCCATCAGTCACGTTGCACTTGCATATGCACTATTTCCGAATATTGCCCAATCGTTGTTGTGCCAATTATTATTGCTGATCGAATAACAAATTGGTTAATGCGGTGTCAGCAATTGTGCGGATGCGCGTGTGGAGTTGCTGACCGTTGGTAGAAGTCAATTCTGCAGAGCTGTTGTAAACTGTTGCGTTAACTCTTCCCCCTTTAAATATGATCGTCTTCGATCATTAGTAGAATGGTAAGTTGTTGAGATTTACGTATGTTGGAATGTGGTTTGTTTCGCTTGACGGATTGACCTCCAGGCTTGTGCTGGGCTTCACTATTTCTTTTCCCACATATTGGATTTTCACGGATCGTTTCCTTAGGAAAAGAAGAAGTACTATGATTATTAAGAATGCTGCCGTAGTTAGACTTCCGACAGAGAAGGTTGCCTTTTTGAGGGAATTTATTCGATGGGTATTGTTGATATGCAGGTCCTTCAAGGCTTCTAGGGAAAGTAGTTCTATGTGGTCCTTTTCCAACGGGATTGGCTGTAGTATTGCAGGGATGGTTTCGATTGGCTTTATTTCAATATTGCTGAATGTTTTACTGTTGATTTTTATTGTTGAATTGTAGAATATTATCACGTGCGTTCCGTTTACTTCTTGGGATGTCTCGCCGGCTTCTAGTTTGCCGTTGAACTGGTTTAGCAATATTACTCCTGGTTTTATTTCTTCTAGCGTAGGGACGTGATGGCCGTTGGTTGTCGAACATGTTGAGTTTAAACTATTAATTATCCTAGTTACACATAAATCTTTACTTATATCTTCCAAATGAGTTTCCTTGCAAATTGCTACATCATTATAGCTTTCGCATTTATTTTTTATTCCAAACAGTGTATATTTTCCTTTCAATATTTCATTATACTCAGTTTTAATTACAATATTGTTTATCCTTTTTACAGGTCGTATAATAATTCTTCTAAATATTTATTTTAATGTTAGAGGTATTTTTACCATGTATACAATTTTCATATCTTGGCTAAATACATTTACTTTTGACAGTTCTAATGCTTCTTCGGCACTTTTAAATGGTACTTCGTCTCCCCTTAATTTACTAATTGACAATTCTATTTCTTCCTTACTTAACATTACTGAATTTATTATATTATGCTTTGCCCATTGAACGGCATACCTAATATTAAGTAGCCTGATTCTATTTTGCAAATTTATTAAAATTTCCGTTAGAACATTGTCGTCCTTCCTTATCGTGTTTAACATTTTGTTTACTATATAAGTTATGTTATTTATGCGTTTCTCGAATAACTGGTTAATTACCATTTGGTTATTGTTGTTCTCATAGAAGCTATTTAAGTTGTTTGTTATTATATTTAAATCTTCATGATCAGGAAGTACTTCCATGCCGTTCCCAATATATCAATTGATCTTTTCATCTTATTTACGTTAGAAGGCTTTAGGGTGTTCAAGATTTCAAAGGCTTGGGTGGTTTCATATCTTAGGATAGGATATAGGAAGTGGTCATTAGGGATTTGGTTGGCTATCTCGTTATAGGTCTCTGTCAAAAATCGTTCGTATTTTGCTAAGTCGATGAGATGAATAAGTCTGAATGTGCCGTCTTGTATTTTCGCTTGTCCATTGTCACCAATTGCGCTTTATTATAGTTCAAAATTTTAACGTCCGTTAGGGAGTTTATGATTGTGGCACAAATAATTAGAAGTCCGAAATACGCCTATAAGGCGTTTTTATCGAGCACTACTAGCTTTATGCTTGAGGAATTTTTTGGACACGCGTCCATCTTCCCCTCTCAAAAGCGATGTCAGAGGTTTCGCTAACTTGGCGTAATCTCTGATAAAGCGTCGATAATAGTCTGATAGACCAAGAAAAGCCCTCAAGTCCTTTAGTGTTTTTGGACATGGAAATTCTTGAATTGCTTTTACTTTAGTGGGATTAGTTTTTATGCCTGTTTGTGATACAATGAAAGCTGTCTTCTCAATGTCGGATTCCTTCAGGGGAATCTGATAGAAGCCACTCTTTAAATCAAGAACAGAAAAATGTGTGGTTTCCCAGTTGCGAGATCACCTCGTTGATTTCCGGGATTGGGTATTTATCGGCTATTGTTAGGGTGTTTAATTTCCTATAATCAATTACGAATCTGTATTTTTTTTGTCCAGACGCGTCTAACTTCTTAGGTACAACCCACACGGGCGAGTTGTAGGGTGAACGGGATGGCCTAATAATTCCATCTTTTAATAGATTTTCTATTTCTTGTTTCACAAAGTCTCTCATTGCTAGGGGGTAAGGATAATATTTGGTGTATACTGGAGTGTCTGAAGAGGTTCTAATTTCCCCTACTACAGTAGTGGTGTAGGT
>NW_023458555.1:65774760-65780023 GCF_013731165.1 Rhagoletis pomonella | reverse complement strand
CCTACTATCGGCCATCAGTCACGTTGCACTTGCATATGCACTATTTCCGAATATTGCCCAATCGTTGTTGTGCCAATTATTATTGCTGATCGAATAACAAATTGGTTAATGCGGTGTCAGCAATTGTGCGGATGCGCGTGTGGAGTTGCTGACCGTTGGTAGAAGTCAATTCTGCAGAGCTGTTGTAAACTGTTGCGTTAACTCTTCCCCCTTTAAATATGATCGTCTTCGATCATTAGTAGAATGGTAAGTTGTTGAGATTTACGTATGTTGGAATGTGGTTTGTTTCGCTTGACGGATTGACCTCCAGGCTTGTGCTGGGCTTCACTATTTCTTTTCCCACATATTGGATTTTCACGGATCGTTTCCTTAGGAAAAGAAGAAGTACTATGATTATTAAGAATGCTGCCGTAGTTAGACTTCCGACAGAGAAGGTTGCCTTTTTGAGGGAATTTATTCGATGGGTATTGTTGATATGCAGGTCCTTCAAGGCTTCTAGGGAAAGTAGTTCTATGTGGTCCTTTTCCAACGGGATTGGCTGTAGTATTGCAGGGATGGTTTCGATTGGCTTTATTTCAATATTGCTGAATGTTTTACTGTTGATTTTTATTGTTGAATTGTAGAATATTATCACGTGCGTTCCGTTTACTTCTTGGGATGTCTCGCCGGCTTCTAGTTTGCCGTTGAACTGGTTTAGCAATATTACTCCTGGTTTTATTTCTTCTAGCGTAGGGACGTGATGGCCGTTGGTTGTCGAACATGTTGAGTTTAAACTATTAATTATCCTAGTTACACATATATCTTTACTTATATCTTCCAAATGAGTTTCCTTGCAAATTGTTACATCATTATAGCTTTCGCATTTATTTTTTTATTCCAAACAGTGTATATTTTCCTTTCAATATTTCATTATACTCAGTTTTAATTACAATATTGTTTATCCTTTTTACAGGTCGTATAATAATTCTTCTAAATATTTATTTTAATGTTAGAGGTATTTTTACCATGTATACAATTTTCATATCTTGGCTAAATACATTTACTTTTGACAGTTCTAATGCTTCTTCGGCACTTTTAAATGGTACTTCGTCTCCCCTTAATTTACTAATTGACAATTCTATTTCTTCCTTACTTAACATTACTGAATTTATTATATTATGCTTTGCCCATTGAACGGCATACCTAATATTAAGTAGCCTGATTCTATTTTGCAAATTTATTAAAATTTCCGTTAGAACATTGTCGTCCTTCCTTATCGTGTTTAACATTTTGTTTACTATATAAGTTATGTTATTTATGCGTTTCTCGAATAACTGGTTAATTACCATTTGGTTATTGTTGTTCTCATAGAAGCTATTTAAGTTGTTTGTTATTATATTTAAATCTTCATGATCAGGAAGTACTTCCATGCCGTTCCCAATATATCAATTGATCTTTTCATCTTATTTACGTTAGAAGGCTTTAGGGTGTTCAAGATTTCAAAGGCTTGGGTGGTTTCATATCTTAGGATAGGATATAGGAAGTGGTCATTAGGGATTTGGTTGGCTATCTCGTTATAGGTCTCTGTCAAAAATCGTTCGTATTTTGCTAAGTCGATGAGATGAATAAGTCTGAATGTGCCGTCTTGTATTTTCGCTTGTCCATTGTCACCAATTGCGCTTTATTATAGTTCAAAATTTTAACGTCCGTTAGGGAGTTTATGATTGTGGCACAAATAATTAGAAGTCCGAAATACGCCTATAAGGCGTTTTTATCGAGCACTACTAGCTTTATGCTTGAGGAATTTTTGGACACGCGTCCATCTTCCCCTCTCAAAAGCGATGTCAGAGGTTTCGCTAACTTGGCGTAATCTCTGATAAAGCGTCGATAATAGTCTGATAGACCAAGAAAAGCCCTCAAGTCCTTTAGTGTTTTTGGACATGGAAATTCTTGAATTGCTTTTACTTTAGTGGGATTAGTTTTTATGCCTGTTTGTGATACAATGAAAGCTGTCTTCTCAATGTCGGATTCCTTCAGGGGAATCTGATGGAAGCCACTCTTTAAATCAAGAACAGAAAAATGTGTGGTTTCCCAGTTGCGAGATCACCTCGTTGATTTCCGGGATTGCGTATTTATCGGCTATTGTTAGGGTGTTTAATTTCCTATAATCAATTACGAATCTGTATTTTTTTTTGTCCAGACGCGTCTAACTTCTTAGGTACAACCCACACGGGCGAGTTGTAGGGTGAACGGGATGGCCTAATAATTCCATCTTTTAATAGATTTTCTATTTCTTGTTTCACAAAGTCTCTCATTGCTAGGGGGTAAGGATAATATTTGGTGTATACTGGGGTGTCTGAAGAGGTTCTAATTTCCCCTACTACAGTAGTGGTGTAGGTGAGTTTCTCATCTGGTTCGGTTGTTTGTGAGACGGTCAATATGTCGTTTTTGCGTTTCTGTCATGTGGTCGGTCCTTACTCAATTTTGTTAACCGATGGTGAAGGTTGTTGTTTAATTTTTATTTTTATGCCATTGCCAAATGTGAGGGAGTCGTCGTGGATGTTTATGGTGGCACGAAGCTCTTTAAGACTATCGTTTCCAATTATGCCGTAAAAGGATTTTAGGGTGGGGAGCAAAAAGAATTTTAAATTCGTGTCCTTTCTGCCAAATAGATTAATAACTGTGTGGTGGGTAATTTGTATCTGTCCGGCTATGGAATTAGCAAAAAATGGTTGGTCATTGGGAATTCGTTTTGAAACGAGGCAGGGTTGAATGTAATTTTTGCTCGAACCGGTATCGATGAGCATTTTCAGAATTTTTCCGTTCTTCGTTCTGCACTCTACATACGGCAGCGAAGAACTGTTCATTCTAAAAAATGAATATCGATATGGTCTTGAACGTCTTATGAAGGATTTTGTTCAGCGTATTCCTGAACTGATTGTCCACCTTCTTCTTTGGCAATTTCTGCTTCATACACTTCCGCTGTTGGATACCAATCCTGTTGATCTTGCGGATATTGGTCTTGGTGGTCCTGTAAATAGTATTGGTCTTCTTGAGTACCTGCTCAATGTGGAAGTTCCTCTGTTGCTTCAGAGGCACTTGTTGGGAAAAGTTGGATGGTCTTTTCCCGGCCTGGTTATTAAGTGGTGGCCTATTTATGTAGTTGACCGCTTTTGAATGCAAGGAGCGGTCGACATCCATTGGCTCTGGACGTGGAAGTTGCGGCTTAGCGGGGGGTTGAGCCGGAGGCCTATAATTTGGCGAATTACGGTAATTAAGAGTAGGTTGTGGGCGTTGGTGAGCCATAAAATTATGTGGAGGCACGTATGGTCTTGGAATGTACGCCAGTTGTGGGTAGAATTCGTTACTTAGTTTTCTTGGTGGAAGAGGTGGCCGCAGATCTTGGGTTTTCTTAACTTGGCCATTATTATTCAGCGCGTAGTTTGAGCGGAAGTTTTGGTTCTCCAGTTTTAAACATAAGTGGAGAGCCTGAGGAAGATCTACCGGTTCTCTCATGCCAAGAAGTCTCGGCAAGTCACCGTTTAGTCCTCGAATAAAGGTGTCGAGGGCCTTGTCCCGGTAGGTCCGTGTAATCAAATGCAGGGATTCTGCACCTACTTCCATACATCCGAGTTTGTTGAGAATAAGTGACAGGTGTGAGTACACCTTTTGGTGAAATTCTTGAATAGTGAGGTTGCCCTGCACTAATGCGGTCATCTGGTACTCTAGAGTTCCCAAATCTCGTTTATCTGCGTAGTGGAGGGTAAAGCAACTCGAAATAGCCTTCCAATCCAGCGGTGTATTATAAGATTCGAGGGCAATATCGGCGTTGCCCACGATTTTATTTCGTATAACATTAAGGATGCCATAATATTTTGGCGTTTCTTTTTGTGGCTCGTAGATCTGTAATATTCTATCTACGCCTTTTTTCCAGGAGTTAAACTCTCCCGGATTGCCTGAGAATTCCCGTAGGCATCTCACAACGTCCGGAATTTTGTCTAGTTCCGTTATATTGTTCGCTAGGGTCGAGTATGGTCACGTCCGTAATATTTGTAAAATTTGAGTTGGGGTTGAGGGCGGCTTGCACTAGGTTTCGTACATATTGGTCACCACGCCAGTTATTATATTCGTTAGTTGTTCCATATTAATTCCGTTAGGGTTATGGGTAACTGGTTGGGAAGGGGCTGTGGTAGTCGTATTTAGCAATGGGGGTCGGACGAGTTTATTAGAATTTGCCATAACTAATTTTTATTTATTTTATTAATGTGTCCTTATCCTCTGGAGGGTCCCTTTGGTGGTGAATCGCAGAGTTGGACTGTTGTTATTAGCTGGAGGGTCCCCTCGAAGGTGGTGAATCGCAGCTTTAGATTTTTATCAGTTATTGGCTGTACAAGCCTTAGTTATTTTTCGTTTGTAGTTTAAAGTTCTCTGGAGGGTCCCTTTGGTGGTGAATCGCAGATTTTTTTTTTTATAAGCTGGAGGGTCCCCCGAAAGTGGTGAATCGCAGATTTTTTTTTTTTTTATAAGCTGGAGGGTCCCCCGAAGGTGGTGAATTGCAGCTTTCGATTTGTATCAGTTATTGGCAGTACAAGCCCGATATTATTTAGATATTATTTAGGGTAAGTAAACTTCAACAAAGATTTAATCTGAAATGAATTGATTGCAGTTCAAAAATTTTCTCCTTTTCCTTTTTCACTTCTCACTCTTATATTATAAAATTTTCTTTGAATATTTTCATGTGTAGATTGCGAGAAAAAAAAATGCTTCAAATATCTTGTTAAATTTCTCTTTAAAATTTACTTAAATTATTTTCGTTTGCAAAAGTTTATGATTTTATTAATTTTCTTTTTTCAAATTCCTTAAAACTTTTTTCCAATACTTAATTACTAATCAACTTGTTTTAATTCTTACTTCCTAGCACCTCCTGGCGACGGGGTAGATGTCCTTTTCGCTGCTCTACTCGGGTACCCTCGATGCGCACGAATGAAAGTGTGCGTTACTATCCTACCGGATTCCAACGCTGATATGTGGTTTGGCACCAGTTAAGTTGCTTGTCCTCCTAACGGTCCTTCGGCTGTTGTTGACAGGCCTTGTCCGTTTATTTTCACGTTTTTTCCGCACGGCAACACTCGAATTTTACCGCGACGCGGTGGCACTCGGCTGTCCTTACAGGCGACTTTTGCCAATAACGTACTTCAACCGAGACGCGAACTTAAACTGGTCCCTGCTCGGGCGCCAGTTAAGTTATTTTATTAAATAACGCATTTTTAAAAAAGTGTGGGGA
>NW_023458555.1:65749308-65774660 GCF_013731165.1 Rhagoletis pomonella | reverse complement strand
TATGTTTACATAAGTTAAGTTATTTTATTAAATAACGCATTTTTAAAAAAGTGTGGGGACTCGCGTCCCCACGTCTTTATTAATTGAGTCTAAACTTAGAACTAACTACAATTGGTTTCTTAACATTAAATTAAACCTACTATCGGCCATCAGTCACGTTGCACTTGCATATGCACTATTTCCGAATATTGCCCAATCGTTGTTGTGCCAATTATTATTGCTGATCGAATAACAAATTGGTTAATGCGGTGTCAGCAATTGTGCGGATGCGCGTGTGGAGTTGCTGACCGTTGGTAGAAGTCAATTCTGCAGAGCTGTTGTAAACTGTTGCGTTAACTCTTCCCCCTTTAAATATGATCGTCTTCGATCATTAGTAGAATGGTAAGTTGTTGAGATTTACGTATGTTGGAATGTGGTTTGTTTCGCTTGACGGATTGACCTCCAGGCTTGTGCTGGGCTTCACTATTTCTTTTCCCACATATTGGATTTTCACGGATCGTTTCCATAGGAAAAGAAGAAGTACTGTGATTATTAAGAATGCTGCCGTAGTTAGACTTCCGACAGAGAAGGTTGCCTTTTTGAGGGAATTTATGCGATGGGTATTGTTGATATGCAGGTCCTTCAATGCTTCTAGGGAAAGTAGTTCTATGTGGTCCTTTTCCAACGGGATTGGCTGTAGTATTGCAGGGATGGTTTCGATTGGCTTTATTTCAATATTGCTGAATGTTTTACTGTTGATTTTTATTGTTGAATTGTAGAATATTATCACGTGCGTTCCGTTTACTTCTTGGGATGTCTCGCCGGCTTCTAGTTTGCCGTTGAACTGGTTTAGCAATATTACTCCTGGTTTTATTTCTTCTAGCGTAGGGACGTGATGGCCGTTGGTTGTCGAACATGTTGAGTTTAAACTATTAATTATCCTAGTTACACATATATCTTTACTTATATCTTCCAAATGAGTTTCCTTGCAAATTGTTACATCATTATAGCTTTCGCATTTATTTTTTATTCCAAACAGTGTATATTTTCCTTTCAATATTTCATTATACTCAGTTTTAATTACAATATTGTTTATCCTTTTTACAGGTCGTATAATAATTCTTCTAAATATTTATTTTAATGTTAGAGGTATTTTTACCATGTATACAATTTTCATATCTTGGCTAAATACATTTACTTTTGACAGTTCTAATGCTTCTTCGGCACTTTTAAATGGTACTTCGTCTCCCCTTAATTAACTAATTGACAATTCTATTTCTTCCTTACTTAACATTACTGAATTTATTATATTATGCTTTGCCCATTGAACGGCATACCTAATATTAATTAGCTCTTCCTTAATTAGCCTGATTCTATTTTGCAAATTTATTAAAATTTCCGTTAGAACATTGTCGTCCTTCCTTATCGTGTTTAACATTTTGTTTACTATATAAGTTATGTTATTTATGCGTTTCTCGAATAACTGGTTAATTACCATTTGGTTATTGTTGTTCTCATAGAAGCTATTTAAGTTGTTTGTTATTATATTTAAATCTTCATGATCAGGAAGTACTTCCATGCCGTTCCCAATATATCAATTGATCTTTTCATCTTATTTACGTTAGAAGGCTTTAGGGTGTTCAAGATTTCAAAGGCTTGGGTGGTTTCATATCTTAGGATAGGATATAGGAAGTGGTCATTAGGGATTTGGTTGGCTATCTCGTTATAGGTCTCTGTCAAAAATCGTTCGTATTTTGCTAAGTCGATGAGATGAATAAGTCTGAATATGCCGTCTTGTATTTTCGCTTGTCCATTGTCTATTGTCACCAATTGCGCTTTATTATAGTTCAAAATTTTAACGTCCGTTAGGGAGTTTATGATTGTGGCACAAATAATTAGAAGTCCGAAATACGCCTATAAGGCGTTTTTATCGAGCACTACTAGCTTTATGCTTGAGGAATTTTTGGACACGCGTCCATCTTCCCCTCTCAAAAGCGATGTCAGAGGTTTCGCTAACTTGGCGTAATCTCTGATAAAGCGTCGATAATAGTCTTATAGACCAAGAAAAGCCCTCAAGTCCTTTAGTGTTTTTGGACATGGAAATTCTTGAATTGCTTTTACTTTAGTGGGATTAGTTTTTATGCCTGTTTGTGATACAATGAAAGCTGTCTTCTCAATGTCGGATTCCTTCAGGGGAATCTGATGGAAGCCACTCTTTAAATCAAGAACAGAAAAATGTGTGGTTTCCCAGTTGCGAGATCACCTCGTTGATTTCCGGGATTGCGTATTTATCGGCTATTGTTAGGGTGTTTAATTTCCTATAATCAATTACGAATCTGTATTTTTTTTTGTCCAGACGCGTCTAACTTCTTAGGTACAACCCACACGGGCGAGTTGTAGGGTGAACGGGATGGCCTAATAATTCCATCTTTTAATAGATTTTCTAATTCTTGTTTCACAAAGTATCTCATTGCTAGGGGGTAAGGATAATATTTGGTGTATACTGGGGTGTCTGAAGAGGTTCTAATTTCCCCTACTACAGTAGTGGTGTAGGTGAGTTTCTCATCTGGTTCGGTTGTTTGTGAGACGGTCAATATGTCGTTTTGCGTTTCTGTCATGTGGTCGGCCCTTACTCAATTTTGTTAACCGATGGTGAAGGTTGTTGTTTAATTTTTATTTTTATGCCATTGCCAAATGTGAGGGAGTCGTCGTGGATGTTTATGGTGGCACGAAGCTCTTTAAGACTATCGTTTCCAATTATGCCGTAAATGGATTTTAGGGTGGGGAGCAAAAAGAATTTTAAATTCGTGTCCTTTCTGCCAAATAGATTAATAACTGTGTGGTGGGTAATTTGTATCTGTCCGGCTATGGAATTAGCAAAAAATGGTTGGTCATTGGGAATTCGTTTTGACACGAGGCAGGGTTGAATGTAATTTTTGCTCGAACCGGTATCGATGAGCATTTTCAGAATTTTTCCGTTCTTCGTTCTGCACTTTACATACGGCAGCGAAGAACGGTTCATTCTAAAAAATGAATATCGATATGGTCTTGAACGTCTTATGAAGGATTTTGTTCAGCGTATTCCTGAACTGATTGTCCACCTTCTTCTTTGGCAATTTCTGCTTCATACACTTCCGCTGTTGGATACCAATCCTGTTGATCTTGCGGATATTGGTCTTGGTGGTCCTGTAAATAGTATTGGTCTTCTTGAGTACCTGCTCAATGTGGAAGTTCCTCTGTTGCTTCAGAGGCACTTGTTGGGAAAAGTTGGATGGTCTTTTCCCGGCCTGGTTATTAAGTGGTGGCCTATTTATGTAGTTGACCGCTTTTGAATGCAAGGAGCGGTCGACATCCATTGGCTCTGGACGTGGAAGTTGCGGCTTAGCGGGGGGTTGAGCCGGAGTCCTATAATTTGGCGAATTACGGTAATTAAGAGTAGGTTGTGGGCGTTGGTGAGCCATAAAATTATGTGGAGGCACGTATGGTCTTGGAATGTACGCCAGTTGTGGGTAGAATTCGTTACTTAGTTTTCTTGGTGGAAGAGGTGGCCGCAGATCTTGGGTTTTCTTAACTTGGCCATTATTATTCAGCGCGTAGTTTGAGCGGAAGTTTTGGTTCTCCAGTTTTAAACATAAGTGGAGAGCCTGAGGAAGATCTACCGGTTCTCTCATGCCAAGAAGTCTCGGCAAGTCACCGTTTAGTCCTCGAATAAAGGTGTCGAGGGCCTTGTCCCGGTAGGTCCGTGTAAGCAAATGCAGGGATTCTGCACCTACTTCCATACATCCGAGTTTGTTGAGAATAAGTGACAGGTGTGAGTACACCTTTTGGTGAAATTCTTGAATAGTGAGGTTGCCCTGCACTAATGCGGTCATCTGGTACTCTAGAGTTCCCAAATCTCGTTTATCTGCGTAGTGGAGGGTTAAGCAACTCGAAATAGCCTTCCAATCCAGCGATGTATTATAAGATTCGAGGGCAATATCGGCGTTGCCCACGATTTTATTTCGTATAACATTAAGGATGCCATAATATTTTGGCGTTTCTTTTTGTGGCTCGTAGATCTGTAATATTCTATCTACGCCTTTTTTCCAGGAGTTAAACTCTCCCGGATTGCCTGAGAATTCCCGTAGGCATCTCACAACGTCCGGAATTTTGTCTAGTTCCGTTATATTGTTCGCTAGGGTCGAGTATGGTCACGTCCGTAATATTTGTAAAATTTGCGTTGGGGTTGAGGGCGGCTTGCACTAGGTTTCGTATATATTATATTTATATATATTAGTCACCACGCCAGTTATTATATTCGTTAGTTGTTCCATATTAATTCCGTTAGGGTTATGGGTAACTGGTTGGGAAGAGGCTGTGGTAGTCGTATTTAGCAATGAGGGTCGGACGAGTTTATTAGAATTTGCCATAACTAATTTTTATTTATTTTATTAATGTGTCCTTATCCTCTGGAGGGTCCCTTTGGTGGTGAATCGCAGAGTTGGACTGTTGTTATTAGCTGGAGGGTCCCCTCGAAGGTGGTGAATCGCAGCTTTAGTTATTTTTCGTTTGTAGTTTAAAGTTCTCTGGAGGGTCCCTTTGGTGGTGAATCGCAGATTTTTTTTTTTATAAGCTGGAGGGTCCCCCGAAAGTGGTGAATCGCAGATTTTTTTTTTTTTTATAAGCTGGAGGGTCCCCCGAAGGTGGTGAATTGCAGCTTTCGATTTGTATCAGTTATTGGCAGTACAAGCCCGATATTATTTAGATATTATTTAGGGTAAGTAAACTTCAACAAAGATTTAATCTGAAATGAATTGATTGCAGTTCAAAAATTTTCTCCTTTTCCTTTTTCACTTCTCACTCTTATATTATAAAATTTTCTTTGAATATTTTCATGTGTAGATTACGAGAAAAAAAAATGCTTCAAATATCTTGTTAAATTTCTCTTTAAAATTTACTTAAATTATTTTCGTTTGCAAAAGTTTATGATTTTATTAATTTTCTTTTTTCAAATTCCTTAAAACTTTTTTCCAATACTTAATTACTAATCAACTTGTTTTAATTCTTACTTCCTAGCACCTCCTGGCGACGGGGTAGATGTCCTTTTCGCTGCTCTACTCGGGTACCCTCGATGCGCACGAATGAAAGTGTGCGTTACTATCCTACCGGATTCCAACGCTGATATGTGGTTTGGCACCAGTTAAGTTGCTTGTCCTCCTAACGGTCCTTCGGCTGTTGTTGACAGGCCTTGTCCGTTTATTTTCACGTTTTTTCCGCACGGCAACACTCGAATTTTACCGCGACGCGGTGGCACTCGGCTGTCCTTACAGGCGACTTTTGCCAATAACGTACTTCAACCGAGACGCGAACTTAAACTGGTCCCTGCTCGGGCGCCAGTTAAGTTATTTTATTAAATAACGCATTTTTAAAAAAGTGTGGGGACTCGCGTCCCCACGTCTTTATTAATTGAGTCTATACTTAGAACTAACTACAATTGGTTTCTTAACATTAAATTAAACCTACTATCGGCCATCAGTCACGCTGCACTTGCATATGCACTATTTCCGAATATTGTCCAATCGTTGTTGTGCCAATTATTATTGCTGATCGAATAACAAATTGGTTAATGCGGTGTCAGCAATTGTGCGGATGCGCGTGTGGAGTTTCTGACCGTTGGTAGAAGTCAATTCTGCAGAGCTGTTGTAAACTGTTGCGTTAACTCATATCCAACTTCGTGAGTAGGTACCTGGTACTCACACCTTTTTTAAGAACTTTCATTTCTATCGTGTATGGTGTTACATACGCATTTTTTTTTACTAGTTTGTTGAACTTTTATGCTTTTCGTTATTGTTTTAACAAATATATTTTTATATATATACAATTAGTTTTTAATTGTGGTTTTTTCATTTTAAATTTTCGTGAATGGTAGTTTTTTTTTTTTTTTTTAAAACATTTTTTTTACACTTATCGTGCAATTTTAATTTAAAATTTTCGCGTATGTAGTTCGCTGTCGACTGCACCAATAATAAAAGACAATCGTTACTTCAAGAAGGTAACTCTATTGAATGAATAATGAGTTTTTGGATTCAGGTTAAGTGAGCTTAAAACTTCAATACCAAATGAGTGAATAATAACAATCAGATTATTTGTTGTTATTGTAACTATGAACACTTAAAACTATAATACGATGAAAGTAAATAGTAAGAAGAGTGTTTGTTATTATTGTAATGAGAGAGCTTAAACTAGAAAACGATGTGATTGGGTAAAAACAAGATGAGTGTTTGTTATTATTGTAAAGAAAGAGCCTAAACTAGAAAAGTAATACAAAGAAGGGAAAAGATGAGAGAAAGTAAATAGAGCAACTACAGGAGTTGTTGGTAGTAGTAGCATTAGTATTTATTTAAAATAAAAAATAAAAACGCGTTTTAAGTATACATCTTTTTTTCTTCTTATGCATTTCTCTTATAAAACATATATTTCTTTGCACATTTCGCAGTTTATAACAAATCACTGTTAACTATGAAGAAGTAATAATATAAATCAAAATGAAACTTTTTATTACTATCGCTTTGTATCTCTCATCTCGCCATTTAACATTCATAATAAAAAAACTCTTTCTGTGAACGCCGAAGTTGTTGGAATAGAGAGTAGAAATGAAGTAACTTTAAGTAAGTTTGGTTATTCATTATCATTATTTTGGCATTTTAATTTTAAGGAATATTGAATTTAGTATTGTTATTTCAGTGTAAAGGTCAACCATTTATTTAAAAATTTTTTCTTGAAAATTACTGAAACATATTTATAACTGAAGAAATATAGTATTTTTGCATACTATATTTTTTCCAACAGTATAGAGTACGCTGACGAAAAAAATAGTACAATACTATATATCATAGTACGGTTGTCAACCCTAGGACTAGCATATTCAAACTAAAATAAAATAATTCAAAGTACTTTCTTGTAACATCATGAGCCAGAATTTCCTGTCATTGGCTGTAGATAACAGTCCAGAGTTTCTACAATTTAACTAGAGTTGTTAAAAATCTATTTATATCGAATTCCCCGCAAATTTCTGCCGATTTCCCGCAAGTTGGAGAGCGAGGTTAAACATTTTTGTTACCAATGCAAAATAAACCCAGTTAGTGAATTTAAAAATATCCGTCTATATTCAGGAAATAAAAGTAATTATATGTTAAGCAACTGGATTTTTTTCCAGATATTCACATAGTATATCCCGCAGTTTAAAAGCTTGCTGCGTTGCGTTGTTTGAGCACAACTTCCTTGATTTTTGTAAAGGAGTGATTTCGTCACGCCAACCACCTGGAATAACATTATCACCTTCGTAACGATCCACATACCCAAGAGGGCAATAGCTGTTATCATGCGTGCGTGCGAAGTTATGAAGAAGCACGGTAGCTTTAAAAACGTGTATCATATTTTGTGGCGACAATGTTAAAGGATTTGTTAAAATTTTCCATCGAGCGCCCAAAAGTCCAAGGCTATTCTCTATTACTTGGCGTGCTCGTTCCAATCGCGAGTTGAAAGCTTCACGACATTGTGACAAAGATTTTCCTAAAAAGGATAAAAATAAATAGTTAAAAAAGTAATATCAAGACATTTTGAAGAATATTTGAGGGCCGTATTCTAGACTACCTGTTAAAAATAACTGGTGCTTTCACTGCTTGTCGCTAACATGCTTGTAACAAGCAATAGATAAAAAGTCGATACAGCAGGCCAGTGCACTATGGATTTTTGGTTTTTTTTTGGCATCTATTAAAAAAAAGTTAACCTGTATTTCAGCTTAAAACAAAAAGTGGTTCCACTTAATCACGTATATCTTACGAGCCAATTTAACGACCTTAATATGAAATACGGCAAATGAAAGCTAATAGAATTCTCCAATAAACCTTATATCTTTGTTTAAAGTACAAAACCGCGTATCAACAAAATGCAAAACCGCGTATGTGAGGTTGCATAAATTACTTCCTAGAGAGTAAAAACACTAATGTTTCAAAATGGTTGTCTTTTTTATAAAGTAATCACATTTCTAACTAGTATATTTTAGGACGAATGGATAAGGATTGAGTCAAGTGCTTGTGTGAGCAAATCCAATTTTTGGCAGCAAATGTCAGTTACGCGGTTTTGCAGAATAACGATACGCGGTTTTGTACTTTAAACGACGATACACATCACTTTCCGATAGGAATTATAGTTTCTGATAAATTAATTAATCATTCCAGTTTTTATTTATTTTTTAATGAATAAATGAAAAAAAAATTCAAACTTTAACAGAAGAAAAATTTGAAAAATAGCAGGTTCTGTGCCAAATTTTTGCATCTGTGCTATAACCTGCTCTGTTATAAAAAAAAAATCAAGTTACTACTGAAGAAAATGGATGGATAAATAAAAAAAATAATAGTGGTCAAATGAAAATACGTAAAGATTTTTTGTATGAAATTTGAGCAGAAAAGCGATTACTCAGGTGTACGTGGCATTTGAGTAACTTTCTTTCCTGCTCATTTTTCATACAAAAAATCTTTTCCTTTTTTCATTTGACCACTATTACTTCTTTATTTATCCATCGATCTTCTTGTAGTAACTTGATTTTTTTTTGGAACAGAACAGGTTTTATCACAGATGCAAACATTTGGCACAGAACCTGTTATTTTTTAAATTTTTTCTTCTGTTAAAGTTTGATTTTTTCCACATTTTCATTAAAAAATAAAAAAAAACTGGAATGATTAATTAATTTGTCAGAAACTATAAGTCCTATCGGAAAGTCATCTAAACATGGTTAATTTTATTAGCTCTCATTTGCCATATTTCATATTGAGATTGTTAAATTGGTGCGTAATATTACGTTCTCATTGAGCCATTAACTCGAGTTTAACGTTTTGAGTTTATGAACAACTGTCAAGCGTTCACATTGGGGTGTTTAAGAAACTCAGAGTTGAATTTGACATTTTTTTGTTTACTTTTTCTTATTCTCATTTAGTCTGTTCCCGTACTACAGGAGTTAACAGACACACACATAAGTCTAGAATACCAACCGTTTAGCTATAAAAAAAAAAACAAGAAATAAGGATCGATAGAACTTTTTACGCTAATTTCAACCATACCAAAATTATTTCGTGCAAATAAAAACCAAAGCCAATAAAAGAGGTTAAAGTTCAACTTAACTATTTCTTATGTGTTTAATATCTCGGAAACTAGTTAACCGATTAAAACATTATTGATGCTAGTTTCAACATAATTTAAATGCCTTTTATGCAAGGTATATACTATAACCAGTTTTAGAACTAATTTTATATAAACTACATTTAAAAATACATATTTTTATTTTATTTTGTTTTTTAGTATTTCTCGACTAAAAATATAAAAAGGCATATAAATTATATACACACATGAAAGAAAAATTAATTATCTTTATTTTGACGTCATTAGTTTTTTAATAGGTTATGTTGTTCAGAAGATATTAATATTAAAAAAAATCAGAAAATTTAACTTTAACCATTGATATCTTTTTTATGTTTTAATTTCGCCAGGTAATTTTAGTAGGCTTGAAATCAGCACAAAGAGTTCTGTCGAGCCACATTTTTGGTTTTTGCATCGCTAGATTGTTGATATTCTAGACTTACGTGCACAGAACGACTTCGGACTAATTCTGATTAAATCCTGCAGTACGGGAACAGACTAATTGTCGGCAAGTTGGTTGCAAGTTTGGATTATCAAAGACACAAACCGAATCGGGTCAAAAAAAGGGTTGCATTCGCATAAACTCCAAATAAAAGTGGTATTTAAGGAGAGTTTAACGAAATTTTTTGTATGGTAAACTCCGAGTTTAAGAGTAGAGTTAAGGCTTAAACTCCAAAATGGCCCATAAACACGAGTTAGTGGCTCAATGTGAATGCCTTATAAGATATACGTTAAGTGGAACAAATTTGTGTTTTAAGCTGAATAACGGTAAATTGAAAACATCTCGAAAACTTATCCATAAAATAAAAAATTAACTAAATTTTCGGAATCAGCGAGCAATTCCACATAGCAATTGGATAGTGGCATCCACTGAACATTTTTTGCTGTAAACCAGTGTTATATAAAAAATTAATCGGTAAAATTTTTTACGGTTACACTGATTGAGCGGTACGCTTTCAAAGTCAGCGATTATGCACGTGGTAACTTTGTGTATAATTTGGTGAAATACATTGCAAAAGTTTGATTGCTCACGTTATCCAAATAAAACGTAGAATATAACTTTAAATGATGCAGTCATAGTTCAGGTATGTAAAATTATAGTTTCGTAATATTTTTGTCAATTTTATGTGGCTTTTGTCTTTGTGTAGCGTGTTTTATTGAAGTGGATTCTTTAAATTAATCTTAACAATTATCGCTGTGTTTCGTAGAATAGAGCTTCTAAGGCGCACAGAGGTGCACAGGCTTTTAAATGCAGTTACTAGCTAAAGAGAGTGGTTTGTACAAATTTGCTCCTTTTCGAAAGAAATGGCTTTTCCAGAGGTTTGTACGTACGGAAATGCAGAGCTACTGGACATCTTTGGTAGAATGAATTTTTAAATTTTTATACCCGAGCGCACTTGTGCACACGGGTTTATAACTTTGTTCACATAAGGGTTGTTTGTAACAACCAAAACGAATCGAGATAGATATAAGCCAATGTATACGATAACTCGAGCAAGAATTTAGTATCTCAACGAAATTTGGTAGGTAGGTTGCTCCTTAGGTTAGGTTAGTTTTGAAAATGGGTGAAATCGGAGTGTAGCCACGCCCACTTTCCATATAACGGTATTTTCGAAAAATGCAAAAACTGCGATATTTCAGTAGATAAATATTAGGCTCAGATGGTATGTGAAGTAGAATTTTGGTACAAAGCATTATGAAATGTTTGGAAAACGGGCGTGACCCCGCCTGCTTATGATGAAATTCTGCATCTCAGTAGCCCCTTCACTACCCCTTACCAAACTCGGTAAGAGCCTTGCTTAGGGCCCAAATAAAAAATTGTGAGGATCCAAATCCAGGGGCTTTGGAGTCCCCACAACTTTATTTATTTTTTTATGAAATATTGCTATGTATATATATATAGCAATAATATATATATATATATTAGACTGCATCACTCCCCATACAAAAAAATTGGTACTATTTTTCCATTGGAATTATAAAACCTATTATATTTTAAGACGTCCATCAAAATATTTCGGAAAAAAATTGAGATTTAAGAGAGCTGGACCGATTTGAAATTACCTCCAAAAATGGAAAAATCCCCTCAAATGACAAAACGCTTTAAGCTTAAATAAGCTCACTTAAATCTTAAAATTTTTCCAAAATATTTTGGTGGACGTCTTAAAATATAATGAATTTTGTAATCTTGGCGGAAAAACCGCAACATTTTTTGTTGATGCAGTCTAATATATATATATGTATATATATATAAATATCTGTTGCCTAAAATAGGCATGTAATTAAACTGAAGTATTTGAAGTATTTGAATCGATTAGTTAAATCGAATTGTATTACATTTACTTATATAAATTGCATTGTATTACATTTACTTATATAAATTGAATTGTATTGAATTTACATATACTTGTTGAACTGTATAAACCATACACCACTAAATTCAGTATTCAATTGTTGCTATTAACATTAGTAGTTAAGCATTGTTATTGTAGAATAACAGTCTGCCTGCGCGCAGAAGAGTATAATAGCGAGGAAATATTTTGTGCAGTCGCTAGTAGGCAGGCATACTTGTCGGTGGGCACACACTACTGGCAAACGAAGCGCACCTGGGAGTTTCCACCTCATTTGCGTTTAGTCTTATATTCGGCGGAGGTTACCACTCCCGCCGACGGGTAAGATTAGTGGAGGGATATTCAATTAAACTGCCTTTAAAAAAGAGTAAATGGATTGAAGGCGAAGATATATTATTTTGAAGAAAGGAATAGGAATTTCCATTTCAGGAACCCTGGACGGACTTAGCTTACCCCGGCACTACAAAAGTTCGTCACAAATGGCGCCCGAGCAAGGACTTTCAAGAAGTCAACGAGAAAACAACGAGTAGGTAACGAGAAATAAGCGAGAAGTCAACGAGAAAACCACAAGATAGCAAACAGTATATCAGCAAGAAGACAACGAGGGTACGAAGAAGAAAATTTGCAGCAATGGTGAAAGTGACGTGGGTGTACTACCTCAACCTACTGACATACGCCACCGAGTTCGGCCTCGAGAGTTCTGGAACAGTGGACGAGCTTCGTAAGCCTCTCGACCTTTATCCAGACGGATAGTGACAACGAAGGACTCAAGGATCGCTTCACTGAATTGGCCCTTCGGCATGCACGGCCGACCATTTCGGAAACATCTAAGGGGACCAGCGAACTACCCCTACCAGGTAACAGTGTACTGCCACCTCCAGGTACTGCAAGTGAAGACGAAAATACATATGGAGCGACCAGGCTCCGTGAAGATAGACCACCACCGATGCACGTTGTACCCCCGCCACTATCATGTGCTACCACTATGGACCGAGTACGAAAATGGGGTTTCCGGTACGACGGCGGTAAGGATCCCCTGAGTTTTATTGAACGAGTCGAGGAACTTGCGGACGGCTAAGAAATCGATCGTTACTCCATCCAACGAGCGCTGCCAGAGTTGCTGACAGACAAGGCGCTGGTGTGGTTCCGGAATAATAACATACTGGCAGGAATGGGACTCCTTCAATAAGGACTTCCTAAAGTTCTTTCTAAGCTCTCGGTATTTCGAGCACTTGGACGATGAGATTAGGCAGCGCGTCCAACGACCCGGTGAGAAGTTTAAAGACTACGTGCTGGCGCTTATGCGAGACGCTGACTACACCGCCGAATAGAAGTTGAGCCGCATATACAGAAATGAAATTCCCGCAGAGAATATCAGTGGTACGTCAAGCGGAGCGAGTTCGGTAGTCTCGAAGAGTTGGTAAGTCTGGCTGAAGACTTCGAGAACATCGCCCCCGAGAGAGAACAACTGAGACCAACAGCGGAATCATTCGTACCCCGGCATCATGAGGAACGTTACCAACACATGCGCGCGGAGGAGAGAGATGAGGAATCAGAGAAGAGAGATGCCCCACAGAAATCCGGGATGTTAAACTCCTCACCTAGAACATTACAAGGATACATGGGCCCCCGAACAGCATGTAGACGGTGCGGTGTAAGCGGTGTAAGTGGACACTTCGCACATGGCTGCCGTAGTACACAGATCGATTTTGCTAGAGATGTGGTCGATGCGGCAAACGCACGCGTGATTGCTGCCGGTTATCCCTAGGGAAACGGCATGAGGCCCTATAGGTATCGAGGGGTGGGGTATCCATCAACATAACCTCGAGCTCAGTAAACGCATTCAAACAGACGAATGGCCGAATCTTGGCCGCCGTGACCGTGCATAGGGAAGAGGTAACAGCTGCAATCGACACAGGGGCTACAAGGAGCTTCGTAAGCGATACGATGGCGAGAACGCTGAAGGAGGAGAGGAGAATCATAGTCGATGCGGTATATGCAGAGGTAAAGTTAGGCGACCAGGTGCACCAGCACCAGTGAGCTGCTAGTCTTACCAGGGTTGGCCGACAGAGTAGTGATAGGAACGGACTACTTGGCTCCGTGGACTCATTAACGTTGCAAACGGACGATTTAGGGCCAGGAGCAGTCACGTACAACTATGATCGAAGAAGAACACGAAGACCCCGCGTAAGCGGTCAGGACCGAACCAACAGCCCCATCAGTAGACAACGCAATAAATCCCTCGGTGAGTGAGTTCCTTAAGCGTGAATTGCAGGTGTTCGAGGAGATGTCGGGAGTATCAAATATTGCGACGCACAAGATAGTGATGAAACATTAACATTATGAGATTAACAAGGAGATTGATTAACTCATAGAAAAGGGCTCCATTGAACCATCGCATAGCCCGCACAGAGCTCCCATAGTTCTGGCAAGGAAGAAAAACGGCAAATGACGACTCTGCGTCGACTATCGTCAGCTCAATGCTCGGTCCGTGCCAGATGCCTACCCGGGGCCGCGCATCCAACATATCTTGGATCGGTTAAGAAGCGCCAGTTTCATCAACAGCCTAGACCTAAAGAATTGATATTGGCAAGACCCCATGTAGGATAACAGCAAGCAATACACCGCGTTCACCGTACACGGACGCGGACTATTCCAGTGGAAGGTAATGCCGTTTGGTCTGCACTCGCCCCCACCGACCTTCCAGAGAGCACTCGACCGCGTCATCGGACCAAAGTTAGAGCCACACGCGTTGGCTTATTTAGACAATATCATTGTCATGAGTACCACACTGGAAGTGTTCCAGTGGCGAAGGCGAGCCAACCTCAAGATCAACCCAAAGTGCGAGTTCTTTAAGCAGAGTCGTCAACGAGGAGGATATCCACACGCACCCAGACAAGATCGCGAGAAAAACTACTCTCCGACTGAGAAAGAATGCCTGGCTATAGTTTGGGCAATAAGAAATATGAGGCTTTACCTAGAAGGGTACACCTTTACGGTAGTCACCGACCATCTGGCGTTGAAATGGCTAAACGCGATAGAGAGTCCATCAGGTCGAATTGCGAGGTGGGCACTGGAGCTCCAACAATATTTTTTGATGTGCAGTACCGAAAAGGGAAGCTTAACGTGGTAGCGGACGCGCTCTCGCGGCAACCACAGGAGAAGCGAGGATAGTGAACAAGATAATGGCGACTGTAAATTATCTCACGGCTAAAAAGGCGGAGGTGAGAAAAGACCCCGAGAAGTTTCCTCACTACGTGGTGGAAGAAGGTAGGCTTTACAGGCGAATATCGACACAGATGGACGATGAAGATGCGACCCCCTGGAAGCTGTACGTGCCGACATCGCAGAGAAGCAGAGTCCTTAGGGAAATCCACGATATACCAAGTGCGGGCATATGGGTATCCGGAAATCAATTGCGCGGGCGATGACCCGTTACTACTGGCCCCGCATGCTCAGAGACGTAAGAAAGTACGTGCGGCAATGCCATACATGTCAGATATACAAGCCCAGTCAACAGCAGGCTGCCGGTACGATGCTCACGCAGATTTCTATATGTGCCGATTTTGTGGGACCATTCCCGCGTTCAAGACACGGCAACACGATGGTCATAGTTTTCATCGACCGATTTTCGAAGTGGGTGGAGATTTTGGAAATCCGAAAAGCGACGACGGAAAACCTCATCCGAGCATTTACGGACCGAATCTTGGCCCGGTTTGGCGTCCCAAAGATATTAATAACGGACGATGGAGCGCAGTTCACCAGTGGACGGTTTAAGAAGTTCTTACAGGAGCCCGGCGTAAGGCATCAGCTAACTGCGCCGTACACACCGCAAGAGAACCCGACAGAGGGAGCAAACAGAAACGTTTAGATAATGATAGCGCAATTCCAGGTAAGGAGCAACGTGGTTGGGACGATTTGCTGCCAGAATTCACACTGGCATTAAATATGAGTGTGTGTGAATCTACGGGTTTCAGCCCGGCATACGTGGTCCAAGGCAGAGATCCAAGATTTCCGAACGTTCTCTTTGATGAACAAACATTCGGTACCGGCCAGAAGGTGGTGAATCCAAAGGAAAGGTCGGCAAAAATTAAGGAAATATTCGAAGCGGGCTTAATCAGCAACGAGCAGCCACCGAAAGGAAAGACGAGAAGAGCGCATGTATGCGAGCTAAACATTTACCATGGAGCCGAAACCACAAACAAATAATAACATTAAAAAGTGGAAATGTCCCGCAATTTTCGTCGAAAATTAAAGGAAAACGTCGGGATAACGTTTTTGGGGAAAAGCACAGTTCACCGCGCAATGGGAACTAATATAAATACCGGTCCGCGACTCGCAAGAAACAAAAACGCGAATTCCAGAGAAAATGGGTGCACGCGAAGAGCTACATCGCGGAAAATATCACAGATGGTTCCTTGCGAGTACGCCTCAAGCGATTGCCGCAGGAGGAAATTCAGCGCCATACGGAGATACAGACAGCGACGGTGCAGAACGACGTGGCGGCGACAGAGGAACCTCGTCAGCCACCCATGAAGCTCCGCATTTGCGACGGCGCAGAAAATGAACGCACGCTTGATGACCGCAGCGACGCTGGCTGCAAGGCGCAATAACTACATCGCCGGGTACATGGGAGAATCGATCCGGAGTTGACCCTTTGCAAGCGGCCCTAGTCGACGATACTGAAGCGCATTTGCAGCAGCCACAGCAGCGACGAGGTCGGCGGTCTTTTCGGCGCGACATCGAGGGCAACAACTACAGGGCGAGAATCTCGCGTACAGGCACGGTGACAGTGAGTCTCATTGCGGTAAGTGAGGGGAGAGTGTGAGGACCCAAATCCAGGGGCTTTGGAGTCCCCACAACGTTATTTATTTTTTTTATGAAATATTTTTATATGTATATAGAATAGGCATGTAATTAAACGGAATTATTTGAAGTATTTGAATCGAATTAGTTAAATTGAATTGTATTACATTTACTAGTATAAATTGAATTGTATTGAATTCACATATACTTGTTGAATTCTATAAACCATACACCACTAAATTCAGTATTCAGTTGTTGCTATTAACATTAGTAGTTAAGCATTGTTATTGTAGAATAACAGTCTGCCTGCGCGCAGAGTATAAAAGCGAGGAAATATTTTGTGCCGTCGCTAGTAGGCAGGCATACTTGTCGGCGGGCACACACTATTGGCAAACGAAGCGCACCTGGGAGTTGCCACCTCATTTGCGTTTAGTCTTATATTCGGCGGAGGTTACCACTCCCACCGACGGGTAAGGTTAGTGGAGGGATATTTACTTCCACTGCCTTTAAGCGTCCTGATGGGAATTCCTAATTAAGTGATTTAGTAATAAAAGAGTAAATGGATTGAAGGCGAAGATTTATTATTTTGAAGAAAGGAATAGGAATTTCCATTTCAGGAACCCTGGACGGACTTAGCTTACCCCGGCACCACAAAAGGTCGTCACAAAATCTGATGAAAATCTTTGAAATCAGGCAGTAACCACGCCCACCTCCCTATAACGGTAATTTACAGAAACGCGAAAAATTTGATATTTCAATACTTCAGGACGGCAATTTACTCCAACAATCTCTGAACAATTAATAACACTAAACGTCTAGGAATTGGGCGTGATACCGCCCACTTTATGACTATAAAGGTGTATCTGGGTAACCGCTTTATAGATTTTTTCCAAACTTGGTTAAATTTTTTCATTAAGTCTAACTCAGCATATTATCGAAAACGTTTGAAATCAGGAAAAGAAAGATGAAACGACGATATTTGGTAACTGCGCTTGATTCGTTCGCCCGAATCTATATTTCTTTACTTTTTTAAGTTAACATAAGTAAATTTGGCAAAAATCGATCAAATCATTTAAATGTAACTGTTTCAAATTCGTTATTTAAAGTTAAAATTCTTTATTGTAATAATTTGCGGTACAATCTTCACGTTAACTCATAGAGTATGTAATATGAAATGTCTGATGAGTTTACAAGTAAAGCAATGACTTGGAGTACACTAACAGGACTGATTTCTAAATTATAGAACAGTAAGAAAATACTGGAAAGAATATGAAAGTAGAATACAATAAATGATAGTAAAAGCTACATGAAGGGATTGGCAAGGTTGCATTTTGGACATTCCGCCCACCTCGTCGACCATACGACGAAATTGTTTCCTCAAACCGCCCACCGTCTGCTACGTTGAAGTGTTTGGAGCTCAGTCGTCCACGTTCATTTCGCTTCTTTCTTCCGCATCTATCGGTAGTACGGAGATTTTAGAAATACAGCTGCGTCCACGCCAGCGTGCGTATCAATTACACGACCTAACACCCAATGCTTTGGAGGCAGCCGATCATCACGAATCAACACGAGTTGTCCAACTTTCACATTCGGTTTGGAGTCGCGCCAATTGTTTCGAGCTTGTAATTGGTGCAAGTATTCACAGGACCATCTTCGCCAAAAGTCTTGCTGTACTTGCTTTAATAGCTTCCATCGCTTCAGCAGTCCAACCTTTTCATCGAGAATATTTGGTTACGCAATCGCCGTCAAGGCTCGACCAACCAAAAAATGGCCTGGGGTTAATGCAGTTACGTCCTGAGGGTCATCACTTATCGCCGCCAGTGGTCGTGAGTTCAAACACGCCTCCACTTGTTTTAAAATGGTATAAAATTCCTCGAAGGTTAGCGGAGTAAGATGTATGATGCGCTTGAGGTGATGCTTCATACTTTTAACCCCGGCCTTCCACAAGCCACCAAAGTTAGGTGCACCGGGGTATGAAATGCCAATTTATGCCGACTTTTGCACTGTAAGCGACCGCTCCCTGCAGCCGCAGTTTGAATGCACGTAACTCCTCCTTCATCAATGAATTTGCTCCCACAAATGTAGTTCCTTGATCACTGTAGATATCGGAACATAGTCCTCGTACCGACACAAATCGAGTCAACGCGGCCAAAAAAGTTTCTTTCGTCAGGTCACTAGCCAGTTCCAGATGGATTGCTCGCGTAGCAAAACAAACGGAAAGCGCCACATATCCTTTGTAGCAACGATGGCCTCGCCCTTTTGTGGTTTTTACGTTGAATGTCCCCGAAAAATCGACGCCAGTGTGCATAAAAGGAGAGGTGACATTGCACCGACCAAAAGGCAACTCACCCATCTGAGGGCTACATGTTTGTCGAAAGCACCGCATGCAATTGTTGATAATACGTCTTACGGACGTTCGGCCGTCAATTATCCAAAATTGTGTCCGAACATAGTGAAGTGTAGCCTGCGTACCACCATGCAACGTACGTTGATGAGCCTCTCCGATGATCAAAGTGGTCAAGTGATTATCCTTAGGTAGGATCGCCGGATATCGATCAGAAAATGGGATCCGCGCATTTGCGAGGCGTCCACCGACCCGTAGAATACCACTAGAATCGAGTACAGGGTGTAGCTTCCAGAGAGTACTCCTTCTGTTGACCGTGCTTTGTGTTGCCATAGTTACTACATCTCGCTTAAATACAATATTTTGAACAAATTTTAGCCAAAACATTGGAGCAGATACTCGCTCAGGCTATAAACCCATCGGTTCTGTTTCATGCTGCTTACCTCGCCCTGCTAATACAAATCGTTGACTCCAGGCCGTAACAGCAAGAAGTTTGTCCAACGATGAGTAATTTTCTAAAATAAACCAGTCAATTTGAACGGTTTGCGCAACGGAAATTTGCACGGACTTGTATTCCATGATTGTAACGGGATTCTTAAGCGCTGGTTGTGGCCAATTTGTTTCGGGACGTAACAGCCATTCTGGTCCACTCCACCATAGTGGGTGACGCATGAGTTGTTGTATAGTCGAACCCCGCGAGGCGCAGTCTGCTGGGTTATCCGACGTTCGTACATATCTCTAGTTGCTAACAGCAGTCAAGGCTTGAATTACTCGATTCGAGACAAATTCCTTCAGTGCCCCAGGATCGGACCGTATCCACCATATTGTTGTAGTGGAATCCGACCAAAAGTAAGTAGTTGCAGAGTCTAGATTTAGCGCAGTTTTTACCTTATTACATAATCGTGCAGCTAATACAGCAGCACAAAGCTCAAGCCGTGGAATCGTGACTTCTTTCAGGGGCGCAACCCTTGTTTTGGACATTAGCAACTGAATACTCACCGATCCTTTCGCCGCGAATGTATGAAATTCGTACGAATCCACTTCCTTTGTTATGTGGATCCAACGAGGAACTTGTATCTTAGCCACTAATTTAAGCTCGCTTCGAAACGCTAACCACGTCGCTTTTAGGTCGTCTGGTAGAGTCTCGTTCCACTGTAGTGCGCTGAGCCAGAGTTTTTGAATGAAGATTTTGCCTCGGATGATGATGGGGGCTAAAAATCCAAGTGGATCTAATAGCCTAGCAGCATCAGACAACAATTGTCGCTTAGTGAAAATAGTAACTGTATAATCAATCTTTACCGAATAAGTCAGACAATCGGATTTAGTGGCCCATACTAAGCCCAATGTGTTGGCATGGTCATTAACTTGAAATTCATGTGATGCTTTTTATTCAAGATAAGTTGGCTCGATCGTTTGGATAGTTTCAGTCGAATTAGAATTCCACTAACGTAACGTGAATCCTCCTGCTTGCAGTAACGTTTGGAGTTCATCCCGGCGCTTGTCAATACGTCATCAACGTAAAATTCATGAAGTAGTATCTTAGCGGCGTCCGGAAAATTGTCTTGCTCATCTGCCGCTAACGTGTGCAATACCTTGATCGCCAGATAAGGTGCGCAGTCAGTGCCATATGTAACTGTGTTTAAGCGATAATGTGACAGGTTCTCCTGACCAGCTGGACTCCACACAATACGTTGTAGATCTGCGCCTCGTTCATCTACCAAGATTTGGCGGTACATCTTGGTGATGTCCTCTGTTAATGCAACCCGATATCGCCACCAGTTCAGCACAACCGCGGTTAGGTCATTTTGTAATTTGGGACCAGGATATAAACAATCATTTAACGATTTACCTGCGCTGCATCTTTTTGACGCATTGAACACGACGCGCAATTTCGTTGTTGAGCTGGAAGCCTTCCAAACTCCATGATGCGGCAGATAACATACCGGTGATGTGCAACTGGTGTCATTATTGATGAGTTGCATATGTCGTTGCAATATATAATTATGTAGAAAATCTGTATACGTGGTTCGCATTGTTGCATTTCGAGATAGCCTCCTTTACAAGTGTTCGTGCAAAACTACCGCGTCACGTTGTGTAGGGATGAGTTGCTTCAAGTCTTCGTCACGTTTAACAGGCAGGCGAACAATGTAACGCCCGTCCTTCCTTCGGCGTATGGTGTTTTGACAATACTCTTCGACGTAGCGCTCGTCTTCAGTATAACAAGCCACTGTGTTCAGCTCTTCTATCTCCCAGAAGCGGCGGAGAGTCCGATCAATATCAATTTGAGCATTGTGACACTCAACCGTATGCTTAGGTGCGACTAGTGCATGTTCGTGGTAACCTCCAAACACAACCCAACCCAACTTAACAATACTTTGGCGTAAATTTCAGCATTAAGAATCATGTCGATGGATTGAGGAATGGTGAGCTTTAAATCTGCTAAATCCAGGTCGCTAAAATGTTGCAGCTCTCTGGCTCCGATTCTTAACGCAGGAGTTATGTTGCCTACCCGAGGTAGTACGAGTGCTGTGCATGGCATGTTGAAGTTATTTTTGAGAGAATGTAAGGTGAAACTTACCAGACCTTTTGCAGTGGCGACTCTGCTGCCGTTAGCTCCATTTATAGATACTTTAATATTCGATTTGGGCAAATTTAGTAAATTGACTGCATACTCACTTACAAATGCTGCCTCCGTTCCACTGTCGAGTAATGCCCGACGTACCGTTGTATGTCCACGTTCGGACCGCACTTCAACCTTTGTACCTAGTACTACCTGTGGAAGAGAGCATTTATGTTTTGTCTGAGTTACATGGTGTGCAGAGACAGGCCTTGTGTTTCCGGTAGCCGGGTTTAAAATAAAGTAATCATGCAACATGCTGTGATGCTTGGCGTTACAAGTGTAACAACGCCTCTCAGAAGGACAATGAGCTTGCTGATGGCCACCCCGTAGGCAGTTTATGCATAACTTTTGCTTCAGTATATGGTGATATCGCTCGTGAGGCAATTGTTTTCGCCAGTCCTCACAAAACAAGCACTACATATTCTTGTCATCACTTTTTTGGAAATGCTACCATTTGGTAAAGCATTCACCACTAGCAAAAGTATCGTAACGGCTTTCATTATTCCGTCCATGATATATTAAAGCCACGAAAAAATTCTCGCGGTCAATTTTATATATTTTTTTTTATTTTTAGGAAACGATACTTTAATTTCCCAATCAGTGTTGCCATTTTAGCCGTTCTCCGGCTAGATTTAGCCGGTTGCGATAGCAAACAGCTGGAGAAAATCCGATTTAGCCGGCAGCCGATTTGTTAGCCTTTTTGCAAAAAAAAGTTAGCCGTTTTTAGTCGATTTCGCTATTTGCCGTATTTTATTAAAATTTAAATATATGTACATATAGTTTCCATTTTAACATATTTTTTGGCGACCTAAAATCCATTAGAAACTGCTAGCCTTATGTCGGAGAAAAATTTCATGTCGGACTGTGTTAAGTATATAAAATTGAAAGAATTTTCTCCAATACGAAAAGTCTTAAAATACTGGGCCGATTTCAATAATTTTGATTTTATGTGAATATAGTACAGTAACCCAAATATGAACTGGGTCCGACATTTCAGCTTATTATTTTTTTATGAAAGTATAGCTGATTACTTACAAACACCATCTAAATCCAAATTTCATATTTTATTAAAAAATAATGAAAATTCTGCATTTCTTAATTACAATTTTAGTAGTGTTCCGCATTTTTCTCCATATAAAAAATGCTTAAAATTTTCACCATATTATACTAAATTGTAATGGACTACAAAACTGCGTACATACCATTTTGTAAATATACTGATTAAAAAGTTAAAAGTTGGTGAAATTTTTGCACAAAGTTTGAAATTGATACTTGAATGGTGTTTGTTGAGTAATCAACTATATTTTCATAAAAAAATAATAAACATTAAATAAACTAAATAAAAATAAAATCTCGCGTGCCATTTTCTTGCAACACTGCGTTTTTTCCAAAGAAGGACGTAGCGGGAACTTTCTTTATACAATTTTTGTTAAGAATGGCTTAAAGTTAAGTGCGAAGTTTTATTCGCAACACTTAGAAAATAACGAATGAGAATAAAAGAGCACGAATATCGATGTGAAGCAAAACTCTATGGGAAGACAATACCTGTGAATAGTTGTATCATGGTGCCATCATATTTTATTGTTGCTTATTATTGCTCTGAGACAGGCATGTAAGAGAGTGAGTAGGACATTAAAAACAGGAGTTTCGAATATATAGTCATCAAAATACAATTAAATAGTAGAATTGTTAAAAACTTAAAAAGCGACCGGCTTGTTCGATATAAATTAATCTGTCATATCCAGAGCTTCGCCCGAAAAAAAATTCACCCGAAAATTTGTCATCCGCCCATAGTAAATTGGAAACCAAAAGTGAAAAGTGTACCGGTTCCGGGAAAATAAAACTCATGATAAGGCTGAATGGCGTTTTCTTTTTTCGAAATAATGTTGGTCTGTTTTCTTCAGCCCTTTCACAGCTTCACGTGTTCATTTCTCAAAATATTGCCCTCCGACTAAGCAAAATACCTTACACTTCTTACCGGACGAAAAGTAACCTAGTGCAAATGTTACAATGTAAGGCAAAGTCTGTACAAATATATATTTTCAAAGCAATTTTTTCTGTTCGCAAAGCTCGAGATCGGCTATACCGACTCTTTTTAAATTTCGGTTATAGGTTCTGGATGAGCTTCTCATTATCTTAGGCAAAAACAAGTTTAAATACTTTCCTAAAAATGGAACTACAGGACGTTAAAAATCCTATGAATCTAACACACATGCCCACATAACAGCGCTGAGAGCGCTCTCTGCTGTTAATTCGTACGGAATACAGCGCAAAGCAAGGGTTATGTATACATATACATACGAGCTAATGCTAACGTTAATATTTGCGTTGCGGGTTAGGGAACGCAACTAATGTTGATTCTTATGTAAAAAAAAAACAAATATGTATGTACAGCTCATGGGGAAATAATGTAGGCAATTATGTATGTAGAGTCGTTTATGTTGCCACAAGGAGCACCTAACTTTGCTGTTAGCACTTACATTTGTATATGCATACTTAAATACATACATACATATGTATATAACAGGGTTCACAGGGATCTTTTGCGAATGCAAATATTGAAAATACCGAAAATTACAGTATTTTTTTACCAGTTTAACTTCGCCAAATATTTTTTATTCCGAAACAAAAGTATTTTCCGTATAATAAAAAACCGCTTATGGTATCAAATGAAAGAGGACTTAAATAGCTTTAAAACTGAAATGCCTAAACGAGGAAAGCCACATATTGAAAAATATTTCAATAAAAAATGTTAATTTATTACCATAGAACAAACCTTTGGTCAGGTGTGCATATGAATCTCTTTAGTATTAAGTTATGAAAAAAATATAAATAGAGATGGTAACCTTCGTCCTTTATTTCTGTTTAATAGCTATTTCAGTCCTCTTTCATATGATACCAAATTTGTTTAATTTGGATAAGCCGTTTGCTTATTATCCGGAAAGGACATTTATTTCGGAATAAAAAAAATCATATATGTAATACTTCTATATTGGCAGTAAGCTAGCTTCTCAATGTGTAAGCATTTCGAAATCAAATCGAGCCAGTCTAGTACCGTTTTAGTCAATGTATTGTGTACGTGAGTGCCGGTTTTGGGTGTGTGTTGTGTTTATTTATAAACGTACCCCTGCAAGAACAGTGACTATCATTTGACAAATCATTTGAGTAGCAAGACTGATAGAGATTTCTGTCACTGGCTACCTACAAGTTTCTATCAAACTAAACTAAAGGGCAGTGTGAAAAATCTGATGGAAACTTTTGTGGACGTGGATGGATGCTTCATCTCCTTCTAACATATACGTTCTGGCATATTGCTAGACTGCTTACTCCCCTTACTCGGCCTTCAAATTTTAATCATCAGTGATGTAAATCTTCCACAATTATGAGTGATCAACCTTGATAGAAATATAAGTCAGTAATGTGCAATCAAATTTGATGTAATAACCGAACAATCATGACACATCAAGTCTGTCATCTTTTCATATCATCGTTGATTACTCACAGTTGATGTAAAAATTCGTCTAGTCTGATCTCTCTCCCACGATATAGAAATCTATCATTAATGACACATGTAATACTTGTTTTTTCTTTTATTTTCATAAAATCTTATGAACTAATTATTGATGGTAAAAAATTAGAAGCTAAGTACATTACATCAAATTAGAAGCTAAATACATTACCCTAAGCATAGTACATTAAACATTAACAAAGGAAATGTGGCCAAAAATTAAGCAAAATAAGGCGTTTCTATTATTTTTGCCACCAACGTACATATGTACGTACTTAAATCTAATATCCTAATATTATACATTACATTGAGCTCAATTGCCTTCCTGATTTATTTTCGAACTCAACAGGACATTTCTTTTTAAATGCATCTAAGTGGATTGAAATAGATTATCAAAACATTTTTATTGTTAAAAGATATGTACATATGTATACGGTAGTGGCCACATAATTAGGGATAATATTTATTTAACGTTTTGACCATTTATTTAAGAACTCGCGTCGATTTTTGAGAATTTTTGACAAAGTATGTTAAAAAGGTTTATATATAGGTATATAGTTATAAATAAAT
>NW_023458555.1:65744561-65749298 GCF_013731165.1 Rhagoletis pomonella | reverse complement strand
TTCCATATTTTATGTACCTAAATCACCTACTTTACCCACCTAAATTAAATGTCATCTATCAATCACCTACAAACGATTCTGCATCACTTAGTCGGCAATTCAACATTCTATCGGCAAAATTAAAAAAACAGGGGGCTAACTTCCGTAAAAATGTTGAGCTTCTTTAATTTTCTTATTTTGGAAATAGGGAGATCTATCAAACGTTAATTTTTGTCTATAATAGACCTACAAACGACCTACAAACGATTGTGCTATTCTAAGTAAGATAAAGATACATTCGGTACACTTGGCTCTATTTAGGTACAACACATTTCTCCAAAACAGTTTCACGTCAATAATTTATATATTGAGCATTAAAGGAGACCGAATGTCATCTATCAATCACCTACAAACGATTTTGCATCACTTAGTCGGCAATTCAACATTCTATCGGCAAAATTAAAAAAACAGGCGGCTAACTTCCGTAGAAATATTGAACTTTTTTATTTTTCTTATTGTAGAAATAGGAAGATCTATCAAACGTTAATTTTTATCTATCATAGACCTACAAACGACCTACAACGTTTGCGATATTCTATATAATATTTTTTTATTAAACAGTAGATAACTTCCTGGAGCTGAACCAGGTGTATTTTTTTTTGGCCACTGAACTAAAAATGAGATCTTCAGCTACATTTATAATCGACACAAATTTGTCAAAGCATCAGTATCGTTTACTTACTGAGGGCCGTTTTCTAATGTGAGCAGTAAAGTTGCCTTTACAAACAGGGCAGATAAATTGTTCCTCACTTTAAAGTGTTTTGGTTTTCTTATCTTACCGGTAAGAATAAATTTGTTATTCTGTAGAGTGACACTTCACTACATTGGTCATATAATTTCAAAGGTTGGCAATGCAACATAAGCAAATAAAGAGCAAGAGCAACTGTTAGCAAAAACCAAAACCTTGGTTGAAATATCTAATATGTCTGACTCATGAACCAAAATTTGAAGTTGGGTACAAATTTTTTAAGGTTGCATTGGGTGAGCAACAATTTATCGATACGAGAAATTAATGCGCTGATGTGAAAACGAAAATTCGTACATCGAGACGATAAAGCGGCCGGTAATCTAAAGGTTCGATGAGGAAACGGCCATAAGTTGTTAAGCTTGATCTGACTTTATATCAGTTTTTTATTTTATACATATATTAGGTGGCTGATTCGGATCCGGCGTCAATACGGTATACATATAACCGACTTTCTATTTTTAATTCATACCAAAGAGTATACATACTAGCGATCTAAAGTGAGTGCATGATGATTTTTGTTATATATTTACAATGTTTTTCAAGCTAAAATTTTGTTTGTTAATTATTTATAAAAATTAATCAAAGTCAAACTTTCAACTGTATACAGAATTTAGAAAAATTCAACAAATTTTCATCAAAATTTTTAACTTTTTAATCCAAATAGTTAAAAAAGTTTTAGGTATGCAGGTATCTATAACCGTGCGCAAGTGCTTAAAAAATATACCAGAAATTGACGAGAAATTTAACGATTTTTTAATTATATGGTTGGTAGGCGTGGTCGCTATTCGATCTTGTCCATTTTATGAGCAGAACTTGTTAGTCACTCAAACATAATTTGTGCAAAATTTCATCCCGATATCTGTCTTAGTTCTTAACATAATAATTAAATTACCCTACTAGAGCAGATTGGACCACTGTGCGGCGATGAAACTTCTCAAGTAAAAGTAAACAAAGCCGAATGGGAGGATAAAATAAACTTTCTCAATAGTAAATTTTTCGACAGGAAACGTGGTTTCGTCACGTTAAATTTTAAAATACATGATTTATAGAAAAAATTAATAGCGAAAATTAATAAAAAAAACGGCGGCTTTTGTGAAAGTATTAGCAAATTTCAGTGCATCTAAAGTTTCTGAGGCGTTGTTTACATTTACTTGAGAATTGTCAAAATCGGCAAAACACGAGTAGCGGTTTCTGTGACGTGCCACATTTGTTCGCTACATCGTGAGGTGATGGAATGAAACGCTGGCAGCACTCCGGTAGGTTGCAAAAAAATGTATGTCCGAAAAATATTTTGAAATGGAAGGAACCGCTTTACACTGTCAAGGAAAAAATTGCCAAAACTCAATGCAATTTTTTGCAACTTCAATCAGCACTCTGTTATACTAAAATTAATTTTTTTTTAGTCTAATTAAAAAGTTTGGAATTTGGGGGGGGGGGGTGGTGAAATAACACAAACGGCAATAACGCAAATTTGTGTTATTTCCCAATTGAATGTGAAATAACACAAATTTGCTTTATTTCATTTCTCGTTGAGCAATAAGACCAACTTTTATACTTAACAATTTGAGTAATAAAGCAAACTAGTGCACATATGTACGTAGTCACCCAGGTACATTTGACAAAAAGTAGTACATGAACAAGTTAAATGGACGGATTTGTAAGTATACAATTTTGAAAGTGCCCGGCGTCGCGGCGGTCCGCGTTCACGCGCGCGCCCCGCGCCGCGTTCGACGTCGCGCTCGCGTCCCCCGCCCCTCCCCTCCTTTCGCAATTATGTACTGGTGGCATTATAACCGTTTATGGTGTTTTTGCATGCTGCATCCCACCCGAAGTGGAATTTACCAGGTGCCACTGCTTTATTTGAAAATTTGCCTATAAAATGTGACTATAAGGCACCCGAATGTCAGAAAATAAAGCGAGTGTTGGAATATTTTATCTACTTTGATATGTTCAGTAGCAACTCAACATATATTCATTGTAATGTAATTCTGTTTGAGTCAAAGAAAATTTTCAACTGTTAAAAATTTTCATTCCGAAATATACTTTCATTCAACAAACATCTTTATAGAAAACTTTAACTAGTTTTATTTCCATACGATCCTTGCACTTCTAATAGGTTATGGGCCGACGCCTATAAAGGGATAATAGTTTTTGGGAAATCAATTTTAAAGATGAGCACTGGTGGTTTGTACTCCATTGACAAATTGGATGATTACAATTATGAGTCGTGGGCAATACATATGAGAAGCGTATTGATCCATGCGGAATCGTGGCCAATCGTATGTGGGAAAGTCGTGAAGGACGATGTTGCAACGGTAGCGGATTCTTCGGCGTTTGACGCAAAGGATGAAAAAGCTCTTGCGAGCATTATTCTCAGCATGAAACCTTCGCAGCTAAATCACGTGAAGCATTGTAAATTCTCTCAGGAAGCTTGGAATAGGCTGAAGGACATATATCAGCCACAAGGACCAGCGCGTAAAATATCGTTGTTTAAAAAATTATTTTATCTCCGTAAGTCGGAAGGAGCGAGTATCAAGGATCATATCAACGAGTTTTATTCGGTGTCGGAGCAATTGATCGAGATCAGCGTAATAGTCCCAGAAGAAATGTTGACAATAATTTTGCTTTCGAGTTTACCAAAGAGTTACGATAATTTTGTCGTGGCGATTGAAACGCGTGACACCTTACTACCGCTTAACGTTTTGAAGGTGAAACTGTTAGAAGAAGGTGAAAGGAGGAAAGATATTGGAGAACGTGGAGAAGAAGGAGAGCAAGAGCAGGCGTTTGTCGCACGGGTTCGGAAAAATGGTAATAACGTCAAAAGCAGCAGTTGTGATAAGAGCAACAGGAAAGGAGGTAATAACAAGCATTCAAATGTAAAATGCTATAACTGTGGCCGCCGCGGGCATTTTGCTTCAAAGTGCAGAGAACCCAAGAGGGAGTATGCAAGAAATCAAGAATCATGTTCTAATATTCTGGCGTCTGTTTCGGCGAATATTTTAAATCGCGATTCTTAGGTTATTGACAGTGGATCTACCAGTCATTTGTGTTGCGATCGTGGCTTGTTTGTATCGTTTAAAAATCGTTTAGAAAAAGTTGCACTTGCGGGTGATCATAGCATTGAAGCTAGAGGAATTGGAGACGTGTTACTAGAGATTGGTGACTACAATGTAAAGCTTCAGAATGTACTTTATGTGCCTTCTCTGAAAAATAATTTTTTCTCAGTAAGTAAAGCTGTGTGTAACGGTCTGGCAGTAATTTTTGAAAATATGCATGTAATAATCAAATGCAAAAACGGTGCGGTTTTAATGAAAACTAAAGAACAAGGTGGATTATTTGTCTTTCAAACTATAAGGAACAAGTGTTTTAATGTTACTCGCAGCAACAATGAATTGGTAAAATGGCACAATCGGTTTGGTCATCTTAATTTTGAAAGCTTGTCTGAAATGATTAGTAAAGATTTAGTACATGGACTCCAAATTAAAGATAAACAAAGACATTTCGATGGCCAGTGTGTAACATGTGCAAAAAGTAAAATTTGCGTTAAAAAATTTCCTCGCGTAACGGAAAATAGAGCACAGAATTTATGTCAGATTATTCATTCTGATATATGCGGGCCAATGAGTACGAAGTCACTTGAAGGATCACGTTATTTTGTAACGTTTATTGACGATATGTCACGATATGTTTGCGTATATTTTTTGAAGTCAAGAGACGAAGTTTTTTCCGCGTTTAGAAACTATAAACTTATGGCGGAGAAACAAACCAACTGTCAAGTAAAAATTCTTCGCAGTGATAACGGTCGCGAGTATCTTAGTAAGGCGTTTAATGATTTTCTTAAAGAAAATGGTATTTTGCGTCAGCTAACAGTGCCCCACACTCCCCAACAAAATGGAGTGGCATAGCGTGCTAACAGGACGTTAGTTGAAATGGCCAGAAGCATGTTAATT
>NW_023458555.1:65739632-65744461 GCF_013731165.1 Rhagoletis pomonella | reverse complement strand
ATACAGGCCGTATATTTGCTGAAAAATTAATATCCAACATAGGTAAATGGTTTCTTCGCTTTGAGCACAATATAATTTTATCAGTTTCAGCCATCGTAGATCCAAGGTTCAAGAAAAATGCTTTTACGGACAAAGAAGCTTTTCAGGCCTGTAAAGACAGCCTCATCCGATTAATCGAGAACAAAACTGTTTCAAACAATGAGGCCACTATTAGTGATATCAGAGTAAATTTAAACATCAACCCCTTATGGACTGACTTTGATCGCCGTGTTCAAGGAAACACTAATAGTTATTCTAAAGCTATTATTGAAATTGACCAATATTTAAATGAAAAGCTTTTAGATCGCAAATCAGATCCACTAAAATGGTGGAATGAAAAAAAAGATTTCTACCCCAGATTGGCAGAGATTGCAAAAGAGTTCCTTTGCATTGTGGCGACGTCAGTTCCAAGCGAACGTATATTTTCAAAAGCGGGGCAAATATTAACCGAGCGAAGAAATCGTATAGATCCTAATAATGAGGAAAAATAATTTTTTTAAACAAAAACTAAGTCTTATTTTTAACGTTTTAAACATTCATAGAAACTTAAACGATCTCCATGTGTGCCTGATTGTTTTTTGATATTATTTAAAAAAAAACCTTTGTATTATTAGTTTGTTGTAAATATGAACGGAAAAGTGTACTTAAATATGATTATCTTAACACAAGACACAAAAATGTATATATTTAAAAATAAATGTATGTATAAAAACATTTCGTGAATATAGGTATATGTGCACATACATAAAATATATAGTAAATGTACTTCATTTTTTATTTAAATTTGGCTTGTTATATTTTTGGAACAAGTGCAAGTAAGGTTTAAGAAGATGTCTGGAAGAAGTTTTAGAAAAGCCCCTTTTCTTGAAAATGTTTATACATTTATGGTTTTAACAATTTTAAAAGCTATATAGGCACTACATTCGTATTTTGATACGTGGGGCTCCCCTGAACTACTTTTACTTTATATATTTGGCTGTTGTGCGGTCTTATAAGAAATCTAAACATTTCGGTACTGAGTGTCGAAAGTATTGGATACTTTTCAAATCAGTACCGAGTATCGATCAATACTTAAAAGTATCGACTCAGCACATGACTAGCGATTAAATACCAGCTTTTGGAAAGGTCGCCCAACTCTGCAGCACAACCGCTGATTTCTGGGCCTGGCACAGGATGATGGATCAATGCTTCGAGAAGCGAACCAATTTACTAAGAAAGTAAGTTGCAACAATTTTCATTTTTGCAATTTAAATTTTTTACCTTTTTCGTATTTTGCATGGCACGCTTTGATGTAGAAGAAAAAAATCAGAACAGTTTTTGGCACCTTCGATACCACAAGCAACAACAAAATACAGGCAAACATGATAAAAACATAGCAAGGTAGAACCGTTCTCTAAATTTGTCGGCCATGATTTTTTTTTGAAGTTTGCCAACATTTTAAAATCATATAAAAGTGAAAATAAAAAATTGAAATTGTTCGAAATTGTTGTAGCTTGAGATTTAAAATGAAAATGTGTGTGTGAGTTTGTGAGTAAATTTAAAAATTAAATTGTTTGGAAACGTCAAGAATTTTAAAAGCGACTCTCAGCGGTTCTACCTTACTATATTTTTATCATGCAGGCAAAAGTTGTTTTTGCTCAAATGCTCTAAACCTGTTTGATAGGCCTTGAAACAATTAATGTGATATAATTCATATGAAGAAAGTAATATTCACAAAATATTTTTACTTTTGAAAAGTCTAACAAAATATAGGAAAAGCATCGTCTTTAAAAACTGCTCCGCATATTGGACATAGCGCTTTTGTATGAATTTTTTCTGCATGCTTTTTAATATATGTTAAAAACATTGCTGGAAAACCTTAAAATGTTTGCAAGGAACCATGTCGCAATAAACAGATGAAGTAATAAAACGGCTTTCTCGCTATTAGAAGTGCAAGGATCGTATGGAAATAAAACTAGCTAAAGTTTTCTATAAAGATGTTTGTTGAATGAAAGTATATTTCGGAATGAAAATTTTTAACAGTTAAAAATTTTCTTTGACTCAAACAGAGAATTACATTACAGTGAATATATGTTGAGTTGCTACTGTACATATCAAAGTAGATAAAATATTCCAACACTCCTTCTCAACGAAAACATATTTCGAGAAGTAAGTCTAAATAACTAGTACAGTCTCATTTCTTTAGTGAATTTTGAATGCTTCATCTTCTGTAAATTTTTCGTAAGAATATCTGCAAGCATTTCGTGTGTACTGACATAATTCAAAGTAATTTCATTATTTTTATACAAATTTCTTATATGATGATATCTTATATCAATATGTTTGCTTCTTGCATGATAAGTAGGATTCTTACCAACTGCTGAGCACTCTGATTATCACTATTCAAAATCATAGGTGATGCACTGCCGAAACCCATCTCATCCAGCAATTTTTTTATATACACTGCTTCTTTCGCTGCTGTTGATAGTGCGACATACTCGGCTTCGGTACTACTTAGTGACACAATGCTTTGCTTTTTCGACTCCCACGAAAATACGCTTCCGGCTGCAACAAATGCACATCCCGTGTAGGACTTTCTATCGCTTGAATCTCCGCCCCAGTCTGCATCTACGAAGCCTTGAATAGGTTTACTAGTCATACCATAATGTAACTTTATGTTCACTGTGCCTTTTAAATATCGTAACATACTTTTTGCTCCAACTTGGTGTTCATGATGTGGATCAGTATTACGCTGTGCCAATTTACATACCGAATGAAAAATATCTGGTCTAGTCGAAATCGCGAGTTACATCAGAGCTCCAATTAATGATTGATACTCAGTTACATTTACTCTCTCGCAGTCTTCCTTGTCACAATACGTCTGAAAATCAGCTTCCAGCGGAGTTGCTACAGACTTACACTCGTCCATTCCATGTTGCTTTAACAGATTTAAAATATATTGACGCTGACAAACAGTTATATCACCAAAATCGCTTTGCCGCTCAATTTCCATACCAAGGAAATATTTCAATGGCCCTCCGTCTACTACTTCGAACGCGTCTCCTATCTTGGCTTTTATATTCCTTAGATCCTTCGCTTTTGAGCATGCTATAATGAGATCATCTACATAAACAGCTATTATGTTGAAATGACCTCCATCGTTATTGGTGTAAACGCACGGTTTATATATATAAGGTTGCGCAATGCGCAGGTCCGTTATTCTTTTCTCGCAAAATTGTGCGATTTATAGTTAATTTTAACCAAATTTTTACTCATGCCTGTATGTCGAAAAAGCCACAAAATCGGATTTTTCATTACGGAAAATTTTTGCGAAATTTTCATCTAAACTCGCTATATCTCACACGTTTGTGTATCGATTGATTTGCAATTTGTACACAATAAACTAGATTCTATTCTAAAGAAGATGAGTCTGACTAAACTTCTTAATATTGATTTAAAACAAAATGACAAATATTTTAACACTTTTATAAAAATTAAGGAGGTGGTTATTACAAATGCAAAAGTTGTGTTATGAAGTTTAAAATTTTTGTTTTGTTTTAATGCAGCATTAAAGAAAAATATATACGGACATTTTTGGGAAAGTTTCAGGTTTAGACAGCAAGTAGTTCTAAAGTTATAACAATATTATGGTGACACCCACAAGCGGGCGCTCGCCTCTAGATGACAAATATTTTTACATAGCACTTGTACAAGTAATTTTGGAAGTAATATTAAGTGAAATTTTGAAATGCACGAATTTATCAGTGTTATATAACTATTACTAAACTTAATAGACATACTTACATACCTAAATACATACATAGTAAATATGCACGTAACTCCATACATAGTCAAAATAGTTATTCGTACAGTGATTGTTTCACAATATTCGCAATGTTTTTAATAATGATTATTCGGTAGGTTTTCACGAAAATATAGTTGATATTTTAACAAAAACCATACGCATTAAATTTTAAAACTTTTTGCAAAGCTTAAAAAATTCTACAAATTTTCATCTATATTTCAAAATTTTGACTCACAATTCTTAGAGAAAAATTCCGTTGGAATTTGAGATTTTTTTTCTCAATGGTGTTGAACGTTTTCTTCCATGCAAAACTACATTTTGCTCATGGAAGCACATATGTAACAACCTTGAGAAACAAATTCTAAAAAATCAAAGGTAATCCAAAGCGACTTGAAGCTTGCGATTTATTAACTGAGATTGAATGAGCTACAACCCTGCATACTAAATTTTTTCTAAAAACTGTCATTAAAAATTTTGATGAAAATTTGTAATTTTTTTAAGTTTTGCAAAAAGTTTGAAAATATCATTTATATGGTTTTGTTAAAATATAAACAGTATTTTCGTGAATAATTAACGAAAAATTAAGAATATTGTGAATATTGTAAAACAATCACTGTACGAATAACCATTTTGACTATGTGTGTAATTATATATGTATATGCATACATATTTAGGTATGTAGAGCTTTAATAAGTTATATTACACTGATAAATTTATGAATTTAAACATTTCTCTTAATATTACTTCCAAAATTACTTGTACAAGTGCTATGTAAAAATATTTGTCATCTAGAGGCGAGCGCCCGCTTGTGGGTGTCACCATAATATTGTTATAGACTGCCGCTAAGATCGTGTTGATTCGCTCTTTGACAGTGTGATTGTGAAGTTCCAAAGAATAAGTAATATATGTATGCACGTGCGCGACACTGCTGCGCTTGCTACGATAACAGCCCAGCCAGCAAAAAATCCGAAAATTAATCCGAAAACAGGAAGAAAAGTGGATGAAA
>NW_023458555.1:65738049-65739532 GCF_013731165.1 Rhagoletis pomonella | reverse complement strand
TATAAACTTGTATCTTAGCAATATCCTGCAACACAAGCCTTCTGAAGTATGTATGTATGTAAGTACGTGAACGTTTTTAAGTAAATGTGTAAGTAAATAAGTGGGCAGAATCTATCACAGCAATTAAGATGTTAATTGGAAATGTGTTTAAGGATTATGTCGAGTAAGATTTTAAGTTTGTTGGTTGTCGGCCTTCGACTGTTGTATGCTGGTTTGTTGGTTTATTAAGTCTAATTCAATCAGGTAGAGAACAAAAGATAATAGCCTTCGAGTGCATGTAATATCGTTATAAATAGTACTTAATCACTTAATTATATTAGAAGTTATGAAAGATAATTGAGGACAGCGTGCTAGAATGCTTTTGAAAGGAAAATTGTAGGTACCTTAATTCGAAGAGAATATAATTTTTTCCCAAATTAGTTTATTATCTACTTTTATTATAGTGAATGTAATAGTAAATATGCATATTAAGCGGAACTTATGTCTATTCAGGGAGCACCGCGGAGCCTCGTTTTACAGCTTACAGGGAGGATATACGATTTTACAGTTTCAAGTGGCTACAAAATCCAATTGATTTTTAAAAGTTTAATTGAAACAAGTAAGGGAGCTTCCTATTCCTCTTAAACGAAATCTGTAATTCAATAAATTATTTTTTAAATTTTGTTCACATTAGAGCTTTCTCCAGCTCTCCATCGATACATCGCGCGTAAAAAGGTAAAATTAAGCAATTATTCATAGGCTAGAAAAATGGTAATAATATTTAAAAGACTTTAAAAGCGTACCTCATTTACATTATTCGAGAACACTATACGGCAAAACGAACTTTTTTCTGGGTATTGAACCAAACCGAAGAGATTAACTCATAAGTAAAACAGGAATTTCTCGATTTTTCAAAGTTAGCTTCCGAACTCGAGGTATGGGCCCTCGATGTTCGAAATTGGGCCTTTGTTAAAAAATTATTTTTAATTATTGTATGTAAACAACTAAAAATTAAAAATATAAACGTGGCCCGCCTTTTGCTCTCATTTAAACGGTATATAACTTTTTTTGTGCTAACTTATGTTACCTCCGCTAGGGCAGGCGGGGGCTTAGTCGAATCACAATCAGACCTTATATCAGGTGGTAGTGTAATCGTGTCTCTACCTCCGGGTACTGTGCGAATGCACTCCATTTCCTATGGTTCGGGCTGCTTGTGAGCGATGACCAAGAACTGGCGACCCCCTAATCCAGGGTGTTAAGCGACACCGTGCCCATTGGAAGGTTTGCAGCCAGGGGGTTTACCAGACCGGCTGTATTTTAACGGCGCTTTCCTGACACCGGGCCGCCTCAGGGAGTAACGGTGGCCTTGCTGCGGCATGGGGAACTGCCGTAGTGGACCGTTTGAATTCTCCTATTACGACCTAGACCACCGCGCCCGCTTCGTCGGGTAGGTGGTCGTACGAACAAGATGAACAAAAACAAACAAAAACAAAACCATAACCAA
>NW_023458555.1:65736316-65738039 GCF_013731165.1 Rhagoletis pomonella | reverse complement strand
TTTTTTTAATAAAATCAATTGGTGGGAGTTCATGATTGTGTGTGGATTAATATCACAACACTGAGGATTTGGCTATAACCTTTTTCATCTATTAAAAAACAACACTTACGGGGCAATGTTTATTGTAAGAACAACATTTTTTCCTATGAATACATACATACTTTAAGCATTGTTGACGCTATTTCTATTTGAATGAGGAAATAGCGTCAATGACTTCATTTCCAAATTTTTGTTGACTTCATTTCGCTTTTGAAAAGGTAATAAAGTCAATTGACTTTATTTCCCACCCTGACCTTATTACCTGGCACCTCCAAATGTATCTAAAAAAATGTGCTTGTACTGAATGTTCGTTAGAATTTAAGACGCTGAAGAGTGGGTACAATTCTATGTACTGCAGTTCATTAATTTAAAATCAGATTTATGCGTATAGTGTGCTAGATTTTTATAAAAATGTAATAAATATCAAAAAGGTGTGCTAATCTAATGACTGGGAGTGCAGCTGTAGCTAACTACGAGTATACATGCTGGTTAAACTTAATATAGCTTAGTATGCAAAGGCATATTTTTATGTTCACTATTTGTTAATTTGAAAAGTTAAGTAGTTAGCTTTTCACCAAAAGGATGTATTTTTCAACTGGTGCTTGTAGCTATTCTTTAAAAAAATATTCTTAAAAAAACACCTAAATAAAATATGCAGCGTGCCCTCTTCTTTTGATGCATGAATATAAAGTAACTAGCTATTGGAAATAAAAAACTTTGAAATAGATTTCCTGAAATTTACATTTCCGTAACAGTTTGCTAAAATATGTAATTATTTTGCTTGACTTTACAGAAATGCAATGCTTCAATTGTGTGCTATCCTTTCAAATTAAGGAAACGGAATTATTGGGGAGGAAGACCACGACGAATCTAGTAGCATACCTCTTTTTATTTGCATGAGTTATTGTTTATTTTTTCCTTATGCACCTATAGTTGATTTGTTTTTACTTTCAGCTATTCAATATTTTGGGAAATTTGCCAGAAAGAATTTCATAAGCTACACCTTTCTGGAATGGTTTTTCCGAGCATAGGATGTTCTGCTTCTGTTATGAAAAGGATACTTCACTCAAGGTAGAAGGAAATTCATAAAACTCGAGTGTCAGTTGAGAAATACTTTGCTTGTAAAGGAGAATTGCTTTGCTCCAAAAATTTTCTGTGCAAAATATCGAAAATAGCAAAATCACAAAAGCCAACAGAAGTGAAAACGAGCAGTATCTATGAAATAATGTGTTTATACTTACATACGTCTGCATGTATGTATGTATATATGTGAGTCTGATAAATTTTTCTTTTTAATTTCTTTATATCTTCTGGCTGTACTAACTTTGTTTTTCGTATGCAGCAAGTATGCATTACACCGGTAACGTTTTTTTTTCGCCACTTCCAATATCAAATTTGGTGCTGTAGTAAAACTTTGGACTGTTGCATATAATTTGAAAATAGTGTATAACCACTTTGTTAAATACCTAAGTAGCTTACATAAAAGCTTACGTTGGAAAAAGCGTATTTTTCCTTAGTAGTAGTAAGTAAGGTTCAAATTTCTACTAGTCAAAAAGAAAGTTTACTCGTTTTTTTCATAAAATTACCCTACCTTATATTGTAGTCATTATTCTACTTAGATATATATACATTGATATTAATTTCGTAGCTATGAAATATAAAGAAATTTAAACCTGATTACATT
>NW_023458555.1:65734385-65736216 GCF_013731165.1 Rhagoletis pomonella | reverse complement strand
TGTCAATAAAACGCCAACTGGGATTGACGTTTCTCATCTCTAACTGTCTAGTGTTTACATATGTACTTACTTAACCATAAGTATTAATACTATGTATCCACATACATACATATGTTCATACGAACCCCAGGTTTCACAGGCTTGTAAATTTGTCAAAACAAAAAGTAATGGCAATGAGAAAATGTTCACAGCATGTGGCGAAATCACACAACAACAAAAAATGGAGTATTAAAATGGGTGTTGAATTGGACGGGAATCCTTAAAGGAACACATGCACACATATGTATGATATGTATAAGTACACGTACATACTAGGAATGTTAATCGGGAAAATCCAGAAATTCTATGCAAATAAACCCGGGATTTTCGGGTTTAGTGATCTGCACTGATGGCAATAATAGACTCCCTTTCTTGACTCATTATACATACTAGTACATATAACACTGTGCGACAGTAAATTTTACACACAAAAGTCAATATATTCGCGGAGCTATGGGCCAAAAATAGTAAAATCAAATTAAAGAAGAAGTTCTGCAGAATTTAACTCGATTCAATTTTTTTGTGCATAAGGAATGGTAAATATTGAAAATGTCTTTTTAAAATTTTATAATTGAAATTTCATAAGGACTGGTAAGTATTGAAAATGTCCTTTTAAAATTTTATAAATGAAATTTCGAAATATTTGTTCTTGAAAAAATTATCAGTTACGGACTTATATAAACTCGATGATATGCTCGTATTTCGTCCTTCTAACTAAATCAGCTTAAAAACAAGTAAGAGCAGCGCTGTCTTCGGCTAAGCCGAAGGCTTCATACCTTTCATGAACATCTGCAAATTTTACTTTGACAGATTACTGCTTTTGAATACATCTGTACATCGATAGAGGAGTTACATACTTATTTAAAAAATCGCATCTAAACAATCAGAGGTATGGAAGATATACTTTATATGACACCAATCTAAGTGATTTTCACTGCTATGTGATCGGTATGTAAACCGGTAACACAATTTATTGGGTTTAGTTTCGTACATAAAGGAGATATATGGCAAGAACTGGTATCTTAACAATCAGTGCTATAGGAGATAAAGCTTATACAGCATAGATTTTGACGATTTTCTCAGTAGACTTTGTATTATTATTTATAAAATATCTTACGAAATTTATCGGTTTTAGCTGTGCAAATAAAGGAGTTTTACAGTAAAATCCCATAACTGAACAATCAGATGTATGGAAGATGTATGTTGTAGTCACCCGATCCTTGTTATTTTCACTGTAAGTATTCTGTTAATAATGAGTGAAAATGGTGCGAAATTTCATGTTCCTAGCTGCATAAATGGAGGAGATATGATAAAAGACCTCATATCTGAACAATCAGTTTCATGGTCCTAGCTACATAAATGGATGAATTATAACGAAAAATCTCATATCTGAACAATCAGTTGTATGGGGGCTGCAGGTTATAGTGACCCGATCTTTGTTATTTTCGCTGTAAGTCTTATGTTGGTAATGAGTGAAAACAGCGCGAAATTTCATGGTCCTAGCTATATAAATGGAGGAGTTATAACACAAAATTTTATATCTGAACAATCAGTTGTATGGGAGCTATAGGTTATAGTGACCCGATCTTTGTAATTTTCACTGTAAGTATTCTGTTGATAATGGGTGCAAGTATTGTAAAATTTCATGTTCGTAGCTGCATAAATGGAGAAGTTATAATGAAAAATCTCATATCTGAACAATCAGTTGTATGGGAGCTATATGTTATAGTGGTCCGATTCTTCCCGTTCCGACAAATGATTAATACATTATAAAAATACACCCACCTACCAA
>NW_023458555.1:65732953-65734285 GCF_013731165.1 Rhagoletis pomonella | reverse complement strand
CTTCTGTTGATAATGAGTGAAAACAGCGCGAAATTTCATGGTCCTAGATACATAAATGGATGAATTATAACGAAAAATCTCATATCTTCGATCCGATCTTTTTAATTTTGACTGTAAGTTTTCTGTTGATAATTATTGAAAACAGTGCGGAATTTCATGTTCCTAGCTGAACAATCAGTTGTATGGGAGCTATAGGTTATAGTGACCCGATCTTTGTAATTTTCACTGTAAGTATTCTGTTGATAATGGGTGCAAGTATTGCAAAATTTCATGTTCGTAGCTGCATAAATGGAGAAGTTATAATGAAAAATCTCATATCTGAACAATCAGTTGTATGGGAGCTATATGTTATAGTGGTCCGATTCTTCCGGTTCCGACAAATGATGAATACATTATAAAAATACACCCACCTACCAAATTTGATCCGGATATCTCGAAAACTGAGAGACTAGATTGCATACAAACAGACAGACAGACGGACAGACGGACAGACGGACATGGCTAAATCAACTCAGCTCGACGTTCTGATCATATAAGTATATATTTTCATGGGTCTATCTCTTTTTGTTCTGGTACTTACAAACATCGGACCAAAGTTATAATACCATTTCATGCTCATGAAAGGTATAATTAAGAGTATGATTAAGATTAGGATTAAGATTAAGATAAGGATTAAGGTTAAGATTAAAATAAGGAGTAAGATTAGGTAAGATTAAGATTAAGATTAATTTAACATAAGCAATTTCAAAAACCAAATTTCTGATGTAATAGCAATTGTAACCGCAACTAGGTTATGCATGAGTACAAGACGTAGCAACACTATCTCAGAACGTAAACACAGATCAGCTGTTGGTTTTACATTTGCCAGGAATTAAGCTATGAGTCGCTCACTATCTGTTGTAAATATTTGCTAATTTAGCAACGCTTGCTACGAAAAGTGAGTACCGCTAGTATAAAAAGTCAGAAAAGAGTAGGCGACTTTTTAAGACTTCATTGAAAATGTAATTAACGCAAAAAAGGCTGATTTATTGCTATGCTCCTTCTTAGCAGAACGTGGTATAGCATTTTCGACAACCGAACCCTTACCAAATGTCTACATGAAAAAAAAATTATTAAAAATCAACGCGATTATTTAGCCCCTTTAAATTTGCACATTATTGCCCTGAAATTTAATGGGCTATCAAACTGCATACTCAAAAAATTTCTAAAAAACCTAAATAAAAAGTTGAAAATCTACCTGAAGCTATACCGATTTTTTATAATTTTTGCACAAAATTTGAAATGTGGATTTACATTTTGTGTGTTATATAATCAGCTTGGCTTTTATGGAAA
>NW_023458555.1:65722481-65732853 GCF_013731165.1 Rhagoletis pomonella | reverse complement strand
CATATTTTGATAAAGGAAGTAAGTGAAATTAAGCTACTTGTTTTATTATACCTTTCATGAGCATGAAATGGTATTATAACTTTGGTCCGATGTTTGTAAGTACCAGAACAAAAAGAGATAGACCCATGAAAATGTATACTTATATGATCAGAACGTCGAGCTGAGTTGATTTAGCCATGTCCGTCTGTCCGTCTGTCCGTCTGTCCGTCTGTCCGTCTGTCCGTCTGTCCGTCTGTCTGTCTGTTTGTATGCAATCTAGTCTCTCAGTTTTCGAGATATCCGGATCAAATTTGGTAGGTGGGTGTATTTTTATAATGTATTAATCATTTGTCGGAACCGGAGGAATCGGACCACTATAACATATAGCTCCCATACAACTGATTGTTCAGATATGAGATTTTTCATTATAACTTCTCCATTTATGCAGCTACGAACATGAAATTTTGCAATACTTGCACCCATTATCAACAGAATACTTACAGTGAAAATTACAAAGATCGGGTTACTATAACCTATAGCTCCCATACAACTGATTGTTCAGATATAAAATTTTGCGTTATAACTCCTCCATTTATATAGCTAGGAACATGAAATTCCGCACTGTTTTCAATAATTATCAACAGAAAACTTACAGTGAAAATTAAAAAGATCGGGTAACTATAACCTATAGCTCCCATACAACTGATTGTTCAGATATGAGATTTTTCGTTATAATTCATCCATTTATGTAGCTAGGACCATGAAATTTCGCGCTGTTTTCACTCATTATCAACAGAAGACTTACAGCGAAAATAACAAAGATCGGGTCAATATAACCTGCAGCCCCCATACAACTGATTGTTCAGATATGAGGTCTTTTATCATAACTCCTCCATTTATGCAGCTAGGAACATGAAATTTCGCACCATTTTCACTCATTATTAACAGAATACTTACAATGAAAATAACAAGGATCGGATGACTACAACATATATCTTCCATACATCTGATTGTTCAGATATGGGATTTTACTGTAAAACTCTTTTATTTGAACAGCTAAAACCGATAAATTTCGTAAGATATTTTATAAATAATAATACAAAGTCTACTGAGAAAATCGTCAAAATCTATGCTGTATAAGCTTTATCTCCTATAGCACTGATTGTTAAGATACCAGTTTTTGCCATATATCTCCTTTATGTACGAAACTAAACCCAATAAATTGTGTTACCGGTTTACATACCGATCACATAGCGGTGAAAATCACTTAGATTGGTGTCATATAAAGTATATCTTCCATACCTCTGATTGTTTAGATGCGATTTTTTATATAAGTATGTAACTCCTCTATCGATGTATGCAGATGTATTCAAAAGCAGTAATCTGTCAAAGTAAAATTTGCAGATGTTCATGAAAGGTATGAAGCCTTCGGCATAGCCGAAGACAGCGCTGCTCTTACTTGTTTTTTTCTCGTTTTTATTCAATGAAAGGCAAATTTTCTAAGTCCAAAAAAGGTCCCGAAAATCTGTTAAGGCCACAATCGAAATCTTTTAATAAAGATCGAATCCGTCTGATTCGTATGGAGTTTTTCTTTGCTTAAAATACGCAAAATGTTGTATTCAAAGTTCCTTTAAAATTTGTAAAAGTGGACTTAGCAACTTTTCAGCCAGCGATATGTTAAATATAAATATGTAAACATAGAATAATTTTTATTAAACTTTGAATTACTTATATTATATATTTTTTTTAAATTACGAAATCAAATTTTTGTTCATAAAAGTGTGTAGCAGTTTGTTTGAACTCATTTAAAACGGGAACATACCTACCTTTTTGTCAGAAGCCTACAATACGCTTTCAAATAAAACATTTGCCTATTTGAAACTTTGGGGTACTTAAAGCAAGTGAAGAAAAGCTGTCATTTGGCCAGCCTTCATACGTTTTAATATATGTATTCCGAATAACTTTTGACAGTTCTCAAAGCGAAGCAAGCAAAGCAAGCCTGCACTGGGCCAGTACCTTAAGAATTAAAAGTAATCAATATGAAAGTCTAACAGCCAATGTAATCAGGTTTAAATTTCTTTCATAGCTACGAAATTAATATCAATGTATATATATCTAAGTAGAATAATGGTTACAATATAAGGTAGGGTAATTTTATGAAAAAAACGAGTAAACTTTCTTTTTGACTAGTAGAAATTTGAACCTTACTTACTACTACTAAGGAAAAATACGCTTTTTCCAACGTAAACTTTTATGTAAGCTACTTAGGTATTTAACAAAGTGGTTTTACACTATTTCCAAATTATATGCAACAGTCCAAAGTTTTACTACAGCACCAAATTTGATATTGGAAGTGGCGAAAAAAAAACGTTACCGGTGTAATGCATACTTGCTGCATACGAAAAACAAAGTTAGTATTGCCAGAAGATATAAAGAAATTAAAAAGAAAAATTTATCAGACTCACATATATACATACATACATGCAGACGTATGTAAGTATAAACACATTATTTCATAGATACTGCTCGTTTTCACTTCTGTTGGCTTTTGTGATTTTGCTATTTTCGATATTTTGCACAGAAAATTTTTGAAGCAAAGCTACTCTCCTTTACAAGCAAAGTATTTCTCAACTGACACTCGAGTTGTATGAAATTCCTTCTACCTTGAGTGAAGTATCCTTTTCATAAAAGAAGCAGAGCATCCTATGCTCGGAAAAACCATTCCAGACAGGTGTAGCTTATGAAATTCTTTCTGGCAAATTTCCCAAAATATTGAATAGCTGAAAGTAAAAACAAATCAACTATCGGCGCATTAGAAAAAAATAAACAATAATCATGCAAATAAAAAGAGGTATGCTACTAGATTCGTTGTGGTCTTCCTCCCCAATAATTCCGTTTCCTTAATTTGAAAGGATAGCACACAATTGAAGCATTGCATTTCTGTAAAGTCAAGCAAAAAAATTACATATTTTAGCAAACTGTTACGGAAATGTAAATTTCAGGAAATCTATTTCAATGTTTTTCTTTTCCAACAGCTAGTTACTTTATATTCATGCATCAAAAGAAGAGGGCACGCTGCATATTTTATTTAGGTGTTTTTTGTTAAGAACCTTGCACAGCTACAAGCACTAGTTGAAAAAAATACATCCTTTTGGTGAAAAGCTACTACTACTTAACTTTTCAAATTAACAAATAGTGAACATAAAAACATGCCTTTACATACTAAGCTATATTAAATTTAACCATTATGTATACTCGTAGTTAGCTACAGATACACTCCCAGTCATTGGATTAGCACACCCTTTTGATATTAATTACTTTATTATAAAAATCTAGCATACTATACGCGGAAATCCGATTTTAAATTAATGATCTATCCTTCAGCTTCTTAAATTTTAATGGACATGCGGTACAAGCACATAATTTTGGGTACATTTTGAACGTAGCCAAATAACTTTCGGCGAATTTTCTCTTATTTTCAAAGGCATTTCAGCGCATTTTTAGTGTAGGAATTCCAATAGCTACCCACTTTTGTAAACATCGGTTAAAACATAGGTTTGGCTTCAACCGCTCCGAGAAGTTCATTTCAAGGCCATTCTTATTAGAAAAGACTATTTCATGTAAGGCCAAAAGTAGATATGGTACTGAAGGAAGATGTAGTACACCAACTATCAAACACGTATGCACATAAAAATACATGTTAACATTTTATGTAAGTGTATCTACTTTTAGCTACAACTTTGTTTGCAAACATCGATGTTTTCGATGTTTGATGTTTTTAACCGACTTCCAAAAAAGGAGGAGGTTATCAGTTCGTCGGAATTTTTTTTTCTATGTTTGTTACCGCATAACTTTGGACCACGTCAACCGATTTCTTTTTGCATCGGAAAGATAGCGTCTCAGAGGTGCTCCCATACTAATCTTGTTAAGATCCGATCAGTGGATCATGAGATATATATATATATATATATTTTATGAGAATTGAAGTCGGTTTTTGTTTTGCTAAAAATTTCTTATTTTTTTTAATTTGAGAATTGGGCTATTTAGCCCTTCACTTTGTAAATTTTAGCTTGGGGAGAAATTCTACTATATAAGAAATGGCTATAAAAATATAGAGTTTAGTTTTTTCTATATTTAACTTGATTATAATAAATTATAACACTTTAGTCTCTTCAAAGACTCAAAGGATATCAAAAATTAGAATAATAATAATAGATTGGCGCTTACACATATGCTAGTGTTTGGCCGAGCCTCTCCTCCGACTTGTGGCGTGCCCCCTAATGTTGTCACACAAAGCGGAGGGACCTACAGTTTTACGCCGACTCCGAACGGCGATTGTATTTTTATGAGAAGCTGTTTTTCATGGCAGAAATACACTCGGAGGTTTGCCATTGCCTGCCGAGGGACGGCCGCTGTTAAGAAAAAAACTTTTTTGCATATTTTTTTTGCGATGTTGCTTTAACCAGGGCTTGAACCCAGGTGCTGTGGAGTACAAGCGCGCACTGCTTACCACTACACCACAGCGGCCGACAAAAATCAAAAATTACTTGTGTGTAAATGAGGCATGATTCAATAACAAAGGTTTGCTCAGACAACAGTTTTCTCGCTCCCTGAACATATCTGAGTCTTTAGAAAGGCACCGTGTGCATGTGTGCAACCTTTGGAAGGAAGTATCAAAACTCTAATATCACTAGTGAGCAAACCTTTAATTACACTGTACAGCACTTGGCTGGGTATTGGAGAGAACCAACTCTTTTTAAGAGATTGAGGCATAATTTAAAAATTAGTGTCTCCGTTTCTCGAAGTTAGCCTCCGAAATCGAGATATGGGCCTGAGAAGTTTGAAATTGGACCTTTGGTAAAACATTCATTTTATTATTGTATGTGAACAACTAAAAATGTAAAAAAAAACAGACGTGGTCCGGCCTTTGCTCTTATTTAAACGGTATATAACTTTTGTTGTGCAAACTTAATTTACAGGTGCTATAAGGGCTCAAAAATCAGTTCAAAATTTTTGGAAATATATATTTTTATTTTATTTTTCAATTTATATTATACTATAAATTCGCATCTTTGTCTGAGATCCACTATAATAAAAGTAGATATTATTTCGTCGATCTGACCAAGAAACCAATTCGGGGAAAAAATAATATTATCTTCGAAATAAGGTAGCTACAAATTTCGCTTCAAAAGCATTTTAGCACGCTTTCCTCAATTTTCTTTCATAACTTCTAAAATAATTAAGTGATTATGTACTATTTATAACGGTAAATATTACACGCACTTGAAGGCTATTATCTTTTGTTCTCTACCTGATTGAATTAGACTTAATAAACCAACAAACCAGCATACAACAGTCGAAGGCCGACAACCAACAAATTTAAAATCTTACTCGACATAATCCTTAAACACATTTCCAATTAACATCTTAATTGCTGTGATAGATTCTGCCCACTTATTTACTTACACATTTACTTAAAAACGTTCACGTACTCACATACATACATACTTCAGAAGGCTTGTGTTGCAGGATATTGCTAAGATACAAGTTTATACAAGTGGTTGCCCTTGCGACAGTGGCGCGATAGTAAGTGTGAAGCTAGGTGGCGAGTCGTGCTGGAGGGAAACTGATTGCCATGGCCTTGGGTTACTTGTGCTCTGTTGTGGTTCAATTACCTGGCATAATATAACATACTTACATAATATAAATTTTAATGAAATGTTGGTATACATAAATGGAAACGATTGATATGCACATGGCTTATTATAAGCCGCATAAAGAGAATACTTGCTTGTTTACTCGTATGAAGACAATTTCGCCACACTGTCTGCAAGTGGGCCCTTCAGCACATAAGTACTTAATATTCTGCAATTGGCAAAGGTTCAAAAATGCTGATGGAGCCAATGGTGTGAGAAAAGTTGCCAAAGATAATGAAGCGCTAAGTGCTTGGGTGCGAAAATAGCAAAGAATTTTTAAAGGAAAAAGTCTTGATAATGCAGTTTATTAAGCGCCGAAAAAGTCTATTAAAAACAGCTTTAACATTTTGGGTTATCAAATTCTTTCCCATGTTTGTTGGCCTGTGTTATTTTTCTATTTGTGTGGTGTTCAAGCACCATATTCCAAAGAGCCTCCATTTGTCTTCCAGCAGCCACGAAGTCGGCTTAGCTTAGAGTGACCAGATGAGTCGAAGGAAAACTCACGCTACTCGCAATGGAAAGATCTGCTACAGAGAAGGTTTTAGCATTATGCTGTTCGCCTTTTAGCAATAAGTTTTTTAATTAAATTAAATTAAAAAATGTATATAAATCTTTTTAAAACAATATAAACTAATAAATAAAAAAATTAAGTACAAAAAGTAAAGCAAAAATAAACAGGGACGTGAACCGGTTTTGTACCGAACCGGTTTTGAACCGGAAAACCGAGTTTTTCTATTAATTAACTGAACCATTAACCGAACCGAAATTTTCCACAAATGTTTGATCCGAACCGAAAACCGAACCACTTTCCATAAAGGTTTAAAGGTTCGTTCGTTTCAACCAATTTTCAATAGATATTTAAATGTACCAACTTTTTTTCTTTTTGTTAAACATGGTAATACCGCTGTACCGAACCGACCAAATTTTTCATCCGGTTCACGTCCCTGAAAATAAATAAAAATATTTCTAAAAATTAAATGATATTGGAGAATATAATACTTTTTTCTATCCAAAACAAGAACATACAAAAATTAAAAAAAAAAAAATTATAAATTACAAAAGAAAAACAAACTAAATAAAAAAAGTTTCTAAAAAATAAATGAAATTCAATTAAAAAATGAAAAACAAATCTTAAATTAAAAAGAAAGAAAAACTGTGCTGCCCGAGGACTCGAACTCTGACCTCTCGAATGATGCGCCTATTTTTGCTCACTCGGTCACTTCACCAGTTGGAGCGACGCGAACAAATACAAACAAGTGTTTTCTCTTGAAATAGCTTTCCACCACGTGTGGTGAAATGGAGAGAGCTATTTTTCTAAGACTTTTGTGCTAGAATAACAAAAGTTTTTCGAACTAGCTTGCCGTCTGTCTTTCATTTGTCTTACGAAATGCTATTGAAATTTACTAACTCATAGATGAGAATTTCGGCTATCCAGTCATCAGGGCAGTTCTGGCTCAGGCAGTAGTTGTGTTTTCGTATTCCCAGCAGAAAATATCCAATAACTTGCCAGTAACCAAATTTCGGAGAGTAAGCCAATCAGTGGCTGATCCAGCGGGGGCGGGAGGGGTTTTGGGGGTTAAACTACATGCCAGTCAGTGTCGGACCAGCGGGGGGTGTTTTAATCTGGCGCATATGTATGCATAATATGGCGGCTTAGCCAATATTTACTTCTAATTAGAGAATTATGCAAGAAAGTACGAATACGCACAACCAGCCAGAAATTGCAAACAATTCAATGAATTGCATTAAGCATCATGTCATCAACTCTTTTTCTTACTAGCAAATAGTTGCTAGTAAAAATGTATCCAGTAAAACTCCAGTAAAACTTACAAGTTCAGCTGTCAGTTCAGTACTGGATTTTACCGGATAGTGCGTACGCGAACTGGGCTAGTAAATAAACTTTCCTAAAACAACTTAAAGACAGATGGCTAGATACTTCGAAAGACTTTTGTTACTCTAGTACAAAAAACTTAGAAAAAAGCAAGGAATGAAACCGATTCAAAATAACGTTCCGGTTTGGGTTTCGGTTTTGCCAAGTGTTTCGGTTTCGGTTTTGGTTTTGTTCTTCAAAATTTATTTCGGTTTTGGTTTCGGTTTCGTTCCGGTTTCGGTTTTTCACAGAAATTTTGTTGATATTATTTAAATCACAATGTCTTAAAGGTTGAGGAAAGAAAATTTAAAATTACAGTTCACTGATAATATCAACACTAGGTTCTTTCCCTAACAATCCGGACCGGATTTGGTAATTAGAGAATAAGAGAAACATTTTCTTTCAAAAATGGAAGAAAGTCCAGAAGTACGGGAACGCAAAAACCACATTTCTTGCCCACAAGTCGAGAAACAGCTGATTCACGTTTTTCTTGTTTTTGTCACTTATACCATGTTCTGACCGACATCGGAAACATGTTTTCGTTGCTAAAACTGGTTTTCGACCTAAAACTTGTGTTTTCGTTCATGTAAAATCTGTCAAACGAAAACCAGTTTTCGCTGAAAACTACACAGATACACAGCAACAACGTCATCACCAGATTCACTTAAATGTTTCCTTTTTGCTGTAAAACTAAAGGTGTATGAAAACTAAAATATAATTGTTATTTTCGTCATATATTTACTACATAATTATGAAACCCCTTTATTTCTGTGTCCTTTACAACTATACACGTGAAAATCAAAATCAAAATGACTTCTTTCAAATAACCGAAGCCAGATCCGAGATTTAATTTATTAGGCACCATTTTAGTAGCTTTTTGCGAAAAGTCACCTTGACATACTTATTTACTACTTAACAAGAATTTTAGCAAAATATTGCTGATTTTGGTTAAATAAATCATTTATTTCAAAGAAATTTTGATTTATTATTTTTGTAAATTTCTGGAAACCGATTGAAACCTGTGATTAAAATGGTTTCGGTATCGTTCCTTTTCAGGTTAAGATAACGGTTACGGTTTCGGTTTCGGTTTTGAAAAACGAAACGGTTTTAAACGGTTACGGTTTCGGTTTCATTCCTTGGAAAAAAGGCTTTCTCATTCGTGGTGAGAGAAAGCACTTGTATGTCATTTAGCTCGAGTAGCTCCAACAGTCGCAATGGCCGGGTGAGCAGAGCATGGGCGTGCCGTTCGAAAGATCAGGAGTTCGAGTCTCGGCCGGCGGAACTTTTTTTCTTTTTTTTTAATATTTTTTTTTTGTTTTTAATTAATTAAGAGGAAAGAACCTTCATTTTAATTTCATTTAATTTATTTATTTATTTTCGCTTTATTAATTTTTTTATTTAAATTTCTTTTATATATTAATTTTGATTTTTTAAAAAGAGAAAGAGAGATTTTTTTATAAAAGAAATAATCTAATTTAATTAAAAAACCTAAAAGGCGAACAGCATAACGCTAATACCCGCCCTTTATCCGATTTTTCTATTAGTCTTTCCAAATACCGTAAAGAGCTTTTAAGATAGTTTCCAGAATGGACAACTGTCTCATTCTCTGTCGCATTAAGCAGAACGAAAACGACTACAATGAACGTGAAATCGGCAGAGAGCAGCGAGCAACAGGTTCCATCTCCTAAATGACTAAACGTGAAGGAACGTTGTTCAAAAAGGGGAAAACAACAAATTATGCAAAATACCCGCCTGCTACCAAGGACCGATGGCAAAACAAAACCAACAGGGTCGAAACTACCGGCCTATCAGCTAAAAAAAATCTATACTTGGCACGTGTTGGCGCCGAGCTTTCATGCCGTCTGACAGACAGCCGGTAGACGCACGGAAATAAAACAAATTCTGCCTCAATTCCCATTGCTTATTTATACTATTTGTAACAAAAACAGTTTACTGACAGAAGGAAAAAGAAATTTATTTATTCCAAAAATACAATTAAACAAAAAATGTGGTATAATTCATATGAATAAAATAATATTCACAAAATATTTTTACTTATGAAAAGTCTAACAAAATATAGGTAAATCGTCTTTAATAACTGCTCGGCTTTTGTGTTTATTCATATCCATACGACATGAAAGCATGTATTCTCTTTGCTTGGGTTTATTAAGCGCCGAATACGAATATGTGTTCTCTTTAGTATATAGATTTATATGTACTTACTAGGTCCTAGCAAATGTTTTGTTACATGATATTTGGTTAATAAAATGAAAACGGGTGAATATTTTACAGAACATTACACAGACCAACAAAAATGGCAAACAATTTTGTAACCTAAAATGTTAAAGCTGTTTTAGATAGACTTTTTCATGCTGATAACGAATCCGTAAGTACAAAGTTATTATCAAATTATCATTATCACAAATTATCAAAAAATCGCGTTTTTTGCAATATTTGAAAAGCTCTAGCAAAAAACCAAAAGGCGATAGAACCTTACACTTTGGTTTAAATTAAAGCCAGAATTCTTATCCCTGAAAATACCATTCAAGCAAATTGACTGATACTCATTTATTGAACAATAACAAAATGCTGAAGTATAGTACTATTTAAAGAAAGAAAATTGTGCTGTAAGTGACTATAAGTGACCAACAAGCCAAGATGCACGAATGGTATTTTCAGGGATAGTATTCGAAAGTTCTGGCTTTAATTTAAGCCAAAGTGTAAGGTTCTATTACCTTTAGTGTGTTTGCTAGATCTTCTCAAATATTGCAAAAAACGCAATGGAAACTTCTTACTTACGGATTCGTAATCAGCATGAAAAAGTCTA
>NW_023458555.1:65718487-65722381 GCF_013731165.1 Rhagoletis pomonella | reverse complement strand
ACCCTGTTGGTTTTGTTTTGCCATCGGTCCTTGGTTTTGTGATTTAACTTGACGTATGTATGTATGTAGTATTGTACACAAAGTATCCTGAAGAATCTTTATTTTTTGTTTTCTTGCTTCAAATGCGACGAGAGCTGCATACATACATATTTTGTATACATGCCAAATTTGCTTTAAATAAAAAGTCTCCGAATTCACAATGATTAGTGATGGCAAGCAGGCGGGTATTTTGCATAATTTGTTGTTTTCCCCTTTTTGAACAACGTTCCTTCACGTTTAGGCGTTTAGGAGATGGAACCTGTTGCTCGCTGCTCTCTGCCGATTTCACGTTCATTGTAGTCGTTTTCGTTCTGCTTCTTAATGATAACATTATGTATGTATGTAATTTGCACAATTTCCTTCGTCGTTCTTAGTATTAAAATGCGCTTAAACTAGGCGTTATAGATACCCAATCTTTTGCGCTGCCAAGGACAATGAAATTCAATGTTACTCTGTGTACTAATGGAGACACTGACATTATTCTTGATAATTTATGATTTTATAATTGACGAGAGCCTTTGAACATTTAAACCTTTTCTTCTTTTTTAATAAAATGTGAAATTTAGCTCGGTTCACAAATTTGAATTCTTCCACTTAAAAAAAATATGGACATAAGCGAAACGTGATAAATGGTTTGGTAGAAGGCACTTGGATTGCTTTGGTAGGAAGAGGCTACTGTCATACTAAGAATGCACTTCATATTTAGTATTTCCTGCTCACTTACATATCTACAGGGCAACTCTTGCAACTATCACAATCTTTCACCATAATCTTTCGAAAGACAAAAGTCTTTCTTAAGACAGTTGTCTATTCTGGAAACTATCTTAAAAGCTCTTTACTGTCTTTCGAAAGACTAATAGAAAAATCGGATAAAGGGCGGGTATTAGCGTTATGCTGTTCGCCTTTTAGGTTTTTTAATTAAATTAATTTATTTCTCTTATAAAAAAATCTGTCTTTCTCTTTTTAAAAAATCAAAATTAATATATAAAAGAAATGTGAATAAAAAAATTAATAAAGCGAAAATAAATAAATAAATGGTTCTAAAATTAAATGAAATTAAAATCAAGGTTCTTTCCTCTTAATTAATTAAAAAAAAAAAAAAAAAAAATATCGAACTCGTGATCTTTCGAACGGCACGCCCATGCTCTGCTCACCCGGCCATTGCGACTGTTGGAGCTACTCGAGCTAAATTACATACAAGTGCTTTCTCTCACCACGAATGAGAAAGCCTTTTTTCTAAGTTTTTTGTACTAGAGTAACAAAAGTCTTTCGAAGTATCTAGCCATCTGTCTTTCAGTTGTTTTAGGAAAGTTTATTTACTAGCCCAGTTCGCGTACGCACTATTCGGTAAAATCCAGTACTGGTTTTTTTGCAATTTCTGGCTGGTTTTGCGTATTCGTACTTTCTTGCATAATTCTCTAATTGAAAGTAAATATTGGCTAAGCCGCCATATTATACATACATATGCGCCAGATTAAAACACCCCCCGCGGGTCCGACACTGACTGGCATGTAGTTTAACCCCCAAAACCCCTCCCGCCCCCACTGGATCCGCCACTGATTGGCTTACTCTCCGAAATTTGGTTACTGGCAAGTTATTGGATATTTTCTGCTGGGAATACGAAAACACAACTACTGTCTGAGCCAGAACTGCCCTGATGACTGGATAGCCGAAATTCTCATCTATGAGTTAGTAAATTTCAATAGCATTTCGTAAGACAAATGAAAGACAGACGGCAAGCTAGTTCGAAAAACTTTTGTTATTCTAGCACAAAAGTCTTAGAAAAATAGCTCTCTCCATTTCACCACACGTGGTGGAAAGCTATTTCAAGAGAAAATCCTTGTTTGTATATCAATTTGTTCGCGTCGCTCCAACTGGTGAAGTGACCGAGTGAGCAAAAATAGGCGCATCATTCGAGAGGTCAGAGTTCGAGTCCTCGGGCAGCACAGTTTTTCTTTCTTTTTAATTTAAGATTTGTTTTTCATTTTTTAATTGAATTTCATTTACTTTTTAGAAACTTTTTTTATTTAGTTTGTTTTTCTTTTGTAATTTTTAATTTTTTTTTTTTTAATTTTTATATGTTATTGTTTTGGATAGAAAAAAGTATTATATTCTCCAATATCATTTAATTTTTAGAAATATTTTTATTTATTTTCAGGGACGTGAACCGGATGAAAAATTTGGTCGGTTCGGTACAGCGGTTCGAACCGTTTTTGCACTTCTGGATTGGTTTGGTCTTTGAACCGGGCTTTCGGTTCGGTTCAATGGTTCGAAAAACAAAAAAATAACGCGGCAGTTTAAGTCAAGTGCAACAACGCGCAAGGTTAAGGGTCAAGTTTCTGTCAAATCAGATGGGTTGCCTTTACATTTGATATTGTCACATGGTAAACAAACATGGTAGGTATTACCATGTTTAACAACAAGAAAAAAAGTTGGTACATTTAAATATCTATTGAAAATTGGTTGAAACGAACGAACCTTTAAACCTTTATGGAAAGTGGTTCGGTTTTCGGTTCGGATCAAACATTTGTGGAAAATTTCGGTTCGGTTAATGGTTCAGTTAATTAATAGAAAAACTCGGTTTTCCGGTTCAAAACCGTTTCGGTACAAAACCGATTCACGTCCCTGTTTATTTTTGCTTTGCTTTTTGTACTTTGTAATTTTTTTATTTATTAGTTTATATTGTTTTAAAAAGAATTATATACAAACTTATTGCTAAAAGGCGAACAGCATAATGCTAAAACGTTCTCTGTAGCAGATCTTTCCATAGCGAGTGGCGTGAGTTTTCCTTCGACTCATCTGGTCACTCTAAGCTAAGCCGACTTCGTGGCTGCTGGAAGACAAATGGAGGCTCTTTGAAATATGGTGCTTGAACACCACACAAATAGAAAAATAACACAGGCCAACAAACATGGGAAAGAATTTGATAACCCAAAATGTTAAAGCTGTTTTTAATAGACTTTTTCGGCGCTTAATAAACTGCATTATCAAGACTTTTTCCTTTAAAAATTCTTTGCTATTTTCGCCCCCAAGCACTTAGCGCTTCATTATCTTCGGCAACTTTTCTCACACCATTGGCTCCATCAGCATTTTTGAACCTTTGCCAATTGCAGAATATTAAGTACTTATGTGCTGAAGGGCCCACTTACAGACAGTGTTGCGAAATTGTCTTCATACGAGTAAACAAGCAAGTATTCTCTTTATGCGGCTTATAATAAGCCATGTGCATATCAATCGTTTCCATTTATGTATACCAACATTTCATTAAAATTTATATTATGTAAATATGTTATATTATGCCAGGTAATTGAACCACAACAGAGCACAAGTAACCCAAGGCCATGGCAATCAGTTTCCCTCCAGCACGACTCGCCACCTAGCTTCACACTTACTTCCCTGACGGAAACAAGTGATTTTTTTTAAATCAACTAATTGAAGGACTACTTTAAAACAAATGCAATGTAAATGTTTCGAATTTTGATACATTTTTACTCAAAAAAAAACCAATTTGTGTCTTGGAAGTATGAAAAAGTATCTGTGAAGTGCAGAACGCAGCGTATTCAAAAGAAAAATACTAACTTTGAAGTTGTGTAAACCAAATTCATTTTAAAGTAGTTGAAAATGCATGCAGGAAAAGCGAATTGACTGCTTCCTAGGACATCGCCATGTTAAATAAATGAGTTCGTTGCAGGTAAAATAGTGAGAATTTCTATTAGTTATTGAAAATAAAGTAGTTTATAAATTATTTTTAAACTAATTAAATTTCCTGCAGGGTTCCTACTATCCCGCCACTGTCGCAAGGGCAACCACTTGTATAAACTTGTATCTTAGCAATATCCTGCAACACAAGCCTTC
>NW_023458555.1:65715574-65718387 GCF_013731165.1 Rhagoletis pomonella | reverse complement strand
TAGAGTGACCAGATGAGTCGAAGGAAAACTCAAGAAGCTAGCAATTGAAAGACTACCGATAAGGACTTAGCATTATGCTGTTCGCCTTTTAGCAACACGTTTTTTTAATTAAATTAAATAAAAAAATTTTTATAATTCTTTTTAAAACCATATAAACTAATAAATAAAAGAAAATTAAGTACAAAAAGTAAAGAAAAAATAAATAAAAATATTTCTACAAATTAAATGATATTGGAGAATATAATACTTTTCCCATCCAAAACAATAAAATGTAAAAATTAAAAAAAGGCGTGAGTACTAAGTACTCATGATATTTGATGTGTAAACATATGCGAACGGCAAAGCATAAAAGTACGTTTACATATTCGTCGCCTGGGTAAAAGATTGATGTAAGCGACATTTTGACGATTTTTAGTTCTAGATGCAGTTATATATTTTGATATAAGGTCTTTCGATTGGTGTTATCAGTTTTTATATATCTCCTTTAGTTTCCCAGATACTGACTATAATTTTTTTGATAATTTGGTAAAATGTAGTTAGTGATGCAGTCATATTAAACTAATCAATATCTTAGAAATGGTGTTTACAACAAAATTTTATTAAAGAAAATCCTTCATAAACTCAAAACTAATTAACAATAAACATTATAAATTAATTAATTTAAGAGTGAACTCGTAACGTTTTCAGAGACCTTGGAGAAAATCTATTTTCGCATTTTTGAGAAATTGTATTCCAAACTTCAATCGCGATTTCCCGCAACCTACCGAAATTAACATACGACAATCTTTTACCCAGGCGACGATATAAATATAATCGCAATCAAACTCGTTAGCTGTCAAATTGGTTTACTTGTTATTCATACAACTCGAAGAAAAGTTAAACTTCTTCTCTGCTTTATTATGCTATTTAAATATATTTTAACTGAATATTTTATTAAAAGTACCTTTACAAACCTCTTATCCTTACTAGCGTCAATTTTTGTTTACTTTTACATTCCTCCTCTTCTTCGCAAGTATAATCGATAAAATTAGGTTGGACACCAAAAAGTTATCAGTTTAATCTGGGATAATTTTATAATTATAATTTTGTATGGCTAATCTAATCTAATTACATATTAGAGAGTTAAGCTCGAAAATGTGGATAATCTTTTTATATGTAAAGCTATTCTTAGGCGATTCAGTTACATACATACACATGAAGGTTAGGTTAGAAATTAAACATTAATTTCACTTAATTTTATTCACTTTGCTGATTTAATTTGTTTTTATTCATTTTCATTTTTAATTCATTTAATACATGACATTATCGGTATGTTTGATAAAATATGATACTTGTATATACTTGTGACTCAAGGGCGTTAAAATATCTTGAAAACACCGCATCAATTACTATTCTTGAGCATTTCTATTTGTAAATGTTCCTAAATTTAGTTTTTCTTTTCGGAATATAATCTGTGGTTCAAGTAACTGAGAGCGATTTTTGGAGAGTTGTGTAGAAATTGAAGATGCAGATTTTACCCGATGGTTTTTTGTTTCGTACTTTTTGCTGTTACTCACTCTTTACTCTCACTTCAGAGTGTGATTTTGCTGTTTGACTTTTTCCAGGATTTAGCACGAAAAGTATTGGATCAGAGCTATTATATCATCCATACATATGTATATTATACATACATATATGCATGTATGTTCATCAGTTATCAACGGTCCCAGTTAAAATGATTTCAGTATTTTTTTTAATTTTTTCTTTTTGCTTTTTTATCAAAATAGACTACTAAACCTATGCCTAAATCCATCTACGAATATCAAAACCATTTGCACCAAATGAGTTCATACATATATATGTATGTACATACAAACTCATGCATGTGCGGGTTTGCGTAATCGGTAGTAATAAACAATCGCACCGCATTTCCTGTTACTATTCATATGCCTAAATGTATGCAACCATTTACAATAGCAAGTAAACACAGCGCGGTTCTAATGAAATTAAAATTTTATGCTGAATTACACATGCTAAGCCGTTCGAAATTTTCTGCTGGGCTATGCGTTACAGCTTCGCAAACTTTACCCCTACCGAAACCACAGATGTATACACATCAAAAATAAATAAATTACAAAAGAAAAACAAAATAAAAAAAAGAAGATATAAAAAAAAGTTTCTCTAAATTAAATGGAATTAAATTAAAAAATAAAAACAAAATTTAAATTAAAAATAAAGAAAAACTCTGCTGCCCGAGGACTCGAACTTTGACCTCTCGAATGATGCGCCTTTTCTTTGCTCACTCGGTCACTACACCAGTTGGAGCGACGCGAGCTAAATTATATACAAGTGTTTTCTCTCAAAATAGCTTTCCGCCACGAGTGGTGAAAGAGAGAGCTATTTTTCTAAGACTTTTGTGCAAGAATAACAAAAGTCTTTTGAACTGGCTTGCCGCGGGTCTTTTATTTGTCTTGCGAAAGACTTGTTACTATCCACAATTGTTACAGAGCTATTACTGAGTTGCCCTATTAGCGTCCAGCATCTCAGCGTCTCCAAAAGTCGCCTTGCGGTCGAAAATAATGTAGCTTCAAAGCTTTGCAGCTTCCGGTAGCATCAAAGTACTACCCACTAGATCATTTGCTTATTCTCAGATGTTGAAAAATATTAACTCATAGATGAGAATTTCGACTACCCAGTCATCAGGGCAGTTCTGGCTCAGACAGTAGTAGTGTTTTCGTATTCCCAGCAAAAAATATCCAGTAACTTGCCAGTAACCAAATTTCGGAGAGTAAGCCAATATTTACTCCCAATTAGAGAAATTTGCAAGAAAGTAC
>NW_023458555.1:65713818-65715474 GCF_013731165.1 Rhagoletis pomonella | reverse complement strand
AAAAAAATTATGGCCATAATTTAGAGCCGAGAAAAGCGCAATGTGATAAATGGTTTGGTAGAAGGCACTTGGATTGCTTTGGTAGGAAGGACTACTGCCTACGATAAAGAATTGCGGCGGCTATCACAGCCGTCATACTAAGAATAACAAAAGTCTTTCGTAAGACAGTTGTCTATTCTCTTTACTGTCTTTCGAAAGACTAATAGAAAAATCTGATAAACAGCGGGTATTAGCGTTATGCTGTTCGCCTTTTAGGTTTAATTTATTTCTCTTATAAAAACAATCTCTTTCTCTTTTTAAAAAAATCAAAAGTAATAAATAAAAGAAATTTAAATAAAAAAATATATAAAATAAAGCAAAAATTAATAAATATATGGTTTTAAAATTAAATGAAATTCAAATAAAAGTTTTTTTCTCTCAATTAATTAAAAACAAAAAAATATATTAAAAAAAAAGAAAAAAAAGTTCCGCCGGCCGAGACTCGAACTCGTTATCTTTCGAACGGCACGCCCATGCTCTGCTCACTCGGCCATTGCGACTGTTGGTTGCTTTCTCTCAGAATTCCTTTTCACCATGGTTGCCAACTTGGTGCTTTAAGCACTAGATTTAGTGATTTTTGAAAATTAAAACGCCAAAAAAAAATTATTTAGTGCCTAGTGCCTTTTTAGTGCTTTTTTTTGAACTAAAATTACTTCGAGATAGTTAAAACCTGAAATAATTTGAAATATTTAAAGCTGCGCCAGCACTGAATTTATGAGAATCTACAAATTTAAATGGACTAAAATACAACCATGATTGATAAAAAGCTGAAGTTGCAAAACCACCTTGTAAAATTCTATTCGCGTTGAAAGTGCTAGTACGAAAGTAAGTTAAGTATTTCTTTTTTTCTTTTATAAATATTTGTACAGATTTTGTTTTTTTTTACCACCTGAGTAAAACCCATCGTTTCTTGGTGCTGAACCCAAATCTGGCCTCACAATTGCTCTAGCACTAGAATTTTGAGATATCCTAACCCCAAGTGCCAAAAACACGGTTTTGAGCGATATTTGAGGTTATATAATGAAAACATCAAATTATTTGCTCATTTCTAATTAGGGCATCATTTTCGTTTGTAGCGATTCGATTTTTCTTTCTCGAGCTATACCAGTTTTAATGTGCAGTACTTCGGTATTATGTTATGAAAAAAGCATGCCTTGATTAAAAAAAATATTGGTGCTTCTAGTGTGGTAAAACGCTTTTTCTCCAAGTTTTTGGTGCTTTTCAAAAGATGGCAACACTGCTTTTCATCACGAGTGGGGAATGAGGGAGCTTTTTTTCTAAGACTTTTGTGCTAGAGTAACGAAAGACTATTACTAGCCCTGTTCGCGTACGCACTATTCAGTAAAATCCAGTACAAGTTGTACTGGTTTTTGAGAGAACAAAAATGGCAGCTGAACTTGCAAGTTTTACTAGATTTTTACTGGATAAATTTTTACTAGCAACTATTTGCTAGTAAGAAAAACAGCTGATGGCATGATCCTTAATGCAATTCACATTTCCAAAGAGTTATTTGTTGTGCTTTTAGAGTTGCAATTGACAAAATAAACCTATTTAAATATATATTAAGATGGGAAATACTATTTTTTTTAGAAAATTGCGTCGGAAAATAACAAATTA
>NW_023458555.1:65711106-65713718 GCF_013731165.1 Rhagoletis pomonella | reverse complement strand
GACGCGAGTTGATACAAGTGGAATTTAAATATGGAACGTTTGAAACTTTCATATTATCAGGAATAAGGGCTCTTTCGTCGCTATAATAACTTTCTTAAATGTAGAGAAGGCAAAAAAGGCAACATCTAATGTGTATATATGAAATCAAGGAAAGCTAAATCGTAGACATTCTTAATCGAATATACTCTATATCTCTTTAGCAGAAAAACAACAATTTCCATTAAATCCGTTCCCGTTTGAGAACCTTATTCATGACAGACCTCTGAGTGGGAGGTCTGACAGTGTTTGCCCACCGACGACCGCTATTAGAACTTGCATTGAAAGGCACTTCTGTTTTGTTTACTGACGAAGTAAGCCTGATCATTGCCTACCTAGTTCATAAAAATGTACAGCAGTTATTTAAAAATGTGTCATTCCAACAACTATACGAATTACAGTTTATAGAAACATAAATGATGCGTGAAACCTCTTAAATCTCCTCATCACTTTCTTTAGCAAATCGCTTGAATCCATACAAATTCATCTTTAACTTACTCTATCACCAATTAATTGAATCAAGCGCGCTTTGCGGATGAAAACGTCTTAAATAAAATATTTTCCATCAAAGTTATAAGTTTATGAGTTCTTAAGTAGATTAAATCAATTTTCGCACGAGTTTCGGTGGACGCGAATAAAAAAATTAAAGGAACGTAAAAGAAAATTGCATTGCTCAGCGAAAGTGGAAACCATAGCAGGGATTAAACAGCACAAGCGGATATAACAGAGTTAAAAACAAACTTATGTATGACAACGAAGCGACATAAAGTTCCTAAACTACAATACTTCAAGTGTTTTATGTGCATACATAGGTATACATGAAAGCGAAGAAACTGAGCCAATGAATTTGAGGAAGAAAGTGGAGAAACAGTTGTCTGCTTAAACTGCGATGCATACAAAGTAATAGAAAGTGCAATAACACATAATCATAGATGCACTTGTTGTAAATAAGGGAAAGTAGGTTTAGAGCGCAGGAAGTAACAATCATCAGCGTACGAGAAGTTGTTGATGCTACATACAGTGGGACGAAATTGTGGATATAAAAACATTAACTAACTTCAAAAAATAGCTGCCGATTGTACTTGAATAGTATCTCAATGCCGTGCGAACAATTAAGAAATAGCTGGATTTTGGCGTTCATTTTCTTTTTGTGGTATTAAATAATAAATGATTTTTAAAATTTTTTCTTTGGTGACGGCTTCGGAGTTTCCTTTGTTTAACAAGTGCAATTTATAAAACTAGCGTTGATTTTGTAAATTTTTTTTGCAAACGGTATTCCGTAGCAAGAAAAAAATATGGCAACACAATTTTTAGAAAATTGAAACTTGCACTTTATTGACTAAAATTGTACTGGGTATAAAACTGCAGACAGAGAGAAACCTCCATCACTGCTTACGCGAGAACTTTGACAAAACTTTCACATAATTTTTCTTATAAATTATAGTTATAAATAACTAGTGAACCCTCATGGCGTTAAAATGACAACATTGAATTTAAATTTATTCAGAAACCTAAAAAAATATTTTAAGAGTTTCAGCTAAATAAGTCCAGCTGTTTCTGTGGGAATGGAGGTCCCGCATGATATCGGTATTTCATTTCATCAAATTTGAAATCCCCCTGCACCGCTAAAAACACTTCCAACTTCAACATATAAAACCTTCATACACATTTACAGGTCCAGTGCTTTAATTTACAAAAAATGCCTTCGAATATTATATATAGATACTAGTGAACCCGCATGGCATTAAGACCCCCAAAATTTCATTCAAAATACCTAGAAAATATTTTACCTAAAACCGTGCAGACGTTTCTGAGGGAAGAGAGGTCTCGTTTAATGCAGATTTTTAATTTCAACAAATTTTAAGTCACCCTATACCGGAAAAAAGTGCTTAATTGAAAAATAAAACTTTATCACTCATCTATATAGGGTTGCCAACCGTACTATAATATATAGTATTGTACTATTTTTTGGGTCTGCGTACTATATACTGTTGTATGCAAAAATACTATATTCCTTCAGTTGTAAATATAAATATATTTCAGATGTATTCAAGAAAGTAATTTTTTAAAATGGATGTCATTTATACTAAAATAACAATATTAAAAGAAATACACCTTAAAAAAAAGGGTCCACAGATCAAAAATGGTAACATTTTTAAAAATACTTAGGGCCGAATTCACAGTGCGTAGTTAACTAAGAATCGACAGTTAACTACAGATTTTCAGAACGAAAAAAGAAAGATTTACCAAATTTACTTAAAATTATTTCGCTTATGCTCGCTATTCACAGAAAGAGTTTTTTTCTATTAAGATAGTGAATGGTGAGATGAGAGAAATAAAGCGACTAGCGCACTAATAAAAAATGAACTTTTGATTTATATTAATTTAAATATTGATTGTGATGAAGCAGTTTTACTTTTTCTTTAAAAAAAATAATATATCTATATATTTGAAATGTACTATGTTTTTTCAGATTTTTTTTTAAAAAGTACTATAAATTTCTTAGAAAATGTTGGCAAACCTGCAACTTTAGGCAATGGGTCTTTAATTTGACCTCTCAATTTTGAAATTCGAAA
>NW_023458555.1:65699462-65711006 GCF_013731165.1 Rhagoletis pomonella | reverse complement strand
CACAATGATTCGTAGTGGCAAGCAGGCGAAAATTTGCATAATTTGTTATTTTACTTTGTTTTTATTTTTTGACAACGTCCCTAATCGCTTAATCGTTTGGAACATGGAGCCTGTTGCTCACTGCTTGTTGCCGCTTTGTCGTTGGTTGTTGCTAGTTCGTCTCATTCTCAATTTCAAGCAGCGTTCTTAAGCTTTTGAATGGTTTTCGATGAATACATTATATTAAATAATTTGCATAATTGGGTTGGTCGTCATTACCATTCAAAAGCATTAAAATCGAATGTCGTGGATCCTTATTATTCTTCCCCGTAAAGATTGGTTTTTAGTGAGTGGCGCACTGCTTGTTGCTAGGTGACACTGATATATTTTCTTGTGTGCTATTACAACGCTTTTGTGTTTTCTGAGTTCACAAATATCCTTTGCATGATATTTGTGTTTTCATTTATTTTTGTCGCTGACATAAATTTGTGGTAAACGCCTCCCCAGCAAAACAGCGTGACCGAAACACCAACACAAACGCAAATTATACGGTGTTACTAACACACCTGTAATAATTTTTGATTGGAGTGCCATCTATTGTTTTTTCTTGCGAGGTATATTTCGCATATGAGCAAGCAGGCAAACTATTTGATTTGAAAAATCACACGTACAAAAAACTTCTGGAAGCGTTTTTGATTCACTATTAAGATTGTGATAGCAAAACGTGCCGAACTTAGCGGGCACGCGTGAGGGCACGTCACAGGAAAGTGACCGTCACTGTTCTTGCTGGGCTCTTGCTTTCATTACGGAAATATGTATGTATGTATATACATCATAGATGGGCACACCAATACAGTCTCATTTTGTCATGGCATTCGTGAATCGCGCTGAGAAAAAGCTCAAACAGTCAACCACGTAACGTAGACGTAGGTTGACGCAGACACGATCTACCTTATGGGATTCGCGTGTTAACGAAAACTCACCACCGCATGGCGGTGACGTTGCCGTTGCTTCTCTCTCTCTATTAGCAGTAAATTTGATATGCTGCTACGTACGTCAACCTACGTTTACGCTACGTCGTTGACTAACTGCGCTTTAAGCGCTGCGACGCAAACGCTACTCGCGAGCAGTGATCGGACTTCTACCACATTGTGGTAGATCTGCCACTTTTTTGAGCATCTACCACACAAGGTCTGAAATCTACCACATTTTCGCGTTTTTGAGTACCTAGTTTTATTTTTGCTCGACATGATTTTCTTAGTTTTAAGAGCAAAAATTGTCCAACACTAAACAATATATAGTAACAAGAACAATATAATACAAGATTGCGCATTCCGGCGGCGATGAAATTTCTTAAGTAAAAGTAAACAAAGCCCAATGGGAGGATAAAATAAACTGTAAAATATTAAATTTTCTCAATAACAAATTTTTCGGCAGGAAACGTGGTTTCATTACGGTAAATTTTAAAATATATGATTTATAAAAAAAATTATATATAAATAAAAAAACGGCGATTTTTGTGGAAGTATTAGCAAGTTTAAGTGCATCTACAGTTTCTGAGGTGTTGTTTACATTTACTTAAGAATTATCAAAATCGGCAAGTCACAAGGGATGTGATAAAATGAAACGTTGACAACACTCCACAAGGTTGCAAAAAAATTTATGTTCGTAAAATATTTTGATATTGAAGGAACCGATTTACACTGTCAAGGAAAAAATTGCCAAAACTCAATGCAATTTTTAGCAACTTCAATCTAGCGCTTTGTTATACTAAAATAGTTTTTTTTAGAGTATAATTAGAAACTTTGCAATTTAGGTGAAACCTTACAGAAATTCTTTAATTTTTGTACAAAGTTTGATCCAAAACCTGAGATCTACCAAATTTTTTTTGAAATCAGCCCACATTTTTTCCAGATTCTACCACACAGATTTACCCTGTTCCACTGCTCGCGAGTAGCGTTTTTCCCCTCATTGATATACATAAATACCTACAGTAACATGTACTTTAAGCGCCACGGAGACAATAAAATAAATACGTCAAGCATTGCGTATGTGTTAGTGAGGTTCGCTCGTATCTCGCCCGCAAACGTTCAAATAAACGCGTCAGTCTCCACTTTTTATTGTGAATACGCAGCGTTCCTTTGTTAGCATGTTGTCTTCGGATGAGTAATTCTTGTTAATTATTATATCATTTATGGAATAATTTTATATGTTGTATGCTATAAATTTATATTTATTGCATTTCAATCAAACGTAAAACAATTTCTTTTTCTTGCCCGCGCACTTGCTCACCACGACGACCAGAAGGCAAGTGAGCAGTGTGCAAACCTCTTCCACATATGTGGTAGATCTACAACATATTTTTTAAAATTTGGGTGTCTACCACATCTACCACACAAGGCTTAAAATCTACCATATTTTTAGACAGAACATTTCTTTACATAACTCTAAAATTTCAACCCAATTCTAATATGAAATATAAAAATTAATCAGTAACTTTTTAAAAAGGTACATCATAAATTTTGCTTTAAATATATCTGTGCCTTAACTTTTCCGCATATTTATATTTGCTAAAGAATTATGCAATAGAAAAATAGTTTGGTACATTTTTTTGGATAAATAAATCTGTAGGATTTTTCTCAAATTAATGAAAATATTTAAATATTTCTAACTATAAAACTAATGTTATACTTGTATTTGCATCAATTGCGTTGAATCTATACGATCTTACTTGTATTTCCCGATCTAATTTTTGAGTTGTGCCTCTTTTGACGACGGTATGCGATATGTATACCCAATAAAAATATGAATTGGAAAATCTACCACATCTTTTTCAAATATACCACATTTTTTTGCCGATTCTACCATACTAAAATAAAAAGGGGTTTGCACATTGCAAGTGAGCTTGCCTTTTTTGTCAAACACAACGCGAGACGGTCAAATAAATGGTCACCAAATTCAAATATCAATATTTTTTGATTTTCATCAAGCATGGCCGACAACGTGTCGGTGTAATGTATGTGTAGCCGAAAAAAGCCGACAACACCAATACACTTAAAGCGTTTATAAAGATATTTGATCGTCTCCGTGGCGCTTTAAAATCGTCAGGATCAAGGCGAATTTATACAAGGTGGTGTTACTGGCCAATTTAGATTTTCGGCGCGGTCCTTCAGAATGTCAAAATGATGTGTTTGTTGAAATATGGATTCGCCTTGTTTATAACAACCCATCATTTTTATATTCAGAAGGACCGCGGCGAAAATCTAAATTCGCCAGTAAAACCACCTTGTATAAATTCGGCTTGGGCAAGACTTTTAAGTAACATATTTTGGATTTATATGACGTTTCCACTATTCGTAATTCGCTCTCCCTTACCCTGTTTCCACGACACATTAGTAATTCATTTGGTAGATCTACTTCTTGTTCTTGTTCTTCACTATTTATTATTTTTTTTGTGTACTGCAAATATCGATGATGAAGCAAAACTTTAAGTTATCATCAATGATTTTAATTTATATAGAGAATATTTTGTTAATTAATTTTCCAGCAACTATAAAAACCCCGAGAGCATCAACAAAAAAAAAATTAGAAAAAATTATAGTTTAAAGCATGTTACAAAAATAGCATGGCGAAATTATACCAGGTGAAGGAATAAGAGCGAGACACTGCCTTATTTGAAAAATTGCCTTTAAAGTTTGATTATAAGGCAGCCGAACGTCAGAAAATGAAGCGAGAAAGCTGTTTTACTACTTCACCTGTTTATTGCCCAATCAAAAATAGAAGGTAGAAGGTATATTGAAATTCGTTGTTGTTGCCGACCATTTGACTTTTAACAAGTATGTGACATTCACCTAAGATCATGCTACCAGATTTACTATCAGCAAAAATTCTGTTTCTTGCAAGTTGAAGTTGGATAAAACTATTAAAGGAAAAGTCTTGCAACTTGTAACTTTCTGGATTCTCGGAATTTTCTGTAAAAGATGTGACGCTGCTAAAAAATATATATACATAGATACATATAAGCTCGAAACTATGTATTTGTGACCAGCATTACTACTGCAGTTCGGGTATGGTTCGGTTATTTGTACAATGATTTTGGGTTACGTGGCAAACGCGTGACCCGAATCAAAAAATTTTAACATAATCATACATACTACGTCTAGTCACAGTATTAAGCTTTAATTTAAAACTGAGATTTCGGTTTGGAATATGCATTTTTTTTGTAAATTTGGAGATGGATTTTGCGCAAAAATGCTTTGGATGGTGTAACCGGATAACCGAACATTTCCCACACACAACATTAAATCCTCTGATCTTGTTTGATTCCTATCAATGTGGCAAGGTAGACAGGGCTGCCAACTTGAAAAATAGTAATATTCCAATATATTTTTGTGACGTCGACGTTAGCGTGTACTTCTTTTTCTCAACTAATATTTTGTAATTTCTAAAGGATATTCGACTGGTTCATCTTATTTGGGCATTGCACTTTTTTTTAGAAATGTGGTTCTTATTTTATTGCTAAATGGGAAGGACTAAAAAGGATGGCACCTTTTTGGCACTTTTATTTTTCTATTTGGCACTTTTTTATCCTCAATAATACACCTCATAGCTAAGGATAGTTGGCAGCCCTGAAGGTACAATTTATGAAACTTCAAAATCTTTTTTTTCGTAAAAAATTGTGAAATGAAACTACCCCCTTTTTAACCAACTTCACAAAAAGCAGAAGGTTATCAATTCGTCGAAATATTTTAATATTTTTTACGTATGTTACCGCATAACTTTGGACCACGTTAACCAATTTCTATAATTCGTTTTATAAAGGAAAGACGTTACCTCACAGGTGGTTTAAATCCGCATATTGAATATTGTCAATAGTAGGACTATGATATTTAAGTGGGACCGCAGGCTTTGTTTTCCGGTAAAATTAATTTTATTGTCAATTACTTTAGTACTATTAGGGAATTTCCTATTCCTCTTAAACGAAATCTTTATTTCTATAAATTATTTTCTACTCTTTAGTTCACATTGTAATAAAACCGAGTTTTTACTTTTTTAAACTATAATTTTTCTTTAATCTTTGTAGTCTTAAATTCAATTGATTTTAAAACTCTTATGTATATAACGTCGGCCGCTGTGGTGTAGTGGTAAGCAGTGTGCACTTCCACTCCGCAACGCCTGGGTTCAAGCCCTGTTCAAAGCAACATCGCAAAAAATATAGACGGTTTTTTCTTAACAGCGGTCGTCCCTCGGCAGGCAATGACAAACCTCTGAGTGTATTTCTGCCATGAAAAACAACTTCTCATAAAAATACAATCGCCGTTCAAAGTGGCTTTGGGTGACAAGGCGTACGCCACAAATCGGAGGAGAAGGTCGGCCAAACACTAACATATGTGTAAGCGCCTATCTATTATTATTATTATCTATATAACTAATAGAATAACACCCGAAATCAATAGTTGGAATTTTCGTTCGTACTGCCATTAGATATGTAATATTAATTAATAGGGCATGTTAGCAACACGCTGATGAAATGCTTAAGCGTTTTTCCAAAAATATCTTAGAGCATATTTTGCAGTAAATGCATATTTTCGGATACCTTGCGCTGCGTTGTTACGTTTAGAACTAATAATAAAAATTTCTGAAACAATAACAATATAGCAACATTGTTTCGAAAATGAAATAAATATCAAAGGGCACGTTCAGACCACGTTTAAGTATATAAATTTTTTGTATGTGTGAGAAAGATAGTTCTACATAATTATATGTTTCGCTCTTGGCAGATGAGTTGTCCCGCCATTATAATTTTGCTTGGCAAGCAATTAACAAGGATTTCATCAAACGCAAGTAAATATGTTTTGTTATGGAAGTCTTTATTATTACTAGTATGAGGTTACGCAGCGAGATACAAAACGTGGTTCGGTTACAAGCCACGTGTTACTACTACAAGTACTAGGACAAAGTTACGTAGCAGGATTCAATTGTCACCTCCTAGGACAACTCCATGTTAAATGCGACAGCAGAAAGCATAGGTGACGCTCACTGTGTGAGCCAATACCTTACATGGACTGGTTACCGCAGCTCCCACATGTGTCGCTTACGATGACCTGGGTATGCTGGTTATGTTTCTCTTAACTAAATGATTTTATCTATTTCTTTTATATTTTTCAAAATAGTTTCTTGGCTCTAGATGGATTGACTTGATTAAACTTTGGCTGTTCTATGTTATACCAAACCCCAGAATACCCGGAAACTACAAATTTGACAATGTCAACTAAATTAGTGTAGAGTGAAGTCTCATAAAAAAACTTTTGTACTTGATTTCCCAAAATTTTAATTTTTACACATTCATGTTTCTGACGTACGGGGGACGATATTGGTTTTTGCCTCTGGTGTTGGTACCACAAACTATACCAATATAAATAAATATGTATGTGTTAAACTTATTTGTTTTATTACTAGTGCATATGTACAAGTGATATCGAAAATATTTTTTAACTCTCTATGACCCAAAAAACCACATAACTTTTGGCGATAAATCCACGGATACAAACGCAAAATCTAAGAAGCTTCATAAATGTTAACGCAAATGAATTAAACATAAACTAATTTGATACTATAAGTAAAGTTCAAAGTATAGCTGGAAAAAAAATTTTGCAAACTTTCTCTCGCCACTCACTCAAGAATTACTTAGATCCGGAGCAAAGATAATGGAGGAAAGGAACAAAAAAAAAGTGAGGTACATTTCATTTGACAGCTAAAATGATGGAATTTAGCTCTGAACAAATATTCCCTTTAAGATAGGCAACATGCCGCAGAAGGTTTTTTTCCGCAGTGTCCAAATACGCATAGGAAAAGTAAAAATTCGTACTATAAAGAGATACACAAACTGAGAAAGCGTCGGCCTAGCGTCGGCTACAAAAATTATCAATTACCTGCTGTGAGTTGCCGCTGGCGTTGTCATCGATATAAGCGGCAAAAAACTTGTAGAAAATCTCTTTTACTAGTCAAATCAGCTTGTTGCAAGTATTTAGCTGAAAGTTCGTAAGTTTTACCAAACTTTTGCGCAACACATGCAATGCCTCTGCGTGCCGTGAAGAAATCGCAATTCGCAACTAACAAACAGACTACTAGTTACAAGCGAGGAATGCAAATGAGACGCTAATTCTACGATGAGTTTAGACTTACGTGAACCCTTGTGGTCACTGACTGAAAATTCAAAAAGAGATAAATATAAAAAAACTGCACTCCTGTATAATGCTATGCGTGCAGCTGAGTGGTGTGAAAATAGCTAACAAATAAAATGAAAAATGTGTGACTTCAAACATTCAAAACAGCAAAGTGGGCGGCAAAAAGGAGCAAATCCTATTGTGGCATACCAGCACAAAGGAGCTGACTGGGTATGGTCGTTAAAAATGACAGACACGCTAACCGAAGTGTGACTGGCATGACTTGATTTAGTTGTTGTTTCTACTATTATCGTTGTTAAATATTTATTTAACTGTCTTGCAGCAGGCGAGCGATTTTCTAGTTCACGTCACAGTCTCTCTAAAAGTACGCGTTTTGTTTACATCAATTTACAAAGTATTGTTGGAGTGCTCGTTACAAACAAATTCAAGGCACAAATACGTAGTACAGGGTAAAAATATTAGCTGGCATCCGCTTTTATCTAAACCCTTTTAGGCAAGGGTAACATTAAGACGGTGCCAGGTAACAATAAAGCGTAATAAAGTCAACAAAAATTTGGAAATAAAGTCATTGACGCTATTTACTCATTCAAATGGAAATAACGTCAACAATGCTTAAAGTATGTCGATTCATAGAAAAAAATGTTATTCTTACGATACACATTGCCCCGTAAGTGTTGTTTTTAATAGATGAAAAAGGTCATTGCCAAATCCTCAGTGTGGTGCTATTAATCCACACCACACACAATCATGAACTACCACCAATTGATTTTATTAAAAATATTTAAGATTATGAATATAGAAAAAACACGATGCAAAAAACCAAACGTAAAACGCAGCTGGAATACGAAAAGTATTTGAAGAAAGAGGATAGAAATGTTCCAGAACTTGCAAAGCACACATTCCACAAAAATAAAGCGAACACTATTAAATTGAAGAAACAGTTCATGTCCAAAAACCACGGAGAAACTTTGAAAGAATTCTGTGTTTTAAATTAGCATATTTTGAATGAATTCGGAATGTCTAATGTGGGAAAGAAACCAACCTTTCTATAAGGAAACAATTATAGAAAAATAATTTTCTTACGTTGTATTCATGTCTCCGCCAGAAATTTGTGACGACATCATTTAAAAGCAGCTAAGGAAAATGACGACACTGTTTATTAGATGGCACATTCAATGAGCCAATGTGCCAAAATGCGGGTATAAACAATTATTGATTATTTAATATCGAAACAGAAATCATGTAAGTTAATTGTTTGGTTTTTACACACTTTTGAGACAAAAATCATATGCTTTTTACCTGCAGACAAGTTGTTGCTAAAACACAGCAGAAATCTTCCAATAACTTACAAATATAAAAATTTGAAATATCGAGGGCTTACATTCATAAATCAGATTTGAGAAATATGATATTTTTCTGAATATATAATGAGTTTCGTAGAACACATTTTAAGACTGTTGGTTCTGAATGTATACAAGAAGGATTGTTTTGGTACAAAACTTGTATGACAAAGTGGGGCTATACATCAGTTAATTGAAAGCTTCAACCAATCAGAAGAATGCGTACGCTAGAAATTACTTAGGGTCTAATTTTTAGTTGAATCCATGCAGTGTAAACTTGGAACCGAAAATATACATATAGGGTTTTTATTGCCAATTGTTACGCAACGAAACCAAATTTATAAAACTGAAAATGGCAGATGGTGAATGGCTCACTCCACGACCACTTATTGCATTTGCTTCTGAAGAACAGAAAGAATACATTCGACAAAGGTTAGAAGAAATTGGATAGGAAATTTGTGATGACGAGCATTTCCTATATATGGAAAAATTTTGGACGATAACGAAGATGATGTAACTCCAGATAACTCCGATATAGAAGAAATCCAGTAACCAGAATATGGCCTGGAAGACGAAAATGAAAATGATGAGGAACTTGACGATAAACCATGTGAAACCGGGGATAATATACTGGCGAAGATAGAAAAATTTAGTCTGCTGCACCGCTACAAACTGCCAGATTCCGAACCCAATATTCTCAGCGCTGTAAACACTGGACCAGTACGTGCCGAAGAAAAATAATTCAGTTGTGGTCCTTTCAAGAATGCGTTACGCAATCGTAATAAGAGGTCTTAACATAAAGCAGCTCTTGATATTAGATCACAGCAAACCGAACGGTGGCGCTGATATCATGGATAAATGCCTAGCAGAATATTCAACCAAGCGGCGAACCCTTCTGTTATCATATTCCTGAAGTGGCTGGCTTTGCACGTACATAATTTAGAGTGGAGAATAACAGCTGCAGGCTTCTAAAAACCGACGTAGGATGTTCCTTCATCAACTTAATGAGCAACCGACGAAACCTGAAGTAGAAGTTAGAGGTACTAATAGTCCTTTGAGAATGGTGCAGTAGCAGGCGATATAGAACGTGGCAATACAGGCAGAATAAAAAAGAAAATATATGTACCTAGCTAGAAAACTCATAATTTCCAATGTATTCATAGTTTTTTATTTTAAATTTATTATCATGCAATATTATCAATATATTTTTGTAATGTTTTAAGAACTTGATTCGGAATAAAGCTTAATTTTCAAATGTATCAGCATATACATACCCGGGTATGTGGCTGTTGACGCAAGGGGTAAAGGTCGAAAAATTACCAGATCTCTGGCCCAGACAGTCCAATCTCACGAAGACTTGAGAATATAGTGTAAAAGACTTTTGTTGAAGATATCAAAAAATTTCAAGTTAATCCGATGTCTAGTTTCGTGACATAGCAATTTGAAAACGCAAAACATACCCGGATATGTAGCTGTTGACATAACGATTAAAATATTAAGACATTTTTGCAATCCTTAATTGTAGGAGCACCCTTTAGCGACAGGAAACATGCTTTTGCCTGTGTTTGTTTGGATTCCTCTTCGTGCCCGTCTCTGTTTTGTAGTTTTGTGTTTGGCAAAAAACCGCACACAGAATAAATTCCAATTTTATGGCAAATGCAGTAAATTATCAGTGAGCTATCAGCAAGCGTTAGTTAGACGGTATGAAGGATGGCAGCAAGCGAAAGTGGGTAAGTAAAAATGGCGGCAAAGTGACAAAATGCAAAACGACAGATGATGATCATGATGTTTGCTTAGTTGTGCGCTGCAGAGACGGCTGAAGTGTAAACTAGTAAACTGGCAACACCAACACAGCAACAACAGAAACAACTTTTACTGCCGATAAAATCCAATCCCAATAGGCTGAGCCAAGACCACACACAAAAGAAAAATGGCAGGGCAAGCGGTAAGACCCTGTTTTGTCTTGGTGTGGGGGCAAACAAGAAAAGAATTGTGAGAATGTAGCCCACTCTGTTGCCGCTTAAAAATTTCGCCCGGAAGTACACGCATGGGTTTTACACCAAGTTACACTGAAACGTGCAACAATAGCGGTCACCACTTCACACCAATAAAGTCGCTGCCGGCTAGGCAAACAGCAACAAATAAATACTAGTCAACTTTTAGTTTTGCATGCGCGATGAGAAAAACATGAAAGAAAACACCGGAATAGTTGTAGCTGCAACTGAAAATATTTGTATATACATATACATATTTATGTATGTGTAACTTGGCAGTTTTACAGTAGATTTGCATAATCAGAAACTCGGCAGAATGTTATCGTAAGCATAGCGTACCATCAGTTTGCACCAGCGCCATTACTGTAAAGTATGTTGCGTTTTTCTTATTCATACTCTAAACAAGTAAGAAAGTCTAAGTTCGGGCGGAGCCGAACATTAAATACCCGGCGCAAGTATTTAATATATGACATGGTAAGCAGGGGCGAATCAATTTTTTAGTAAATTAGAATCCTTAAATTTCGAAATTTTGAAGTTTCAAGCAGTTCTAAAATTTACCGTTATATGAAAAGCGGCCTCAATTCTAGTCCGGTTTCAATAATTTTCAAAGTTTTGCTTTTATGTGACAAGCACAATAAAAATACCGAGTTTGGTACAAATTGGTAGAACGGTTACCGATATACATATATGTGATCATAAGTGGGCGGTGCCACGGCCATTTTCCAAAATTTTACCATAAACTTATTTCTTGGTAAGAATTGTTGCAAGCCTCAATTTTGAATAAATTAGCTTTAATATTTACTAATTTATCGAAGACTTTGTATTTCTCTAAATTACCGTTATATGGGATGTGGGCGTGGTTATTGTGCGATTTTAAAACTTTTCAACCATTTGGTATGCTGTACCATTGCCAACAACTGTGCCAAGTTTGGAAGAAATTGGTGCAACAGTTACCAAGACATCCACATGTAACCATAAGTCGGCGTGGCTACGCCCATTTTCCAAAAATTTATAATATTCTTATTTTTCGTCTGAAAATTATTG
>NW_023458555.1:65695436-65699362 GCF_013731165.1 Rhagoletis pomonella | reverse complement strand
AATATTATAAATTTTTGGAAAACCCACTTATGGTTACATGTGGATGTCTTGGTAACTGTTGCACCAATTTCTTCCAAACTTGGCACAGTTGTTGGCCATGGTACAGCATACCAAATGGTTGAAAACATTAAAATCGGCCAATAACCACGCCCACATCCCATATAACGGTAATTTAGAGAAATACAAAGTCTTCGATAAATCAGTAAATATTAAAGCTAATTTATTCAAAATGGTTGCTTGCAACAATTCTTTACCAAGAAATACGTTTATGGTAAAATTTTGGAAAATGGCCGTGGCACCGCCCACTTATGATCACATATATGTATATCGGTAACCGTTCTACCAATTTGTACCAAACTCGGTATTTTTATTGTGCTTGCCACATAAAAGCAAAACTTTGAAAATTATTGAAATCAGACCAGAATTGAGGCCGCTTTTCATATAACGGTAAATTTTAGAACTGCTTGAAACTTCAAAATTTCGAAATTTAAGGATTCTAATTTACTAAAAAATTGATTCGTCCCTGCTTACCATGTCATATATTAAATACTTGCGCCGGGTATTTAATGTTCGGCTCCGCCCGAACTTAGACTTTCTTACTTGTTTGGTAATAAAATTGTCCGGTTGCAAAATATTCGGTAACGTACAGAATAGGCCTGTAAATATCTAAAATTACTCACCGTAAATTTATAAATGTGTAAATACAAATGAATTAAACTCAAATCCATTTGAAACTATAAGCAAAGTACAAAGTGTAGTTTGGGCTAACTTTTGTTGAAGCATTCTTTGCTCAACGTATACAAGAAGTGCAAAGACCTGCCGAAACACAAATGAAAGAGGTGGGCCTTTTCGGCCAACATTGCGGGCGATTGTACCGTCAAATGATACTATATGAAGAGGGGATATGCCACAAAACCCGTACTCTCTTAATATCCATACCAAACGGTGAAAGTCTTACTTACCTAAAAGAGATACAGAAACTTAGAAGACGCAAGTTTGGCGTCGGCTGCATAAAATATTAATTACCTGTGTATTGGTGTTGAACTGCCCCTGCCGCTGCCTTTGTCGTTGATGTGAGCGGCAAGTTGTAGGCAAGCGTTATTGCAAGTGAAATCAGCTTGTTGCAAGTACTTGGTCGATAGTTTGTAAGTTTTTCTTGGTTATTGATGGAAGACAGGTAGTTGAGAAGATGCTGCTGATTTCTGCTTTGAAACGCTATTCTGTCTGCACTTTCCTAAACTTTGGCAGCACGTGAAATGCCGTGGCGTGCGTGAGGAGATTGGAAGTTGCAACCTACAAGCATGTAGTCAGCGATGAGAAAGAAATGCAGATGACGAAATGATGCTGCAATGCGTTCCACTTTCGCGAACGTGTGTGCGTGCTTGGCACGTAATGGGTGAGAGCGTAGTTATCGCGCGCCGACACTCACTTTTGCTTTCTAATATCTACAAACTGGCATGAGCCTTTGTTGTTGTTGTTACCTTTTATTCATTTTCAAGTGCACGTATTTGTTAGTAATTACATGCCACACATTAACAGCTCTTCCCTGCAGCGCGCTTAAAGGGACAAACAACTTCAAAACTCCCTTAGTAAAAACCCAACACACTTTGGCACTTGAGTACTTATGTGCGCACTTACAACCACTTATCACCGAGTACAAGTGCAGCGACTCACTAACACACACGCATGTATGTAAATATGGATGTGTGTACGCCTTTTAGCAATTCACTTCCGCTGCGCTTTCCATACACAAACTTATTCTACAAATTGTTGCATACCTTTAGGCGCTTATGCCCGGTATGCGCTGTAGCGCATTCTATTTAACTACGTGGCTTTAAAATTTGTATTTCCTTTATTGTTTTATACCATTACATATATTATTATATTTTTTCACACGTCTGCTTTGTTTTCGGTAAATTTATGTTGAAGCATTTTTTGCAGCATCGTTTTTCAGTTTTTCATTGCCTTGGGCCTTCAGCGTTGTTTTATGCCTAACAAATAGCAAAATAATAGAAAAATTCTGCAAGTTAGCTAAGAAGGAAAAAAGAGTGGTGTGAAAATAGTTTACAAATAAAATAAAAAACAGCTTTGAACATTCAAACAGTAAAACGGGCCGCAAACAGAAGCGTATCCCGTTGTGGCGTACTAGGCAAAAAAAAAATGAGGACTGACCGGGTTTGGTCGTTAAAAATGGCACCAACGCTAACCGAATTGAGGCTGGCATCACTTGCTACAGCTTTTGTTTTTACTATTTTGTTGTAAATATTTGTTTAACTATTTGGCAGTGCGCGTGCGATTTTCTAGTTCGCGTCACTTTCCCTCCAAAAATGCACAGTTTATGTGCATCTGCTTACAGGCGTTTGCTGGAATGCTTTTCACTGATTTGCATACGTATGCTCGTAAAATGTACAAATGAAACAGGGCGAAGTTATTGGTTCGAATACAAAACTTCGAATATTTCTGTTAGTAAGTAATTTATTTTTTTTTTTTTTCCAATGTATGACTTTAGTTTACTTCCTCAATTTGCCATTAAGATTATAAATTACTAGAGTTACCCGGCCACGCCTTACTGAGGCTCAGTTTAATGAAATGGACATATAAAAATCAGAGGACAACTTATATCATTTTCTTTTCATTGTACATCTATCAACTTGTCGATAATTTTCAGTCACTCTCGAATGTAATTCTGATATACCAATATGATTATTTTAATTAACATGACTTTTGTTATACTATTTTTTTTTTTATTAAATGGATTCATATACCTGTTCGGCGACCTCTAATTCATCTAAAAAGTTTATTTTTAGTGTTAAAATAGATCTAAAGTAGTGTTACTATATACCGGTTGCGTTTTTAGATTTTATCTTAATACATTTTCTTAATTATGAAATACCACTTAACTGCCATTTTTTGCGGGCAATCTTTTCACACTACAAAGAATAATAACGCGATCTCTCCCGGGCATACAACAAGTTCCTTAATATTCAACAAAAACAAAAAAAATAATACTCGTTGAAAACCGCTATTTTCGTCACATATAAATTGAACGCTCGGCCGCTGTGGTGTAGTGGTAAGCAGTGCGCGCTTTCACTCATCAGTACCTAGGTTCAAACCCTGGTCAAAGCAACAAAGCAATGGCAAATTTCCGAGTGTATTTCTGCTATGAAAAACAGCTTCTCATAAAAATACAATCGCCGTTCGGAGTCAACGTAAAACTGTAGGTCCCTCCGCTTTGTGTGGCAACATCAAGGCGCACGCCACAAATCAGAGGAGAAGCTCGGCCAAACACTAATATATGTGTAAGCGCCAATCTATTATTATTATTATTGATTCCAATAAGTTAATTTTTGGCGCTTAAACGTTTTCTAAGTGTTTGGTCCTGCTTCTTCTCTCCAAGAAAGTTTTCAATGGCAGAAGTACCCTCGGTGGTTTTCCATTGTCTGCCGAGGGGTGACCGCTATTTGAAAAAAAAAAGATGTAATGCTGCTGGGACCAAAAATTGAACCATGGACTTACCGAGTGGCGGTAAAAAGCTAAAAAAAAGACAGAAATTTTATTAAAATACATTACGAAAAAATTTGCTTTCACCATTTTTTGTTAAATCACCCTGTTTAACGGCAACAATACACGACGGCGTTTATTTCGGTTCCTCTCTTTTGTCGGTGTCTGTTTTGTAGTTTTCTGTTTGGCAAAAAACCGCACGCAGAATAAAATCCAATTTTATGGCAAATGCAGTAAACTGTCAGTGAGCTACAAGCAAGCGGTGGTTGGGTGGCTAAGGATAAGCACAAAAAGCGGCAAAGTGGCGAACTGAAAAGCGACGGATGGAGATGATGGAAGTAGTTGTGTGCCGCACAGACGAAAGAAGTGTAAACTTGTAAACGGGCAGAACTATCACCAGCAACAACATGTATCGCAAAAAAAAA
>NW_023458555.1:65687489-65695336 GCF_013731165.1 Rhagoletis pomonella | reverse complement strand
TCTCAATTTTGAAATTCGAAAGAACGTTGCATATCTAATGACCTTTTAAAAAAATGCCTTTTCGTATAAAATAAATATATACTTAGTGTAGTGTGATATGACTTTTCGAAAAGGTGGCCAGACTAATCAAGGATACTTTCAAGCTAAAGCTTTCATAAATCTATCTCGATTGACACCCATATCTTAATATTTCACAAAACTTGTGTACATTGTTTAAGTTAACTAGTCTCGACTTTTTAAACAGGTGGAAATCCTTTTCAGAAGTATTTCCAAACTAAAAAAAACGTATGTATTTCAATAAACTGATAAACTAAATTGAGTTTGATTGCTCAAACAGGTGACATACCCCCTAATAAAGGTTAGAAATAAAGAGATTTCAAAACCACCTCCATTGAATAATTCATTTAACTTATTAAATATTTTAAATTTATCATTTAACAGATGGAAACCCTCTTGAAACACCTCGAAACCATTCTAAATATTCAAAGTAAACATTTCTTAGCACTCTTTCGTTTGACACCCATATTTCATATAACCTCTGAAACAGTTAACTAAACTTAACTAAAACCTTCTTAAACTCTTCCTTCTGACACCCATATTTTGATACCTATATATTTATGTATTTCAATTATCCAGTTGGAATTGATTTTTAAAACATATTTCAGAAATAAAGCGTTTCTAAACCCACTTCGATTGATACCCATCTTTTAATAACTCATTCAACTTATTGAATAAATGGAATGTAACTTTTTTTAACACATGGCAACCCTGTTCAAACATTCCAATTGTTCAAACTAAAGATTTATTAACATTAATTCGGTTGACTTCCATATTTTTATATTTCTTACGAATTTTGTATTAGTTAATTAGATTAGACCTTTAGAAAGTATGGCAGCCCTCTTCAAGTATTTTCAAGCTAAAACCTCGTTAACTCTCCTTCAGAAACAAAAATTTTGAAAACCCCCTTCGATTGATACCATATTTTAATAATTCATTTAACTAGTTAAATATTTTGAATTAAACTTTTTAAACAGGTGGCAAGCCTCTTCAAACACCTCAAAAATATATATATGTTAAAGCTAAACATTTCTTGACACTGGTTTGTTTGACACCACATATTAATACTTCCTATAGAGATGGCAACCCTCCCACATTTAGTTAAGAAGTAAAGCCTTTTCAAAACCATTTTGATTGATGCCTATATGGGAATATTTGATTTATTTATTTAAATTAGTTGAATTCAATTTTTAGAAGGCAGCAACTCTTTTCGATAAAGTAAAACCTTGTTGCACATACACAGGCCAAGCCTTTTAATTTGACATCACATTTTTTGTTTAAATCAAACTAACGCAGCGGATCTAATGGCATTGAGTTTTAAATAATTTGAATTTAATTTTTTAACATGTGGCAAGTCTTTTTAAAAAAGTAAAACCTTACTACATATCTACAGGCCAAGCCCTTACTTTTTTATCTAAATAAACACTCAGTGTGCCCAGCAAAATTACAACAGCTACAGAAACTAAAATCTAGTATTTTACAGGTCTAACTATTCTGTGCAGGTAATAAAAGCTTTGTAACCGGTAAATAAAGTTCTTCATAGCTGAATTGCTTAATATTTAAACTGCGTTACTAAGAGTACCTAGAATCGCGGTAACAAGAACTGGTAACATTTTTTGGTAATAAAATTGTCCGGTTGCAAAATGTTCGGCAACGTACAGAATAGGCCTGTAAATATCTAAAATTACTCACTGTAAATTTATAAATGTAAATACAAATGAATTAAACTCAAATCCATTTGAAACTATAAGCAAAGTACAAAGTGTAGTTTGGGCTAACTTTTGCTTAAACATTCTTTGCTCAACGTATACAAGAAGTGCAAAGAACTTCCGAAACACAAATGAAAGAGGTGGGCCTTTTCGGCCAACATGGCGGGCGATTTTACCGTAAAATGATACTATATGAAGAGGGGATATGCTACAAAACCCGTACTCTCTTAATATCCATACCAAACGGTGAAAGTCTTACTTACCTAAAAGAGATACAGAAACTTAGAAGACGCAAGTTTGGCGTCGGCTGCATAAAATATTAATTACCTCTGTATTGGTGTTGAGCTGCCGCTGCCTTTGTCGTTGATGTGAGCGGAAAGTTGTAGGCAGGCGTTATTGCATGTGAAATCAGCTTGTTGCAAGTACTTGGTCGAAAGTTTGTAAGTTTTTCTTGGTTATTGACGGAAGACAGGTAGTTGAGAAGATGCTGCTGATTTCTGCTTTGAAACGCTATTCTGTCTGCACTTTCCTAAACTTTGGCAGCACGTGAAATGCCGTGGCGTGCGTGAAGAGATTGGAAGTTGCAACCAACAAGGAAGTAGTCAGCGATGAGAAAGAAATGCAGATGACGAAATGATGCTGCAATGCGTTCCAATTTCGCGAACGTTTGTGCGTGCTTGGCACGTAATGGGTAAGAGCGTAGTTATCGCGCGCCGACACTCACTTTGCTTTCTAATATCTACAAACTGGCATGAGTTTTTGTTGTTGTTGTTACCTTTTTTTCATTTTCAAGTGCACGTATTTGTTAGTAATTACATGCCACACATTAACAACACTTCCCCTGCAGCGCGCTTAAAGGGACAAACAACTTTAAAACTCCCTTAGTAGAAACCCAAAACAATTTGGCACTTGAGTACTTACATATGTGCGCACTTACAACCACTTATCACCAAGTACAAGTGCAGCGATTCACTAACACACACGCATGTATGTAAATATGAATGTGTGTACGACTTTTAGCAATTCACTTCTGCTGCGCTTTCCATACACAAAACTTATTCTGCAAATTGTTGCATACCTTTAGGCGCTTATGCCCGGTATGCGCTGTAGCGCATTCTATTAAACTACGTGGCTTTAAAATTTGTATTTCCTTTATTGTTTTATAATATTACATATATTATTATATTTTTTCACACGTCTGCTTTGTTTCGGTAAATTTATGTTGAAGCATTTTTTGCAGCATCGTTTTTCAGTTTTTCATTGCCTTGGGCCTTCAGCGTTGTTTTATGCCTAACAAATAGCAAAATAATTGAAAAATTCTGCAAGCTAGCTAAGAAGGAAAAAATAGAAAAATGTACGCGTGCGACTGGGTGGTGTGAAATAGTTTACAAATAAAATAAAAAACAACTTTGAACATTCAAACAGTAAAACGGGCCGCAAACAGAAGCGCATCCCGTTGTGGCGTACTAGGCAAAAAAAAAATGAGGACTGACCGGGCTTGGTCGTTAAAAATGGCACAAACGCTAACCGAATTGAGGCTGGCATCACTTACTACAACTTTTGTTTTTACTATTATTGTTGTAAATATTTGTTTAACTATTTGGCAGTGCGCGTGCGATTTTCTAGCTCGCGTCACTTTCCCTCCATAAATGCACATTTTATATGCATCTGCTTACAGGCGTTTGTTGGAATGCTTTTCACTGATTTGCATGCGTATGCTCGTAAACTGTACAAATTATACAGGGTGAAGTTATTGGTTCGAATACAAAACTTCAAATATTTCGGTAGTTTTACAATTAGTACGTAATTTATTTATTTACTTATTTTTCTCAAATGTATGACTTTATAGTTTACTTCCTCAAACTGCCATTAAGATTTTAAATTACTACAGTTACCCGGCCACGCCTTGCTGCGGCTCAGTCTAATAAAATGGAAATATAAAAATCAGAGAGCAACTTATATAATTTTCTTTTCATTTTACATCTATCCAGTTGTCGTTAATTTTCAGTCACTCTCGAATGTAATTCGGATACACCAATACGATTATTTTAATTAACATGACTTTTGTAATACTGTTTTTTTTTTTTATTAAATGGATTCATAGTCTGATTCGGCGACCACAAATTCATCTAAAAAGTTTATTTTTAGTGTTAAAATAGATCTAAATTAGTGTTACTATATAGTAGTTGCGTTTTTAGATGTTTCCTTAATATATTTTCTAAGTTACGAAATGCCACTTATCTGTAATTTTCACAACAAAGAATAATAACGCGATCTCTCCCGGGCGTACAACAAATTCCTTAATATTCAAAATAAATAAATAATACTCGTTGAAAACCGCTATTTTCGTCATATATAAATCGAACTTTTGCTTAACAAAATGATAAAAAAAATGTAACACTTAGATAAATGCATTAACTTCTGTATGCGCAGTGCAGAAATCAAAATATTAAGTTAAAACCGTCACGATCTTTCTAGAGAGCGAAAATTTATTTATCCGCTGTGAAATGTTATTTGAAATGTTTTCTATCGAATATGACAAATTTTTTACGTTTTCTTCAAAATTTTGTCAAATGGGTTTATGGCCGCCTAAATCGTTCAAATACTTAGATGTGCGCGTACCTTAACTGAAAAAAGAAAAAGCGAATGAAAAACACAAGTCGTTTTTGTAAAATAAAAAATATTTTCATAACTCACGCATGATTCAATAATACAAGGTTGTGTAATTTGTGACAGCCAAAATTTGACACTCCTTTATCTAGATTTGTATTGTGGAAGTAGGAGAAAGGGGAAGAATGTGATCGCATTTTGCGAAAACGGTAGTAGAATGGTACTACAAAAAGTACGCAAAGTACACAATTAGAAGTAAAATGTGTATTATTAATTCTATGCGACTTTGCAATATATTTGGTGTTTTAATGCAAATACTAAACAATACATAAAAATATGTAATTTTGATTTAAGTTATTCGTCATTTCCGGGAACAAAACTAGAATACCGACCGTTCAGCTATGCAAAAACGAAAAATGCAGATCAATAGAACTTTTTATGCTCATTTCAACCATGCCAAAATGATTTGGCGCAAGTAAAAAATGAAGAGGTTCTAGAAGGTTAAAGTTCAGTTTTTAGATATTTTAAATATTAATATCTTATGAATTTTATAACCCATTAAAAAACTAATGACGTCACCATAAAGGTAATTAGTTTGTTCTTCAGCTGATGTACATAATTTATAGCTTTTTGTATTTTTAAACCAAAACCACTAAAAAACGAACAAATGTTATTTTTTCATGAAATAACCTTTTTTGAAGAAACTGCGTAATTAATGGTAAAGAAATTTATATTATTTGGAAAGTACAAGTTATTATCTTTAATTCAATATTACATATTTTATCATGATGTACTTTTAGGTTTCAACAATTTAGTGATAATAAAAAATACAAATAAACCTCTTATACCTTCTTTATTTTTTACCTGCGCCAAATAGATTTGGTATCGTAGAAAGCAGCGTAAAAAGTTCTATCAATCGGCGTTTTTGGTTATTTTATAGCAAAACGGTCGCTATTCTACACTTGTTCTGGAAAACTACACAAACGAAGGTGACGCCAACGAATATTTAGTATGAAGAAGTTTTGGTTTTACTACTAATATAACTAAAAACTGTAGAGTGAGCAACATTCTGCACAAGTAAAGGAGCCGATTTTATGTGTGGGAGCGAGAAGACTGTTTTATTACAAAACCTTTCTATTATTGAATCATGTAACTCACGCATCCTCTTTTATGTCAATCAATAATTACTTAGTTTACCCCTACCCAACAGTTTTCTAATGTTTTCATGAAATTTTCCATATATGTATCGCGAAATAAGATTCAAAATAGAAGAATTCGAGTTACTTTTCTTTTGATATGGGTTTATTGATATGCAAATAACGTGGTTTTCACAGTTAAAATTTGTTTATTGTCCTTCATAATTAATGCAGTAGAGGGTTAAGTTTAAGATATGTAAATAAAGTTATATCGTATTTAAGGATTTCAATCAAAACAGGGATAGAATTTAATTTAACAAAAAAAAAAACTCAAACAAGTCGTATAGCCGCACGTCTTCGCTTGGTTCGGCTCTTGTCGCACATTCAAAATGTTGTCGCTTTAACCCTTCAACTCCCACACTAAGTGGTTTTTTTTTACCTCTAATTAAATGCAACAGTAAAATGTTTAAGAGAAAGTATGAAATATATATACTTCAAAAGTTTGTATGAATATCTTTTTTTCAATATTTTTCGTTTTGTAAACATTTCAAATCCCCAGTATAACGGGTAATATCAGTGGCAACCCTTTCGAAAAGTATCTGGATAATTCTACTAAATCTCTGTTAAGCATCTATCGATTGGTATTCACCTCGTAATATTTCTTTCAATTTAAAATTTTTAGTCTTAACTTTTTAGATTGCTACATTTGGATTTGTACAGTTTGGCAGTTACAGAGTGGTGTTGTGTAGAAATTTTTATCAAGATTGCCTTTTCTTTGTTGTATTTTCATACAGGGGGAAATTGTATTTGCTGCTGTTTTTTCTTTTATTGGGTGTTATGTGGGCAAAAAGTAATGTTCACATTTTTGACCACAACTATGTATCTATTTATTGGATAGCAAACAAACATAATTTTAACATGCTCTACAAATAATAAAAAACTGTCAAAATTTCATAAAAATCTGCCCAGTGTTTTTTGAGTAAATGTGTTACACCACTTATGCAACTTTATGCATAAGATATACATATATGTATTAGAAGATAACAGTAACACCGCAGGGGTATCATATTTATCAACTAGAATTCTCGAATTTAGGAAGCGAGGAAAACTTTTCATCTACATAATTCTACATACGTTCAGTGGAAAATACTTGAGCAATAATACAATACTACCAGCTATTTTTGAATTTGAAATAGTAGGGTTATTGACTTGGTTATTCCAAACCGGGTTTCACCGGTTTTTTGGATACCTATAGGCGTTTTTTTTTTGAAATATTGATTTTTACAATATCGAATAAACCAGATTTTTAATCAAACAAATCGGGTTTTTTCATTTTATACAGATGTTGACCTCTCATTAAAAGTTTTAACTTTTTCGAAGTTTCCATGGTTTTTCCAGCTTAGGGGAAACCCATTAAAAGTTTTAAATTATATCCTAGGTTATTTTGGGATTTGAACAGTATTTTATATAGCAATATTGGTTCCAATAAATTAATGTTTGGCGCTTAAACGTTTTCTAAGTTTTTAATAGCAGAAGAACCCTCGGTGGTTTTCCATTGACTGCCGATGGGTGACCGCTGTTTGAAAAAAAAAAAAAATAAATAAATGTAATGCTGCTGGGACCAAAAATTGAACCATGGACTTACCGAGTGGCGGTAGTCGGACATAGCGGCAAGAGTACTACTCCAATCCGAAAAAGTAAAAAAAATGGAATAAAGTTAACAAAAAATTAAAATAACACTAAACGCGATATTTGCGATTGTGTAAATGTTTCCTCCATCACAACAACTCCTTTTCATCAAAGCTTTTGAAAAACTTAGGCTTTCTACATAGTTGAAGGTGCTTGAATTCCTTATTGCTATCAAAAGAGCTAAAACAAGTAAAATGTGTTAACCGAAAGAAATTTTATTAAAATACATTACGAAAAAAAATTTCTTCCACCATTTTCTTTTTAAATCACCCTGTTTAACGGTAACAATACACGACGGCGTTTATTTCGGTTCCTCTCTCTTGTCGGTGTCTGTTTTGTAGTTTTCTGTTTGGCTAAAAACCGCACGCAGAATAAATTCCAATTTTATGGCAAATGCAGTAAATTGTCAGTGAGCTACAAGCAAGCGGTGGTTGGCTGGTGTGAGCGATGGCAGCAAGCGGAAGAGGATAAGCACAAAAAGCGGCAAAGTGGCGGAATGGCGAAATGAAAAGCGACGGATGATGATGATGGAAGTAGTTATGTGCCACAGAGACGAAAGAAGTGTAAACTTGTAAACGGGCAGAACATGTATCGCAAAAAAAAAATCAAGTGCAAATGCAAAATATACAAAACAATAAAAACCGCT